>NC_136975.1:38253554-38503554 GCF_032717465.1 Coenobita brevimanus | reverse complement strand
GGAAGAAAGGTGGAAGGAGTGGAGGGGAGATCGGAGAAAAGTGGAAGAAGTGGAGAGGAGGTGGGAGAAAGGTGGAAGGAGTGGAGATAGGGGAAGAGGAAAGTAAGAGAGAAGTAGAGGAGGGGGGGGGGGTTACGGAGAGAAAAAGTATAAAGGAGCACAGAGGAAGGGAAACAGCAACAGAACCGCTGGTCCTTTCGAGGCTGTTTGTTATAAGTTAAGTTAGAATTACAGGAAAGCAGGAAAAAGAAAGATAGAGGGTGAATGAATAGGACGAAATAATCAAAGAGTGAGATATAAAAACTAGGAAAAGATAAGGGGGAAGTGAGAGAAGAGGAAGAGAGGTATGGAGTGTATGGGGAAGGAAATTGAAAGGAAGGCGAGAGGGGGGAGAGAAAGGGATATATTCGAATGGAGACAGTGAGAAGGGGATAGGGTGGAAGGGAAGGTGAGAGGGGGGGAAAAAGGAAGGGGGATACGGAGGGGGATATTGTTGTCCTTAAAGTCACCACATATTTCCAGCTGATATTCAGTCAGTGAAGGATTATACATTTAGCTCCCCAGGTGTTGAAATATTTAGACATAAATTTGTGATGGAGTAGTTTACCTTGGTAGGTTACTAATTATTAGTATTTGCTTCAGTAGTTTCCTGATCGATTGTCTCTGATAACTAAAGGTACCCAGATCACATGTATATACTGGATAATCCCTGCTGAGCAAAGGTTGTTATTACCTTCAGTTGCAAAGTTTACTAACTGCGTTAAAGAATGTTTCTGTACGCATTTTTTTAAAATGTAAATATAAAAGTAGCTGCTTCTAATGGAAATGAGTACTGAGGACTCAGCTTAATGGGCATATATGATCTGATTCCCGAAACAAGTGAAATAATTCGTTTCAAATTTCGCCGATGCATCAACCTATCAGGCTCCCTGGGGTGGAATAACAACAGTCGCATCCCTCTCGTAACTGTGATTTGTGGTTTGCAGGAAGGATAAGGAGAATGCACAGTTTTCTCTTGATGTTTTTGTACTTCCTGAGAAAACAAATATCAGTTACTAGAGAAAAATTATTAAACTGTCTCAAAGTTGTATGAAGGACAAGGGGAAGAATGTGTAATATCTTTCCTTGTTTAGTTGTTCCTGTATAAACAAATGTTAAGTTACGACACGGAACCAATGAGAAATGTCGTAGAATCTCACCTCTGCTCTTCACCCCAAGTCGTAAGTACCAACCACATTATAGTGTTATTTATCGATGAACATTAATATTATTTATCGATGAACATTAATACTTAACAGCCAATTGAGGTCAGATGGAGTAACAGGTGGTTTCTTTTCTTTCAGGTAATTATTTGTGCAGTATGTGGGCGTCTACGTATGTAAGTATTGCTTTTGGCCTCTTAAGTGGTTTCCTGTCACATTAAAAGGTGAGTTGGTTATTTCACTTAATTTTTCACGTCCATCCTGTGGTTTGGGTAATATAGTCTACTTATGTGGGTAAAGTACTCTACTTATAGTAAAATGAAAAATCAGCTTGTTCCTCCCGTAAAGATGGTCCTTCGAGTGTTTGTATTAAATCCATTCTGAATTTTTGTATGTGGTAAAATTTCACATGTAGAAGGCTGCCGGGGTCTTGGCTCATCAGGTCTGTCAGGATGGGAGGGAGGTGGGGGGATGGAAGGGATGGCGAGGGAAAGGAAATAAAGAAGGAAAAATTGGAGAGGGGACGGAGAGAAAGGGGGGAAGTGAAACGGGAGAAAGAAAGTGGGGAAGAGAGAACAGAGTGGGAAGGAGGGGAGGAGATAAAAGGTGAGAAGAGAAAGGTAAAAAGAATTGGTAAAATGGAACAGTGGGATGGCAGGGGAGATGAGAGAGAAGAGAGGAAGGGGGAACTGGAAAGGATATAGTGAATGGGAAGGAAAAGGATGGAAAGGGGAGACGAAAGGTGGAGAAATAAGGGAAATTTGGAGGTTGAACGGAGTGACAGGAAGGCAAGAGCAACATTAAAGGGGAGAAAAAGGGGAAAATAGGACAGTTGGAAGGAGGGGAAAAATGTGTGTGTGTGTGTGTGTGAGAGAGAGAGAGAGAGAGAGAGAGAGAGAGAGACGGGGGGAGGTGAGCGAGAGGAGAGGAGGGAATGGAAGGTAAAAGGAGAGGGGAGAAAGAAAGGGACAGAGAGTATAGGAGGTGAGGGTAGAGGAGGTAAATGAAATCGTCTTCATAGTACGAATAATAGTAATAGTAGTAGTAGTAGTAGTGGTGGTGGTAGTAGTAATAAGTAGTAGTAGTAGTAGACTCACGTTCATCTGACACGTGAACCCAGTGGACTGATGATGATGATGATAGAGAGAGAGAGAGAGAGAGAGAGAGAGAGAATTTGGTTAAACTGTGAGAAAGAGGAAGCCTGGAGGGAGGAAAATGGCGAGAAGTTATGATATGATTATGTAAGAGGGAGAAAATAGAACAAGCGGAAAGGGAGGGAGAAAAGTGTGAAAATGTAATAGGCAGGAGGGGAGGAAGAGAGAGAGAATAAAATAGGCAAAAAGGGAAAGAAAATGATGATGAGAAGGAGGAGGAGGGGAAAAAAACTGGAATGAAAGAAAACACAAACGAAAGAAGGAAAATTGAAACATGGGATGAAAGAAGACGAAAGAAGAAAGAAATTTATGAAGGTAAGGGAAGAGGAGGAGAATAAAACTGACTAGGAAATGAATAATAAATGGAAGAAAGAGTCGGATTATCGGTGAAAAACTTGTTGAATAAAAGATAAAATATTAACGTACAAACAGGAAAATAGCAAAGAATAAGAATAAAAATAAAACTAAGAAAACTATGTGATGAAGCTGAAAATAACAGAAAAAAGGAAAAACGTTGGAAAAGAAATGAAACTTAAAACATGGGTGCAAAATTTAAAAAAAAAAAAAGTGAAATAACTATTAGAGTGTTTAAGCCCGAGGCCTTCCACAGTGTTTAGGCTACATCGGATAAAAACGAAAGTTGACCTGTTGTTCTTAAAACTAGTATGTCAACCTCTTGGGTGATCCTCAACCCTTCGACTAAGTTTGGTTCAAATAAAAAAAGACTGTTTGTTATTCACACACAGACACACGGGTCGAAATTTGACCTTGCCCTGCGGCCTTGACCTTTGATTATTCTTAAAACAGTCATTTACTTTTTGCCTTATCCTTAGCCATTCCCCAGACCTTGGTCAAAACTGGGTAAAAACTGTTCATGTTAATTTGGCTGGGCCATCGTTTGACCTAGTCCTGTGACCTTGACCTTTGACCTATTGTTCAAAAAAATCAGTATGTTTCCTTATGGGCTACCCATTAACCCTTCCACCAAATTTGGTTAAAATTAGATAAGAACAGTATGAGTCTTTTACACACACACACACACACACACACACACACACACACACACACACACACACCGCCCAAAACATAACACTTGGCGGGTACAGTGGCGTGAATTGGAAAAGGAAAAGGAAGTAAATAGGCTGAATACAAAGAGCGTAATGATATAAACGAAGGAATATATATATATATATATATATATATATATATATATATATATATATATATATATATATATATATATATATATATATATATATATATGTGTATATATATATATATATATATATATATATATATATATATATATATATATATATATATATATAATTTGAAGCAGAGATGACGACAATGATTAATGATGCGAAATTAGGAGATAATACAGAGATGCAGAGAGGTAAGGCAGAAAGAGAGGGTTAGGGCAAAGCGGAAGAGGAAGGAGAAGGAAAACAAATGGAGATAGAAAATCGTGAGCGGAATACGTTATCAGTCACAATCAGTCTATCTGTTTTTCTTTCTCTCTCTATGTCAGTCTACCAAGCTACCAATAGCCAGTCGACGTAATCCAGGAGGGGGTAGCCACTAACAGATCGTCTGCTTATCCTCATCACCTCTGCCATCAGACTGTCCTTCCTCCAACTCACCACCCTTATTCTTATACCTCGACACCCCCCATCCCTGCATCTCTCTCTCTCTCTCTCTCTCTCTCTCTCTCTCTCTCTCTCTCTCTCCACGTGCAATATCATCTCAGGGTACATCCACGTCCACACCAGAGAGAGAGAGAGAGAGAGAGAGAGTCGAATTACGAGTATCGCATTTATCTGTCTGCCAGTTTCTTCACAGATCAAAATGAGACAAGAGAGCAAGAAGATATGAACGAAAGAAAAAATTGATATGTTTAGGAAAGAAGAAATAAAGGAGAATAAGATGGAAAAAAAGATGGAAAGAGAAGCACAGGGAAGACAGATGAAGGAAATGAAAGAAAGAGGAAAAACGAAGAGTGGGTAAAGGAAAAGTTGGAAAGAAAGGAAAGAGAGGGGAAACTGATAAAGAGGGGAGAGGAAGAAGAGAAGGCGACAGTCGGGAATTAGGCGACTTAATGTTAAAAGGTGTAATAAGAGAGAGGTGGATGATGAGGGGAGAGGGGAAGAAGGGTGGAGAAGAAGGGGAGGAACAAATGAGAAAGGAGGAGGGGGAAGACTGGGATAGGGGAGAGGGAGAGAAAGGGACGGAGAGATGATAATGAGTTAGGGGAGTGAGAAAGAGGAAAGAGAGAGAGAGAGAGGGAAAGTTAATGAGATAGGGAGAAGGGAAGGACAGTGATAGACGGGCAATAGGATGGTAGATTTTGTTGTGTTTGTGTGTGTGTGTGTGTGTGTGTGTGTGTGTGTGTGTGAGAGAGAGAGAGAGAGAGAGAGAGAGAGGGGAAGGAAGAGTACTGAGAGCAAGAAATAATGTGATAAGGAAGTGAGCAAGAGGGAAGGAGAGAAGGGAGAGAAAATAATAATAAAAATAAGGGAAGAGATAATGAAAGTAAGAGAGCATCAAGAAAATGAACTGGAGGGAGAGAGAGAGAGAAGAAAACGGAGACATAGAATAAGAAAGTTAAAGATGAAGGTGAGACTAATGGAATATCTTGTATAGGGAATCGGAATCTTTAGCTCTTTGAAGGCGGAAGTAATCTAAACTTGTGTTGTCGCTACTCTGAAGGGAATTTATTCAGCTAGAAGCGGCTTTCCGTCCTTTATGGTAAAAAAGGAAAAAAAAAAAAAAAAAGCAAATAACCCTACGTGGATGTGAGAAATATTACCTGTATTTTTTTTACCGTTTTCCCTTTTCTCTTACTTTTTCATTGTTTCTCTCTCTCTCTCTCTCTCTCTCTCTCTCTCTCTCTCTCTCTCTCTCTCTCTCTCTCTCTCTCTCTCACCAGACGTTTTTACTCTGCTTCCATCCTCTTAAAAGTTAGTAGTTTTTCTTCTCTTACTTTCTACAGTCCCACATTTCATTAGGGTCTTCATGTCATAAACAGTTCCAGTCCCCATCTCCACTCCAAGTCGCCTCACCTCATGTACCCTCTGACCTGACGATGATCCCTAACCCCTTTCAGCATAGTTTATGGCAGTGTAGTCAGATGGAGGGGTTGATTTGACTAGTAACCAAGGAGGCTTTCAAATTTCATGCAACCACGATTCAATATTCAGCTTATCGGAATGGCTCAGTTTAGTCAGGTGAAAGTAAACTCACCACATCACCGCCCTCCCATCTGTACACCATTCCAAGCCGCCCTTCCTCATGTACTCTTTTATGTACTCCTCCACTGTCACACTTCATGTACTCCGCTATAACACCTCTCTGCACCAAGCTACCGTTCTTAATGTACTCTCCCACGTGTACTTTACCCTGTCTCGTGTGCTCTTCACCCATATCACCTCATCACCACTCCAGGCCCCTCATCACCTTTCCCGTCAGCCGTGCCTCGTAAAGCCGTCCACTCTGGCCGCCGTGGCATAGTTTGTGAGTGATTAAACTCGGATTGATGGTTGGCCCTGAAGGAGGTGAAGCCGGTCAACCCGATATCAGGCCCGAGTTCAGAAAATATAAACCACTTCAGGCAGATGACGCTTTGTTTTTCTAGATATTTTCAAGCGATTTTTTTTTTCATTTTCAGCGTCAGATTGATCTTTCGTGGATAGGTTTAATCAAGGCTACGAGTATACAGAACCTCTCGTGTTGAAAAGGTCTTTCCAGCTCTGAAGAAAGTGGTCTGGAGTAGGCAAGAATTAAATATCAACATCAGTGTCAAGAAAGGTTTAAAATGAAACAGAATATTGTGGATTTTCATTTTTACTGCAGTAATATTTCGATATTGCTATATTAACCACATTCTCAGAGGATCTCCCCAAAAATGGTGTTGACATGGAATCATGTTGTAGAATTTAGACTCAAAATACCAATCGATTTTTCAAAATATCCTCCTCTCCCACTCCAAGACAAAAAAGGAAAAATATGTATTAATAATCAAAATTGTACGCCTGACCTGCACATTTTTAACATTTTTGATAATTTAGGTTAAACAATGGCCCCGAAATTTATCGCCAGGAGAATTACGACCGCCATAATGTGTAATTGGCCAGTTTAGCCGAAATAAATTCTGACTTCCCTTGACCTTTTGCACGGGAGAAAAAAACAGAAAAATAATATCCGGAAGAAAGTTTACGATCCCAGACAAAAAATTATCAGAAAAAATTATTAGGGAGAAAGAAGTGTTACGAGCGCACTGCACGAATATAATTGCCGGTAAGAAATGTGGGGGTTGGGAAAAATGGGGAGGGGGAAATGAGGGAAAAGGTAATGGTAATAAGAACATGGGAGGAAATGAATTGCCTGTCTTAGGGAAAAGGAAAATGAGCAGCCAATAGAGAGAGCGAGCTTTAATGGAGGTGAGGGAGGGTGTAATTAGAGAGAGGAGGGGGAAGGGGAAGGAAGGTAGAAGAGAGAATATTAGAAGAAAGACAATGGGAGGGAGGGAATATGACAAGGGAAACTAAAAAAAAAAAAAGTGAAAAGAATGTTGAGAGAAAAAAGAGGAGAAAAAGAGATAATATGCAGAAAAAGAGAGGAGTGGGTGAGGGGATTTGGCAGAGAGAGAGAGAGAAAGAGAGAGAATTACCAGCTTTGATTATAGGGTAAGAAAGCAGACTTATAGGTAGGCAGGAAGGTGATTAGTGGTTGATTGGAGGTGATTTTGGAATGGCTGGAGGGTGATTAGTTGATTGGAGGGTGATCAGGGGTTGATTGGAGGGTGATTAGTTGATTGGAGGGTGATTAGAGGTTGATTGCAGGGTGATTAGGAGTTGATTGGAGGGTGATTAGGAATTGATTGGAGGGTGATTAGGGGTCGATTGGAGGGTGATTAGGGATCGATCGGAGGGTGATTAGGGGTTGATTGGAGGGTGATTAGGAGGTTGTTAGTTGGTAAATACTGTAATACACAAACCTGACTAACTTTATTCTTTTAATCCAGATCCCCCGAGAATAAAGTGGCAATGAAGTACTCTTATACAGTAAATATGACTTTTCCCTTGTAAGTTAATCTAGTGTAAAAAAAAATAAATGTAGTATTCCATTCATCCTTCCAGTGAAATTTCCATGACTTTTTTTTTTTTTTTTTACCGTATCATTTTATCTCACCGGTTTAGGCTACAGGGATTGGTGGTGGTGGGGGAGGGAATCCTTCTTGATCTACTATCCTTATCTTAGCCCATAGATACCATAGACATAGGTCCGTAATCTCGTTGGTTAAGGAAGCTCCCTAACACCTCTTACAAGGCGATTTAGTTTCCTTATTACACCTTGCCGTCCTCGTGTGTGTTACTTAAGTTATTCTAATATCGCTATACACTGCATAAATTACCTACCAAACGATACAACCCAGCCGTATCTAAAAATAAATCGGTATATGAGAGAGGGGGGTGTGAGCTGGGAGCAGGGGAGTGAAATGGCGGGGGACAGGGCGACTTGGAGGCGATTTGTTTGTGGCCACCCCAAACGGGATTGAGGCGTCTGGCAATAGATAGATAGATAGATAGTAAGGAAGGGGTGTTACGGAGCTGCCTTAACGAGCCATAGTCCTTTCTATAACAAGCTGCCTCGCGAGGAAACATTAGGTCTGTTTTCGTTTGACTTCCTTTGTACTCCCTGTGCTCGCCTCATCCCCTGTCCAGCATAACCTTCACTCTACATTCACTGCAATCCGTGTTTCTTCATTCTTCTTTATCCTTCCCTTCTTCCCGCGTTGACTTCTCATTAATCCATCTACCTCACTCCCTCATTTCTTTTCCACCCTCCCCATACTCCCTTCCCTCTCTCTCTCTCCCTCCATCTGTGCTCATTTCTCCATCCCTCACACTCGCTTCTCTTCTCTCCTCCTCTAGCCTTCCTCTACATTCCCCCTCCTTCCCTCCTCCATACTCTCTCTCCCTTCTTTCCTTTCCTCCACACTCCCCTCCCTTTTTCCTTCCTCTGCACTCCCCCTCCCCGTTTTCCCTCCTTTCGTCCCTCCCTCCCTCCATCTCTCACACACACACCCGTATCCATCATCGCGCCGCCCTCCCTCCACCCTCCCCATCTGACAGTAATGACACAAGTCCACAGTTTTGTAATTCATCCACCGCCACCTTCGCCTTTCATACCTTCCTTCCTCCCTCACTCCCTCTCCTTCCCGCCTTCCTTCGTTCCTTCAATAGTTCCTTCCTTCTTTCCTTCATTGCTTCTCTCGTTTGTTCATTATTTCCATCCTTCCTGCCTCTTCCACTCTCCCTCTTCTTTCTCCTCCCACTTCTGCCTGTCTTCCTTCTCATCCTCATCCCTTTTCTCCCCCCCCCCTTTTCTTTCCCTCTCCCACTTCATACTCACTCTCTCTCCTTCCTCCTCCCTCTCCTTGCTTTCACTTTTTGTTTCCTATTGTCCGTAACCCTCCTCTCTCTCTCTCTCTCTCTCTCTCTCTCTCTCTCTCTCTCTCTCTCTCTCTCTCTCTCAAATGAGCAATACAACTTTACCCATAATATTAAATACAGGTGTCTTGTCCATGTACAGCTCAGTCAAAAAGTTAAGTGAGACCGCCCAGCCGTGGCAAGATCTAATTTAGCTAAGTCATCGTTCTGAAGGGGTTATTACGATAAACATTTACTTTGTTACGTATACTTAGTGTGTAATCAAAGACGGATGTGGTTACAGCTGGTTTGAAGTAATTATTTTGGACAGGGCGACATGGAGGCGATTTGTTTGTGGCCACCCTTTACGGGATTAAGGCGTTTGGCAGTAGATAGATAGATATATATTTGCTGTCAAATACGGTAACACTCCTTGCTGTCATTAATCCGTTTACACTTTTGGGAATCCGAAATACTGGAGTAAGATCGCAACCTATAAAACTCACGTGAATCTTAAGGGTTTGTGTAGAATGTTATTAGGTTTCATACAGTTTTCAGGCAGTGGGAAAGCTATTGATGGTATCTGTACACCTCGCTCTTGATCTGCTCCTCATTGTTGTTGTTGTTGTTGTTGTGTGTGTGTGTGTGTGTGTGTGTGTGTGTGTGTGTGTGTGTGTGTGTGTGTGTGTGTGTGTGTGTGTGTGTGTGTGTGTGTGTCATTGTGTGTCCTGCCTCACCCCATTCCCCGTCACATCTGTCCCCCTCCCATGACCCCATCTCATGACCCCATCCCCTGGTGTGGTGGCGGGGAGTTAGGCTAGGTAGGGTCAACATATAAAAGGTCACAACACAACACAGTAAACCTTGTCGGCAAATAGCATAAGGTCACAGGTCAAGGTCACACCAGTGGATTTCGCTGGATATTTTTTTTTCATTCGGTTTTCTTACTGCATTGTAGTTTTATGGACAAGCTGGGCAGTGTTGCGAACTTCTTTGTTTTTGTATTCATCTTTTTTATTATCGTCCCCAAATTACTAAATGTTTTTGCTGGTAGACTGGATTATTCTATGTTATTATTTATTTATTTATTTTGATATTAAAGTTTCAAGGTCACAGAGATCATGGTGCTGACAGGTGGTAAGATATTAGTATATTTCATTATCTCTACAGATTAATGCCGCAGGATGCTCATGTCAGCAGAGAGGATTTACTAACGAAGTAATGAATTTATATACATACATACATACATACATACATATAATGTTTATTTATTTTTTTTGTTGGAAGATCACAGGCTGTTGTTAAGGTGGATTAATTTTTTTCTGTACTTTTCACTTCAGTTTTTCACTATGGTTCAGGGATTTAGGGATGGAAAAAAATACAGGCCATGTATTCCCGTGAAGTATAGGGCATCTAAAAGAACGACCTCACTCCCCAGCACTGGTGTCGCAAGCAGCTTCCAACCTCGTATAGCACAGGGGGGGTCAGATTGGCCTTCCCGTCTCCTCTGATTCTTGTCCCCACAGAGATCAAAGAGCCTTCCTTGTAAGACCCCCACCCCCTCTGACCAGCAGGAAATTGGATTCGGACGCTGCTGTTTATTTATTTACTTTATTTATGTATTTATTTACTCAGTTTCGTTTTTGCACTAATAGATTCATATATATTTTCATTTATATTTTGTTTTCTTTTATCACCCATTTTATGCATATTTAGATTTTCAAGGTCGTTTTCATAGTTTTTTTTTTTATCTACATTTATTAATATTAGTTTTGTTTCTTAATCCCGTTAATCCTACGATGTATCCTATCCTTGCTACCCTCAGTCGATATTGTTTAACTTGTAGGGAAGCCTGTGGCAGTGAGGGGGTTAGGCGCGATGGCCATTACACTTATTTACCATGAAAGGTGGCCACAGAGAAAAAGGAGTTCCTCAGGCGGTAGCAAGAATAAAATGGAAGATATGTCGTCAGGTGGAAAGGGTTAATGGTGTTTATATATAATATTTCTATAATGTGATGTTTTCGGTCGCGTGCGTCTGTCCGTATGTCTGGGTTCTGTTTCGTATACACTGTGCCTTTGGAAATTTATTAACACTTCTCAGCTATTTATTTTTCATATTGCACTCGACTATCCTCTTGTATGTTATTGATGCAAAGTTTGTCGATCAATGATATCAGTAAATTACAAGAGACGTTAAGGTGTAATTTGCATATTAATTTTGCAAGGAAGAGATGCTAGGAGGCCTCCTATACCTCATAAAGATAATGGATCTGTAGCTGCTGAGGGCCTTACCTTTTATATTTTTTTGAGGTTGGCATCGATTGACGTATCTAGGTCAAGTTGGAATATATAGGTGTGTCAAAGGTCAAGGTCAGTGGAGTGCAAATAAATCATCTCACAGACATACCATTGACCCCCTGTCTCTGGACCACTCTGGTTGTATACTGCTTCGGTTTTTTATTGTGTAATTAATTATTTTTGTATTTATGTTTAGTTTTTATAAGTTATAAACTATATCAGAGTTTCATTTCACATGTGTAATTTATATATATATATAAATTTATATATATATATATATATATATATATATATATATATATATATATATATATATATAAATTTATATATATATATATATATAAGTAAAAATGCGAAAACCTTTTCATGTATAGAAGAATTTTTTTATTCTATAAAAAAAAGAAACTTGTTTATGGGGCTCTTTATTCTCGTGTACGTAAACGTTTATGTTTCCTAGAAAACTAATTCTTACGTTATTGAACAAAGGTACAGTATTGTGTTTCAAGAAGAAAAGTTTTTTACTGAACGGTTAAGTTTGCATAAAATAGGTCCATTATGCCTGGATTCTTTTAAAAAATTGCTGAAAAAATATACGAAAACAAAAGGAATACTTTTTTATCACAAATAATATACGTGTTTTATCTTTCCTCCACATCTGTGTCACATAATCACCTGGTCATCGTCCCCGGCTACCCCGTCTTATATACACACATCCAGCCTTTGTCAATAGTCCCTGTACTCATTTTTATATTTTTCTTCCCTACTCTTTCTTCCCACTTTTGCGTTTCCTTCCTTTCTGTTTTTCCCACATTAACGCCTTTCTTCCTTTCTATATTTCCCACATTTACGCCTTTCTTCCTTCTTTCTTCCCACATTTACGCCTTTCTTCCCTCGTTCCTTTTTCTTCCCACCTTTACGCCTTACTTTTTTCTTCCTACATGTACGCCTCATCATTATACTTATTTTCTCAGTATTTTTTCCTCCACTCGTTCACATAATATTGTACATTTCCATTGGCTCTCCGCTTAATATTCATTTCATTTACAAATACTCATTTCCACTCCATCCATTTGCTTCTGTCTTATTTCCTCCTTCCTTTCACCTGCTGTGGTTTCCTCCCTCCCTCCACCTGCTGAGTCATTTCCTCCCCCCTCCACCTGCTGAGTCATTTCCTCCTTCCACCTGCCGAGTCATTTCCTCCTTCCACCACCTGCCGAGTCATTTCCTCCCTCGACCAGCTGAGTCATTTCCTCTGTACCTACTGAGTCATTTCCTCCCACCACCTGCTCAGTCATTTCCTCTTCCTTCACCTGCTGAGTCATTTTTTCCATTTGCTGAGTCATTCTTCCTCTCCCTCCACCTACTGAGTCATTTCCTCCCTCCACCTGCTAAGTCATTTCCTCTCTTCACCTGCTGAGTCATTTCCCCCCTCCCTCCACCTGCTGGCTTATTTCCTCCTTCCACCTGCTGAGTCATTGTCTCCTCTCCACTTGCTGAGTCATTTCCTCCTTCCCTCCACCTGCTAAGTCATTTCCTCCTTCCCTCCACTTAGTGAGTAGTTTTCCCCACCTGCTACCTCTCTCTCTCTCTCTCTCTCACACTGACAGACAAGAGAGAGACGCCATCTTTTTTATGCCTTTCGCTCACTGTTAGAGTAAGAACTTTTCAGACTTTATTCATTGTACCTCCTCTGTATGGGTCGTAAGATATTTTAAGGTAATACTTGTCCTTGTAACCTCTTGCAGGTGTCGCAGAGGAAGCACATAGTGGAGATTGAGGGAGGAGTAAGGGAGGAGATGGAATTTTAGAAGCAAAAAGGGAGGGAAGGAGGGAAACTTGGAATGAGAGAGAGAGGAAGAGAGGGATGGATGAAGGGAAATAGAGAGGGGAGAGGGAGGTAAAGGCGGAGAGGGATTTGGAAAGAGAGAGTTGAGGGGAAAGAGGGAGGAAATGAGAGAGAGGGTATCTTGGAAGGAGGGAGGCTAAGGAAGAGGGAGGGAGAAATGAAAGGAGGGAGGGGAAAAGTGAAAGGAAGGAGGGAAAGAAAAAAGCAAGGAGGAATGGAAAGAGGAAAAGAGAAAAGAAAGGAAGGAAAGAGGAACAGAAAGAGATGAGGAAGGAAGAAAGAAAGAGAGAGAGAGAGAGTGTTAATATAGAAGACAGATGTTAGGAAACTGGGAGGAATTGGGGAGGAAGGGAGAATATGGAGAAAAGGAGGAAGGGAGAGATGGTGGAGGAAGGGAGAGAAGATGGAGGGAGGGAGGGAGGGAAGGTGGAAGGAGGAGGAGATGGTGGAGAAAGGGAGAAGTTGGAGGGAGAAGTGAAGCAGGCTAGGAGGCATGTTGACAGAGATAAGGAAGGAAGTGCGGCAGGGGAACGACAAGGGTACGACAGGGGTGAGGAAGGAGTACGACAAGAGTAAGGCAGGGGTGAGGAAAGGGTACGACAAGAGTAAGGCAGGGGTGAGGAAGGGGTACGACAAGAGTAAGGCAGGGGTGAGGAAGGGGTACGACAAGAGTAAGGCAGGGGTGAGGAAGGGGTACGACAGGGGTACGACAAGGGTAAGGCAGGGATGAGGAAGGGATGCGACAGCGGTGAGGCAGGAGTACGACAAGGGTAAGGCAGGGGTGAGGAAAGGGTACGACAGGAGTTAGGCAAGGGCACGACAAGGGCAAGGCAAGGGTGAGGAAGGGGTACGACAGGAGTACGACAAGGGTAAGGCAGGGGTGAGGAAGGGATGCGACAGGGTTGAAGCAGGGGTACGCCAAGGGTGAGGCAGGGATAAGCCAGGATGACGACAAAGATATGGAAGGGGTGGGGTAGGTATTGAGGCAGGAGTGAGACAAAAGTAAGGCAGAAATTCAACAAAGGTAAGGCAGGCAGGGAGTACGGCAGGAATTAGGCAGGGGGTGAGCAGGCAGGGAGTACGACAGGAGTTAGGCAGGGGGTGAAACAGGCAGGGGTGAGGCAGGTGTCGGGTGCGAGGCAGTAAACCCGAGCTGCCTCCTCAACTCTCCCTCTTGTTACTGTACACACCATTCTCTCTCTCTCTCTCTCTCTCTCTCTCTCTCTCTCTCTCTCTCTCTCTCTCTCTCTCAGTAATTAACCTGGTTGCAATTTCGTCATTAGGTCGAACCCCAGTATGTAAAGGCTATTATTACCTCATATATATATCATGTTAAATTAATCTGCAAAGTTAAAATGGGTTCCAGTCTTCTTTTAATGTTTATAACCTAATCAGATTTTTAAAGTCAATCTGCAGTAATAAAAATTGCTGTTAATCTCGCTTCTTTACTGCACAACCCTCGAATTGTGAAGGATGTCAGAAGCAATTTATATCTTTCCTAAATTCTTGGACACTATACTCTTTTTACTCTAACTTGGCCTAAATATTCGTCCTTTTGCAGCTTATTTCACGTAGCTCTGTGGCCGAAAGAGACGAATGCTAACACTCTACATACCTTCCAAAGCACATCTCTTTGACTAGCATTGTAATCAATAGTCAGGGTGTTCTAACAACTTGGCATTCATGACGGAGAGGTGTGAATTTCAGGCCAAGTTAGAGTAAAAAGGGTAGTGTTATATGGCTTGGAATTTCGTCTCATTTATACTCTGAAAAAGTCTGAAATCTTCCCGTATGAGTTCAGTACGTCTATAAAACATGTAAAAAATTGGTCTTGCTGAACGAAGAATTATGAAGCGGATTAGAAATTTTTTGCTCACTCCTAATTGTGCAGGATAGATGTGTGGCGTGAACAGGACTAAAACACTACAGCCCTCACCTTCCCCCATGAGATAATGGTGGCACTATTACGTCAGGCTGTGTACTTCTCTTTCACTGGAATATAATCGTTTGCCGTTAAGTGGAATAATCATACTACAGTTTCCCAGACCAAGAGAGGTAATTGTACGGTTATTATTATTATTTTTTTAACTTTCATATATGGTGTGTGTGTGTGTGTGTGTGTGTGTGTGTGTGTGTGTGTGTGTGTGTGTGTGTGTGTGTGTGTGTGTGCACCTGTTTCTGGCAGGATAATCATTGTCTTCTATTTTCTGTAGTCTCTCTCTCTCTCTCTCTCTCTCTCTCTCTCTCTCTCTCATATATATATATATATATATATATATATATATATATATATATATTATAATTATGCCTAATATAACACCATCATTGTCATGTTATTCTCCTTCTCTTCCTCTTTCTCACATTCATTTCCCCATCCAGCCTCCCCTTCTCTCCTTCTCTTCTCCCCTCCCCCTCCTCCTTCCCCTCCCCCTCCCTTTCCCAGACCACAAAGTCCATTTCCTGCTCTGCGGGGGAGGGGACAGAATGAGAGAGGGAGGGAGGGGGGAGGGGAAGGTTACATTAATGTGTAATGTTGGAAATAGGGAGAGCGACTGAGTTAGTGTTACGGGACGTAGATTTACTGTCCACAAAGTAGGTTAATTGTGGACCATTCTAGGGTTTGGTCTTAATATTGATGCGAAAACAGAGACTTCGAAACTAAAGACGTTTAAGAACTACAGTAGATGAGATAGAGAGAGAGAGGGGGGTTACATTTAATGTGAGAGAGGACTGTGTGCTTGAGAGTTAATATGAAAGAGGAGATTGTAAGTGTGTGTGTGAAAAAGAGAGAGAGAGAGAGGGGGGGGAGAAGGGGGGTCAACTCCACTGGTTTGGTGATTTAAAGGTCATGTGCCTCTATCAGATGCACCCATCCCCCTTCTCTCTCTCTCTCTCTCTCTCTCTCTCTCTCTCTCTCTCTCTCTCTCTCTCTCTCTCTCTCTCTCTCTCTCTCTCTCTCTTTCTCTCTAATCTTGTGTTCCAAATACTTCCTCCTTCCCTTCCGTCTTTCTCTTCTTTCTTCTTGCTGTCTCTTCCACCCTTCCTTCTTTCTTCCCCCCCCCCGATCCTCCCTCCGCTTCCATATATTCCTCCCTCGTCTTCCTCCTCCATTCTCTTCTTAATATCCCTTCCTTCTTTCTTTATTCTGTCTTCTTCAATGTATCCTTATCTCCCTCACTCTCTCCTCCTCTCCTTTCCCATCCCCCCTCCCTCCGTCTTTCCCATCCCCCCCTACCTCCTCCTTTCCCATCCTCCTTCCCTTCGTTCTCCCCTCTTTCCCCTTCCCTTCCCTTCCTTTACGTGCTTGTGTGTGTGTGTGTGTGTGTGTGTTTGTTTTTTTTTTCCTTCGAAATTTCCTCCTCTTCTTCCAACTTCCCCTCCTCCAGTTCCCCTCCTTTCCTCCGACTCCCCCCCCGTTCTTCCACTTTCCCTTCCCCTCCTGTTTTCTCATCATCTTCCCCCCCCCTTCCCTTCCCTTCACTCTTTCCCCCCTTCCATTTCGTACCCTTCCTCCCCTCCCTTTCCCCTCCACCCTTACTGTACCCTTCGCTGCCTCCTACCCTTCCCCTTTCTTTCATTCCCTTCCCCCCCTTCTCTTTCATTCCCTTCTCTTCCCCTTCCTTCCCTTCTCTTCCCTTCCCTTCCCTTCCCTTCCCTTCCCTTCCCTTCCATTTCATTTCCTTCACCAGTTTCCCTTCACTCCCTTTGCATCCCATCCCATCTCATTGTATCCCGTCACATCATCTTCCCTGCCATTCCTTTCCCTTCCCTTCCCTTTCCTTCCTTCCCTTCCCCTTCTGTTTCTCTTCATTCTCTTCCTTTCTTTTCCGTCCATTTCTTTTCTTTCCGTTTCCTTCCCTTCCTTCCCTTCCCATCCATCCTAGCACCCCCTTCCCTTCCCATCCATCCTAGCATTCTCCTTCCTTTCCCTTTCCTTTCCATCCTTTCCTTCATGCACTTCCAACCTCCTTCCTTCCCTTATCCCTCCTTCCCCTTCCTTTCCATTCTCTTCCTTCATCCATTCCCCATCTTCCCTCCCATTCTGCCTCTTCTCCTTCCCCCCTCTCCTGTCTTCCCTCTTCCCTTTCCTCGATTTCCTCTTCCTTCTCATCTCACGTGGAATTTTACCGATGTCACTCGCCTCTCTCTCTCTCTCTCTCTCTCTCTCTCTCTCTCTCTCTCTCTCTCTCTCTCTCTCTCTCTCCTGTCATGAAGGCGGTCGTGCATTGTCTGTATTAATAAACATCCAGAAATATCAGAGAGAGAGAGAGAGAGAGAGAGATATATGGGTCAGTGTTTGTTGGTGGACTAATGGTGTTCTCTTCCTTCCTTCCTTCCCTCCCTCCTTCCTTCCTTCCTTTCTTCCTTCCTTTCATTCCGTTATTCCGTACTTCCTCCATCAATCCTTCATCTTTGCTGTCCTTTTTATCCTTCTATGCTGCCTTCCATCCTGCTATTCCATCCTTCCCACGTAGTTTCCTTCCTTCTGTGTGTCATATATCCTTCGTCTGATTCACATATAGATAATAACATATACATTGATGATGGGAACTGATTTTTGTTTTTTCCATTAAATCTGAAGGTACAAATTCCCGTTTTATATATAGCATAGGATCAGCATTACCAGCACAGCATATTTACCTTTTTAATGCTAATGATACTTTCCCCAAGTTGTGTGAAATTTCTCGAGACTTTCTGTTCTCCGTAGATGCTGATTCCAGTTTTTTTCCCCCCTACCGTAAGATGTATTGCTGCAGCTTATGGGGGAGGAGACAGCCTTTTGTTACACCGTCCTTTTTTATACTGTGATGGCGAAAATAAGTATTAGAGTTTCGACCAGATTGCTTTCTTGGGGTTTTGTGTATGTGTGGTCTGTGTATCTGTGTAACACTCCCCCCCTCCCCCCACCCTCTCTCTCTCTCTCTCTCTCTCTCTCTCTCTCTCTCTCTCTCTCTCTCTCTCTCTCACCAGTTTTCGTCTTCCTGCTCGCTCCCGCTGTACCCCCCCCTCTATCCAATCTTCTTCCCCCCCCCTCTCTCTCCCGGTCCGATCTACTTTCCGTAAAAATGTGAAAGGAAAATGTTCTTTCTCATTTCCTAGCCTCCTACCCCCCCCCTCTCTCTCTCTCTCTCTCTCTCTCTCTCTCTCTCTCCCCGCCCACCCACACCGGTCGATGGACTTTGGATCGATGACCCGCCCACACCCACCCACAAAAAATGCACACACACACACACACACACACACACACACACACACACACACACACACACACACACACACACACACACACACACACACACACACACACACACACACACACACACACACACACACACACACACACACACACACACACACACACTTGTACCTACGATTAATTTAGACATCTCCATCTACACTCACACTCAACTCACCCAAGTCTAGCCACACCACACCACAGTACACACAACACCCACTATTACAGCGCATTTTACCACACCACACCCACGCCCACTTGTCACTATATTGCACCAGTCATTTCCACTTCCATACCACTCCCACCCCCACTGGCACACTGCACGCCACACCACACCTTAATTCGTACAGCGGAACACCACATCACTCACATCACACCTTAACTCGTACACCGCAACACCACATCACTCACACCACACCCACACCACACCGCAACGCGCTGCACCACCTTATATCACCTCTGATCATTACCACACCACACTACATTCCCACCGCACCATACCACCACATCATACCGCCTCACATCACTACCACACCACACCACATGACATCACATCACACCCACACCCATACCCTCATCTCTACCCACACCAACACTACACCCGAGATACAGGAGAGAGAGAGAGAGAGAGAGAGAGATCCCCTGGGAAATCTGTAATGTGATTGGTGGAGGAGTCGCCTGTTTGCTTCACGGTGATTGGTCAGTTTGCTTTAGTTTACCCCTGGCTTCCTGTTTTCATTATCCTCGTTTTCTTTACTCACCTCATTCTGTTTTTCATTTCCCTCTTGTTTCCGTTTCCCTTTTCTCCTTTTCTTCATCTCCTCTTTCTTTCCTTTTATTTTCCTTCATTCTTTATATTTTTCTTCTGTCTGACATTACGATACCTTTCTCCTTGTATCTCCCGCGTCTTCTTTCTCCTCATCCTTTCTCCACATTTCTTTTGTTCACTTTTTCTTTCCGCTCTCTCTTCTTCCTTTACCTCTTCATTCATTTCCCCATACTTCTTCAATTTATCCCGGTTCTTTTATTTCTCTTGTTTTCTGTTTTTCATGATGTTTTCTATACCCCAGTTTATTCCTAGTTTAAAATTTTCTTGTAATTTTTTTCATTGTTTTGTGTGTGTTTTTTTCGTAACAATTTTCTTCTCGTGTTGTTTTCTTTTTTGTTGAACCTCATCCTTTGAACTACATATTACTGTTTTATTTTACTTCCATATTTCCATTTCATCAATTTTCACATACCAAGCACACATTATATCAGTATTTTATTACGTTCCGTTTTCAGGCCTTTTCTTCCCTTCTTTTTTCCTTGCTGTTGATAATTTTCTTTTCCTTATTTTTTAACATTATCTTTTCTCATGTTTGTTTCGTCCGTCCTGTTACCCCCGTCAGCGAAGTTGGAGATTATATATTCGCCCATGTTTGTCCGTTTGTTTGTTTGTTTGTTTTGGTATGTCCATAAATCTCTAAAGGGTATCGGTGGATTTCATTTTTTGTTTTTATTGTTATTATTATTATTATTTTTTTTTTTTTTTGGGGGGGGGAGATCATGGACGAAGGAAGAGTTGGATTAAATTTTGGTGGTGATTTGAGTTCGAGTCCCGGTTCAAGACTGTTTTTGTTTTTCTCTGTATCTCAGTTGTGGATGGATTTGAATGAAATTGTGTGGATATGTGAGTCATGGGCCGAGGAAGAGTTGATTGAGTGTTGGTGGTGGAGTTGTTTGGTATGGGCGTTGGTGGAGGTATGCCTTCTCTGAGCGCTTGTTTTCCTTTGTTACTTTCCATTCTGTTTCCTCATCCTGTTTCTCGGCGATTCTCTCTCTCTCTCTCTCTCTCTCTCTCTCTCTCTCTCTCTCTCTCTCTCTCTCTCTCGCCTGCATCTTAAAGCTAACTCAATTACCAGTGCATTAGGCATCTCTGGTGTTTTTCAAGGGCTCTGGGAGAGAGAGAGAGAGAGAGAGAGAGAGGGAACCAAAATAATATTGATTGATTTATTTTTTTGGTGTACAATTTATTTTATTTTTAGGGACGTAAATCAAAGGAATTAAACAAAGTAAGGGGTGACCTTTTTTTTTTTTTTTTTTTTTTAATTTACAAGTCACCAGTATTTTGCATTAAGTAATTAGATTTCCCTTTATGATCTTGCAGAAATTATTTAGCCATTCTTATAATATCCTTTTTGGGACATGAATCAGAGAAGAAAGGTGCTAGATGCAAGTTATTAAACCCTATCAGTCCGATGACTTTTATTGGTTTTGTCTGCAACCAAAAAAAAAAAAAAAATGTCGAACTGGAAGGGTTAATTATAGTCATCATTAACCTCGTCACTGCTGAGCATCAATGTAGTTGGATGAAATATTCCGGGGGTGGTAAGAATAAATGAGAATGCGTTATCGCAGTGAAGGGGTTGATTACATCCATCATCGTCATCATCATCATCATCATCATCATCATCATCACCATCATTATCATCATCATCATCATCATCATCATCATCATCATCATCATCATCATCATCATCGTCATCATCATCATTATGCATTAAGTATGAATTTCCTTTTCTAATAATACATTAACTATTTACGTGCCTTTTTATCTTTTTAGGGATATTAATCAAAGGAGAAAGAGGCTCTAGGTACAAGTCCTTTAATCCTTTCAGTACGATGATGTCTTTATTTATTATATTTTGGGGAGCTGCAGACGATTTTACCAAACATGGGAGACTTTTCAAACAGGAGGGGTTAGACGAATCCCCCCTCACCTTTTCTCTACAAGGATTTCTGTGGAAGGGACTTAAATCGTCTGGAAATCGCAAAAATAAAATGGTTAAATTCTTGGGCGGATAAGATTAATTTATAGGGGTCGGTTTCATTATCGTATTCAAATAAATGAAAAGGTAATGACTAAACTTAATCATTATCTCATTGTGTTTCTCTCCTTGTACAGGTGGGTGAGATGGTCTTGCCGGAGGTCAACACTGTCTCTGCCTTTGTCTGCAGGCTAGTAACGCAGGTGAACCCAGGTAAATCATAAGTTAAGGTTTCTGCATTGTTCTTGTAGGAAATTTTTCATTTTTTATTTATTTTTTTGTACTGGTATGTGTTACCTTTATCTGTCTATCGATATATCAAGCTATTTATCAACCTGTCTCTCTATCCCGACTCAGCATAGTGATAACAGCCCATTTTCCACGGCCCATCGGTCCTCTTACTGCTTACACGCCTTCACATGTCATCACTTTGGCACAAATACCCAGCTTCCTTATTGAGTTCATACAGGGTCCGTCTAATTCTGGCCTGGTGTGATGGTATAGCGGGGATGTTTATATGACATATTCTGTAAATGAGTCTCGTGAAAGCCTTTTGTAACCACGTTCATATAAACTGTCACCCACGCACGATTAGGCTCAAATTCGCTTCCTTTTCCAGCAACAGACAATTTCTCCAGCCACTTGACCTGTTTTCGTTCGTTTATTACCAGTCTTCCTCTTTGTGTGTGTGTGTGTGTGTGTGTGTGTGTGTGTGTGTGTGTGTGTGTGTGTGTGTGTGTATTCTTCGTTGTTTTTATCTTTTGTGTTGATTTTTGTGTGTATTTATACGAGTAATTAGCTTTGTTGACTCACTTGAGCTTACTTGTTCATGTTTACCTCTCCTGTGTGTGTGTGTGTGTGTGTGTGTGTGTGTGTGTGTGTGTGTGTGTGTGTCATAGAGGAGTATTAACCTCACCACCACAGATAATTTGCCGGTAGGAAGAGTAAGATTTAGGAAACACATCATCCACACTGCAGGCGTTAATGGAGACTGTCTATGATCCTTTAATTTCACTGTACTAAATCTGTCCTAAGTTTTATTATCACCATCTCTAGTACAATCAAAGAAACTGCTATCTTCCCAGTTCCGTCTAAAGAAAATTAACAGCTGGCTGAATGCAATGAAAACCCTGTCTCTACTAGTGTGTGTTTCGTAATGGTTCGACTTTTCTGTTATGTCCTCGTCAAGCTTTAGAAAGATATTTTGTCTCTCCATCACCATATTTTCAATTTATTCTTGCTATCTTCAGACGATTTTCTTCAGTTTTGGAGATATTTTTCGAACTGGAGGGTTAAGATGTTGATTTTCATTAACCACTTCACCCGTAAGGTATTTCCCCTAAGGTGAATAAAATCGCCAGGTGTCAGCAAGACTGAACAAAAAATCACTCCCATCCTACAACCATTCAGGATAGTGAAATGTGGCAATCAATTACCGTAGATTAGTAGTAGTAGTAGTAGTAGTAGTAGAAGTATTATTATTATTATTATGTTGTTATTATTATTATTATTATTATTATTATTATTATTATTACTATTATTATTATCGACTTTTAATCGTTTAGCTGTAACAAGTTTACGGAATAAGGTCTGGTGGTGGTCAGAATACAGTGCCTTTCTCGACTCTCTCTCTCTCTCTCTCTCTCTCTCTCTCTCTCTCTCTCTCTCTCTCTCATTCTTCTGTTCGTTTTCTCTGATCCACCTCTTTATTCATCGTCAGCTCCCTCTGACTGTATCCCCATTTCCTTTCCTCATTTTGCTCTATCCTTTCTGCCAGTTCCTTTCTCTTCTATTTTTCTATCTTTTTCTGTTCCTTACTTCTTCCCCCCCCCCCCATTTTAAGCTCCCCATCCGTCCACCACCTGCTGCATATCTCCCCTCTTCCCCCTCCCCTTCCCCCCGCCTCTCGAAAATATCCAGCCCACCACCCTGATCCCTTACCCCTAATCTTTCCCTTACCCCTTCCCCTTCCCCTTTATCCTTCCCCTTTCTTTGCCCATTCTTCTTCTCTTTCGTCCCACTTACCCCAAAGATGCCCAGCTCACCGCCCTTCTCTCTCCCCTTCCCCTGATCACCTTATCCTTGCCTACTCCTTACCCCTTATTCTTCTCCTTCCCCTTCCCCTTATATTTATTATTATTATTATTAATATCCTTAACCTTCCACTTTCCCCTTTCTCGTTTCCCCCCAGCCACCCACCTCCCTATCCCGTCTGGACCCCCCCTCTCCCTCCCTACTATCCACACCGTACATACAGATTCATCCAGCACCACACTCCACACACCACCCCCTCCCATCTCCTGCCTTCCCCCACCCTTTTCCCTCAGCCTCCACCCATCGCCCTTTCCTCTCTCCTACTTGCCCCCCTTCCCCCTCCCTCTCTTCTCTTCCTCCACCCACATCCTTATCGCACCATGCCCACCACCCTCTCCCCTCTCCAACCTCCCCCCTTCTTCCCGTTTCCCTCAGTCTCCACCCACATCCTTATCCCAGTCTCCCTACCACCCCACTCCACTCTCCAACCTTCCCCCCCTTCCCTCTCCCCTCTACAACCTTCCTGCCTTCCCTCTCCCCTCATCCTCTCTCTATTTCACTATCCCTTCTCCACCCAACACCCTCTCCCCTCTCCTTCCTCTCCCAACCCTCACCTTCCCATTAACTTTTACAATACGATTTTTTTAACCCAAATTCTCAAACATTTTGACCAATTTATTAAACTAGGGTCCTTTTGGAACTAGAAGGGGTAAATATATAGTCTTCATTGAGTCCATCATCACGAAAGCGCTTCCCTCAACTGAATACAATCGTCGGGCTGCAGCAAGGATAAAATAAACATGTAAATGCATAATGGTTAATCAGTTATCTCTCTGTCTCTCTCTCTCTCTCTCTCTCTCTCTCTCTCTCTGTATGTGTGTGTGTGTGTGTGTGTGTGTGTGTGTGTGTGTGCAAGCATTCAAAGTATGCGTTACAAAGACTTGGTCAGAGGTAACGTTACGAAGACTTGATTGTGATACAGGCTTCAGGCCTTCTAGTTCCACTCAGCTCCATCTCCTACTCCACTGGGTAACCACACCAGTGTGTGTGTGTGTGTGTGTGTGTGTGTGTAGCTCATTATTCCAGCCATTTCGTTCCTGCCCACTCTCCTCAGAAATATGAATCCTCTCCATCTTTCCATTCATCCATTCAGCCATCGTCCAGAATCCATGAGGAACGTAGGGGCCCGGGGCAAGGCTATTCATTTTTGACATTAGGGGAGTGTGCTCAGTCAGTCATCCCTGAGCAGAAACATGTGAGAAATAATCCCCAACTTCCCCAGTAAGTCACATCCGGATGGAGCGCCGACACCCACAAGACCACTAGACTTCAAGTTGTAGTACAGTAAATGGTTTCCTTGAGTATTAGAAACAAGTAGCGCGTCTCTGTGCAGTCGCTTGAAGGTAACGCTGCGTCCAGTGAGGGGTTTCGTTGGCTCTCTTACCTTCCATCCAATCATTGAAAACCTCCACCCCACCCACCCATCCACACATACCGTCACCTCTCTTATCCACATATAAGCTCCCTCACCCACGCACCCATACTATACATGCGACTTACTCATACAAACTAACATCCACCCGCCATCCAAACAGCAACTTACTCCACTCACCAGTTCACTCATCCAGCCAGTCAACTCACCCACCCATCCACACTACACGGTCCCCCAGTCTTATCTTTCCACCCGTCTCATGAAAGCACCCATTCTTTCATCCATTCCATCCACAAAATCCACCCCACCATTCTGTCCATAGATCCCATTGCTCCCCTCACAATAATCTCCTCATCCACCCCCCCAACGACACCCCCCCTTTTTTTTTTCCACCCCCCCCACCCCCACACCAGACAATCACATCCTCCTCTTCATCCTTACTTCCTCCATCTCACACTCAACCAACCGTGAAATTACCCCCTCCCACTTTTCCTGCCTCCCTCATTCCCTTCCTCCTCCCTTCTTCTCCCTCTCCCCCTCCCCCTCCCTCTGTTGCTTCTCTTTTTATCTCCCTCCCTCGCCCATCACATTCAACCAACCGTGAAATAACCCCCTCTTCCTTCTTCTCCCTCCCCCCTTTCCCCCGTCTCTCCCCCTCCTCGCATTCTATTAGTTTTTTTCTCCCTCCCTTTCCTTCACCCTCTCTTCCTCGCTTTTCCTTCACACTCAACCAATCATGAAATAACCCCATTCCCCCCCTTTCCTTACTCTTCCCTCACTCCGACCCTTCCCACTCTTTCTCCGCCCTCCCTCTCCCCTCGATGTCCCCTCTTCCCCTCCTCCCATTCCCCTCCTTTCCTCTCTTACCCCACTTCCCTCCCTTATCTTCTTTTCCACCTTCCCGCCCTGCCTTCCCCCCCTCCCCCCGCTGCCTTTCACTCCTGTCCCTCCGCTTCCCATCCCTCTTCCTCTCAGTTTTCCTCCTCCTGCCACCCTCTGTCCCTCCCCCTTCCTTTCTTCTCCCTCCCTCTCCCTCATTCGTCTTTCCTCCTCTCATCCCAGCCAGACGTGAAGCTACCCAGATCAAATAATCCCTAACCGACTCACCACTAGAGAGAGAGAGAGAGAAAGAGAGAGAGAGAGAGAGATTTTCATTCTTGTTATGTTTTGTGTATGCCTTCTTTCTTCCTACTTTTCCATGTCATTTTTCCGTCTTCGTTCTAACCTTCGTATCCTTGAAATCATAAAGGATAGAACGAGAAGAGTAGAAAAGGTGAGACGATGTGAGAAGGTAAGGGAAAGGAAGAGGAAGGAGAAGAAAAAGGGAAAGGAAGAGAGGAGAAAGAACGGAAGGGAAGGGGGAAGGGAAGAGAAAGACTGGAAGGAAAATGGAAGGGAAGGCGAGAGAGCAGACAGACAGACAGACAGACTAACAAAGAGACAGCGCGAGAGAGAAGAGGATGAAGATGACTGACGTTGGAAGATCTAATTTATCCTTCTTCATGTGGTTGGGGGCGTCCTTGGTCTGAAGAGAATTTGAACTTCAGTTGCCTAGCCTCGGGCCCTTACACGTCACGAGAAGTAGTGTGTGTGTGTGTGTGTGTGTGTGTGTGTGTGTGTGTGTGTGTGTGTGTGTGTGTGTGAATACGTCCCACGTTGAAATTAGGGATAAAGTTTGCTAACCTTGCTGTCATCGCGTTTTCCAGACATTTTTCGAACATTTTTAACTGTGACCTTCCCTCCCTTGCCTTGGATTACCTTACCCTCTCTGCCCTGCCCAACCCTACCCTACCCTACCCTACCCTACCCTACCCTACCCTACCCAACCCAACCCTACCATACCCTACCCTACCCTACCCTACCCTACCCTACCCTACCCCATCCCTTCATCATCCTGTTCTCACCCCACTGCCTCTGTTTTTCCTCCACCCCTAACCCTGTCTTCGCCACCCCCTACCTCCCGCCCCTGCCATCCCCCTGTCAGCCACGCCTCACAGGGACACCATGTTTACGCCGTGATGACAGGGGGGCGGAGAGGGGTGTGGTGGAAGGAGGGGAGGGGGAGGAGAAGAGATTGTTTAGGGAGGGGAAGGGAGCAGTGGAGGGACGCGAAGTGAGTGGTTGAGGCGGTAGGGGGTAATGGCAGTGATTGAGAGAGGGAGAGGGGAATGGAGGAGAGAAAGGGGAAGGGAAATGGGGGAGGAATGATGTGCTTGAGGAAGGAGTAGAGGTGTTGGAAGAGGAGTGGGGAGAAGGAGAGATTGGTTGGGGAGGAGGAGGGGAATAGAGTGGAATGGGAGGAAAGGGAGTGGTTAGGGAAGGGGGAGGGAGTGGTGAAGGAGGAGTAGGATATATTGGGGTGAGGGTGAGGGAGAGGAGGGAGGGAATGATTGAGAGAAGGGGGAAGGAAAGGAATGTGGACAGGGAGGGGATTGGAGCGGAGGAAGGTTGGAGGGAGGGAAGGGGAAAGAGTTGGTTGGGTGAGGGGAAAGGAGTGTTTTGGAAAAAGAGATAAGGGGAGAAAAGAGTGAGGAGAAGGGAGGATTAAGGTGCGGAAAGGAGAGAAGAAAGGGGACAAGAGAATATGGAAGGTGAGGGAAGCGGAAGAGGAAAAGGATAGGGAGTCGAAGGGATAGGGAAGGAGAGGGAAAGGAAATTAAGGAGAGGAGCAGTTTAGAGGGAAAATGAAGAGGGAAGAGGAAAAGAGCAAGAAGAGAGCCGAGGAGATGAAGAAAAGTTAGGAAGAGAGCTGAGAAGAGTAGATAAAGAGAAGTAAGAGAACTTGGAGAGAAGAGAAGAGTAGTAAGAGAGCTGAGAGAAGAGGAGAGGAAATGGGAGAGAAGGAAGAAGAAATCTGAAGGAGAGAAGTAAGGTAGTACTGGAAGGAAAAGAAAGGAAAGCATGATAGCAAGGAGAGAGAGAACAGAGAAGAGAAGGAAGAATGAAAGTAGGAGAGAGAGAGAGAGAGAGAACACAGGGGATTATTGGTGTTCCCGTCTCTCTTTTAGTCTTTTTCTCTTCTTTCGCTTTGTCTTCCTGCTCTCTCTCTCTCTCTCTCTCTCTCTCTCTCTCTCTCTCTCTCTCTCTCTCGTTCCTAATTACTACCTGCTTACATACCAACCAATTCCCTCCCATCCTCCTTTCCTACCTACCTACCTACTTACCCACCCACCTACCTACCTACCTTCTTACGTGTCAGCCTTCCTTCTATCCTTCATTCATTCATTCATTCATTCAGTTTAAACTTAACCTCCCAACCTTCCTACCTGCTTTCCTACCTGTGTACCTGTTTACCTACTTACGTACATACATACTGTACATTCGTACCTGCCTCCCTACCTGCTTGCGTACCTACCTACCTTCATTGTTTCCTTCCTTCGTTTCTATCTAATTACCGATGTATCTGTCTGTCTAAATGTATCTGTCTGTCTAATTGCGTAGCTACCATCCTCATTCCTATCCACCTACATACCTACCTGTGTACCTCCTTCCTTCCCAGGTACCTACCTACCAGTCTTCCTGTCTACCTGCTGATCTGTATATCTATCCTCTTTCCCCTCTTGCCAATATTCTGTCTGTGTAAGAATCATACCTACATAATACACCACCTCCTTCCCTCCTTTCCTACCCACCTACCTACCTACATACCTCCCTACCTACCTGCTCACTTACCTACCTGCTTACCTACCCTCCTGCCTGTTTACCTACCTCCCTATGTACCTATAATATCTGCCTATTTATTTACCTATTTACATCTTATCATCCCTTCTTCCCCTCCTCCGTCCTATCAACATGTATATATATACACACACACACTCACATACGTACCTGCATACATACATACATTCCTCTGTTTACCTCCCTCCCTTCCTTCTCCTCCCTCATACTGCCTTGGTAGTGCTCTCTCTCTCTCTCTCTCTCTCTCTCTCTCTCTCTCTCTCTCTCTCTTGGGCCTGACCAAGCTGCAGTCCTTGTTCACAGGGGATGATTAGGATGCCTAGGATGCCGAGAGAGAGAGAGAGAGAGAGAGAGAGAGAGAGAGGAAGGGGGACTGGACGGATATACAATTACGGACAAGTAGATAGTTATAGATAGATACGGAGATGCATTGATAAGTAGACAGAGAGCGAGAGAAAGGTGATGTAAATTGAGACTGGAATCGCGAATTTTCCGTGGCGATACAGTGACAAATACCAGCTCTGTAGATTTTTTTTCCCATTATTCATCAAGCCAAAGCCAAAGCCAGTAGAGGGGGTTGGAACGCTTGTGATTTCTCGAGGGAAGAGTTTGGCGCCTTTTGCCCCAGTCCCCCCTAAACCTGCCTCCCATTGTGATGAGTGGCTATGGCTTCGACAAAGGCTGTGTTAATTTTGTTCGGGTGAGCGGAGGGAAGGGAGGGGGGAGAGCTGGGGGGAAGAGAGGGGAGAATGGTGGAGAGAGATAGAGAGAGAGAGAGAGCAGGGAGAAAAAAAGAGCTCTGCCTTGGCTTAACCTGCCTTAACCTGTTTTACCATACAGTTTCTTGTCCTTCCCTTCCCTACCATTCCCTGCCCTGCCATTCTCTGTCCTGTCCTGTCCTGCCCTTTCCTTTCTTCCCTGCTCTACCTGCCCTGCCCCACCCTGCCTTTGCTTGTCTTTCCTACCCTTGTCCTGCCCTACCGTGCTCTGCCCTACCCTGCCTTGCGTTTACCATGTCCTGTCTTCCCTGCCTTTGGCCTTCCTTCCGCTGTCCTGCTCTACCTTCCTCAACCCCGCCCTGCCTGACCCCGTCCCGCCCTTCCCTGCCTTGCCCTGCCCTGCCCTGCACTGCCTTGCCCTTCCCTGCCCTGCCCTGTCCTGTCCTAATTATGATAATGAGGGGGAATGGCAGCCACAGAAGTAATTCATAAACGTCTCAGAGGGGAGGTAGCCTTGCTGGATTGTTGGTTGGGTGGCTGTCAGCCTGGCTGTATATGTGGCTGCATGGTGATGGATGGCTGTATATGTGGCTGCATGGTGGTGGATGGCTGTATATGTGGCTGCATGGTGGTGGATGGCTGTCAACCTGGCTGTATATGTGGCGGTATGGTGGTGGATGGCTGTATATGTGGCTGCATGGTGGTGGATGGTTGTCAGCCTGGCTGTATATGTGGCTGCATGGTGATGGATGGCTGTATATGTGGCGGTATGGTGGTGGATGGCTGTATATGTGGCTGCATGGTGATGGATGGCTGTATATGTGGCTGCATGGTGGTGGATGGCTGTATATGTGGCTGCATGGTGGTGGATGGCTGTATATGTGGCTGCATGGTGGTGGATGGCTGTATATGTGGCTGCATGGTGGTGGATGGCTGTATATGTGGCTGCATGGTGGTGGATGGCTGTATATGTGGCTGCATGGTGGTGGATGGCTGTATATGTGGCTGCATGGTGATGGATGGCTGTATATGTGGCTGCATGGTGGTGGATGGCTGTCAACCTGGCTGTATATGTGGCTGCATGGTGATGGATGGCTGTATATGTGGCTGCATGGTGGTGGATGGCTGTCAACCTGGCTGTATATGTGGCGGTATGGTGGTGGATGGCTGTATATGTGGCTGCATGGTGGTGGGTGGCTGTCAACCTGGCTGTATATGTGGCGGTATGGTGGTGGATGGATGTATATGTGGCTGCATGGTGGTGGATGGCTGTATATGTGGCTGCATGGTGGTGGATGGCTGTCAGCCTGGCTGTATATGTTGCTGCATGGTGATGGATGGCTGTATATGTGGCTGCATGTTGATGGATGGCTGTATATGTGGCTGCATGGTGATGGATGGCTGTATATGTGGCTGCATGGTGGTGGATGGCTGTATATGTGGCTGCATGGTGATGGATAACTGTATATGTGGCTGCATGGTGGTGGATGGCTGTCAGCCTGGCTGTATATGTGGCTGCATGGTGATGCATGGCTGTATATGTGGCTGCATGGTGGTGGATGGCTGTCAGCCTGGCTGTATATGTGGCTGCATGGTGATGGATAACTGTATATGTGGCTGCATGGTGATGGATGGCTGTATATGTGGCTGCATGGTGGTGGATGGCTGTCAGCCTGGCTGTATATGTGGCTGTATGGTGATGGATAACTGTATATGTGGCTGCATGGTGATGGATGGCTGTATATGTGGCTGCATGGTGATGCATGGCTGTATATGTGGCTGCATGGTGGTGGATGGCTGTCAGCCTGGCTGTATATGTGGCTGCATGGTGATGGATAACTGTATATGTGGCTGCATGGTGATGGATGGCTGTATATGTGGCTGCATGGTGGTGGATGGCTGTCAGCCTGGCTGTATATGTGGCTGCATGGTGATGAATAACTGTATATGTGGCTGCATGGTGATGGATGGCTGTCAACGTGGCTGCATCGTGGTGGATGGCTGTCAACGTGGCTGTATATGTGGCTGCATGGTGGTGGATGGCTGTCAGCCTGGCTGTATATGTGGCTGCATGGTGATGGATGGCTGTATATGTGGCTGCATGGTGGTGGATGGCTGTCAGCCTGGCTGTATATGTGGCTGCATGGTGGTGGATGGCTGTCAGCCTGGCTGTATATGTGGCTGCATGGTGATGGATGGCTGTATATGTGGCTGCATGGTGGTGGATGGCTGTCATTCCAGTATGGCTTTGTCATTGGCTGTATGGCTATGTCAGTTGCTGTCTATGGCTGAAGATTTGTCAGTAGTTTTCTGTGGCTGTATGACTTTTGAGTGCCTTTCTATAGCTGTCTGGCTTTCTCAGTGGCGTTGTATGGCTATATGGCTTTCTAAGTAGCTGTGTGGCTTTCCCAGTGGCTGTTAGTATGGCTGTATGACGTTTTCTGTGTGAATAATGTCATTAGTGTTCACAGGTATGGCTTTCTCAGTGGCTGTTTGAATGGCTAGGTCTCTCACTGACAGTATGGCTCTATGGCTTTTTAGTGGCTGTATTTAGGGCTGCTTAAATGGCTGTATGGCTTTTTAGTGGCTGAATTTATGGCTGTATGGCTTTTTAGTGGCTGTATTAATGGAAGAAATCAGTAGAAGTTGTGGAAGCAATGAAGAAAGTTAAATTGGGGAAAGGCCCAGGAATTGATGAAGTGTGTGGTGAAATGCTGAAGCATGGGGGAGAGATAGTAGTAGAATGGATGTGGAAGATGTGCAAATTGGCTTGGAAGGAAGGTAGAGTCCCGGGGGATTGGAAGTCAGGTATAATTATTCCCTTGTACAAAGGAAAAGGGGGAAAAAGAAGTGTGTGGTAATCATAGGGGCATTTGTCTTCTTAGTATAATAGGAAAAGTGTATGGTAGGATACATATTGACAGAGTTAGAGAAAGAACAGAGGAATTAGCTGGAGAAGAACAGGGAGGCTTTAGGAAGAGAAGAGGTTGTGTAGATCAGATATTCATTCTTAGATCTTTAGTGGAAAAGTTTCTAGAGAAGGGAAAGAAGTTGTATGCAGCTTTCATGGATTTGGAGAAAGCATATGACAGAGTGGATAGACAAGGATTGTGGAAAGTATTAAGAATATATGGAGGAGATGGGAAGTTGTTGAATGCTGCGAAGAGTATGTATGATGGTGCTAAGGCTGCAGTGCGTGTGGATGGTGAACTAAGTGAATTTTTCTCTTTGAAAGTTGGGTTGAAACAGGGATGTGTCATGTCTCCATGGTTGTTCAACCTGTACATGGATGGGGTAATAAAAGAGGTACAAGGTAGGGTAGTGGATGTTGGAGTGGCCCTGGTGAGAGACGATAATGTTTGGAAACTCCTTGTACTGTTGTTTGCAGATGATACTGTGTTGTTGAATGAAGACGAAGGGGAGCTGCAAGGCTTGGTGGATGAGTTTGGGAGAGTGTGTAAGAAACGGAATCTAAAGGTGAACGTAGGGAAGCGTAAAGTGATGGTCTTTGAGAGAGGTGAAGTCAGTGAATGTACAGCGAAGTTGGATGGTGAGGAATTGGAAAATGTGAGTACGTTTAAGTACTTGGGTAGTGTGATGAGTAAGGATGGAGGTTTGGAGGGTGAAGCGCGTGAAAGGGTACAGCAGGGAAGAAAGGTTGCTGGTTCTTTGAAAGCAGTGATAAGAAACATGGAAGTGAAAAAGTTACTACATGACAGTATTGTGATACCAACTCTAACGTATGGAAGTGAAGCTTGGACGTTGCTGAAAGGACACAAGTCAAGAGTGAGAGCAGTGGAAATGAGTTATTTAAGAGGAGCCTGTGGAGTCACATGGAGAGACAGGCTGACGAATGAGGATATAAAGGAGCGTTGTGGTGTGGATGTGGATGTGATAGGAAGCGTTAGGAGGAATACACTGAGGTGGTTTGGCCATGTGGAGGGGATGGAGGGTGAGAGACTGACGAAGAGAGTGTATGTGAGTGAGGTGGAAGGGGGAAGAGGGAGGGGGAGGCCGAGGATGAGATGGAGGGATGGAGTGGAGAGCTATATGAGAGAGGGGGGTGTGAGTTGGGAGCAGGGCAGTGAAATGGCGGGGGACAGGGCGACGTGGAGGCGATTTGTTTGTGGCCACCCCAAACGGGATTGAGGCGTCTGGCAATAGATAGGTAGATTAATGGCTGTATGGCTTTTTAGTGGCTGTATTTATGACAGTATGGCTTTTTAGTGCTGTATTTATGGCTGTACGGCTTTTCTGTGGCTGTATTTATGGCTGTATGGCATTTTAGTGCTGTATTTATGGCTGTATGGCTTTTTAGTGCTGTATTTATGGCTGTATGGCTTTTTAGTGCTGTATTTATGGCTGTATGGCTTTTTAGTGCTGTATTTATGGCTGTATGGCTTTTTAGTGCTGTATTTATGGCTGTATGGCTTTTTAGTGCTGTATTTATGGCTGTATGGCTTTTTAGTTGCTTTATTTATGGCTGTATGGCTTTTTAGTAGCTGTATTTGACTGTATGGCTTTGTAGTGACTGTGTTTATGGCTGTATTGCCTTCTTAGTGGTTGTATTTATGGCTGATGGCTTTTTAGTGGCTGTATTTATGGCTATTACTTTCTTAGTGGCTGTATTTATGGCTGTATGGCTTTTTAGTGGCTGTACTCGTATTTATGACTATGGCTTTTTAGTGGCTGTATTTATGGCTGTATTACTTTCTTTGTGGCTGTATTACATTCTTTGTGGCTGTATTTATGGCTTTATGGTTTTCTGCTGGCTGTATGTCTTCTCAGTGACTCGTAATAGAGTTGTGTTAGTTTCTTTGAGGCTGTATAGTTCTCCATGGCTTGTGGTTCCCTGTACGGCCGTGAATAATTTCCGCGTGGCTTTGTGAGAGGGCTTAGGGGCTGTGGGTGTGATTGTGGGTCTGATTGGATGGCTGAGTACACTGGCTTCTGAATGGCTTACCCAGGACGTGGCTTCATGGCATGCTGGAGTGGTGGCTTTAGAAGGGAGTTGTATGTGGAAATAAAGCTCGTATTAGTCATCTTTTCACCGAATCGCGTAATGTTTCACCTCTTCCAATTCTCATTTTTCTTGCTAAAAAAAAAAAAAAAGACTAAAGGGGAGAGGTTTGGTATGTTTTTTATGCCAGGAAGAAAAGTGACAAACATGCCCTATTTGTGAAGCAGACACGGTGGGACAGTGGACCAGCTTTTGTCCTCAGTTGCACCTATTTTCTCTTTCTATCCCCAGACGATTTTATTCAGTTTAAACGATCACCCTAGCAGTAAATGGGTTACTGAAAGCCGTATCTAACCCGAGAAAGTCTATCGTAATCTGAGTTAAATTGTCCAGAGTAAGAACGAATAAAAATAAAGTATGTTATCGGATTAATTGAGTGAAAACTGAGAGAAAGTACAGAGAGAACCCCCAGTTTTTTTTTTTCCTTATTTACGATAATTTCTGAAGCCTGAGGTGACGATAAAACACGTTTCACCTTTCTGTGTCGTTGCTGACTACACTGTGTAATACGGGATGGAGGCTGATCACGTCTAACAATTACGGGTGTTCCATAAGTGATCGTTAAGTGTGTTGAAGTTTAGTTAAGGAAATTCATATCTTCAAACCAGACTGAGCGAAAAACATAACTAATACTGATATGGAATTAGAAATGGGAATATAAAGAACACAGGTGAATGGAAGTAAATTAAATCCCAATAAATAACTTCATTATCAGTCAGGGATATTGAAAAAAGGAAGGGGGGGAAAGAAAAGAAAAAGAAGTAAGAGAAAAAAAAACGACTTAGATCAAATTAGGGCTATTACATGACTAGTAAATAACGTCTTCAGTCGGTCCATCTTCTTCCCTTCCTCTGTCCTCTCCTGTACCCCATCCTCTCTGTACCCTTTCTCCTTCCCTCTGCTCTCTTTCCCCTCCATTCATTTAGTCTTTTCCCTTTCCCATCCCTCTTCTCCTCTCCTTTCCTCTCCTCTCTCTGTTCCCCTTCCCGTCTCCACCTCATCCCCATCCCTGTCCTCCTCTCTCCCCTTTCTCACTATCCCCTCCCCTTTTTCATTTCGTACTCCTTACCTACCCTGCTAGATAACCAGTAGGACAGGCAGCTTGAAGTTAGTGCCAGCATCTGCACTTTCTGTAACAAAAACCCCCAGCCTTCCTGTTTTCCTTCCTCAGCCCACTCTCTTTTCTTCTCTGCACTCATCTCTCCTTCTTCTCCCCTCCCCCTCCACCCTCCATCCTGTTAGGTAATGATTGAGACAGGTAGCTTGAGGTAGGAGCCAATTTTCTCAATCCCTCTCACAGAACTCTTACCTCCTTATCTTCACCCCGCTTCCTACTCCGTTTTCTCCACCCTTTCGTCTCTTCTCTGCACTCCTCCCTCCCCTGTCACCATTCCCCACCCAGCCCATTAGGCAATCACTGAGACATCTTGAGGTAGGGGCCAATTTTCTCTACCCCTCTTTCAGACCACTTATCTCCTTACCTTCACCCCTCTTCCCTCTGAAATTTCTCCCCTTCTCTACCTCTCACTCCATCCCTTCCTTCTGTCTTTCTGGCCGAGCAGACCTATCAACCACAAGCAAGCAGTCGCCTTCCTGTTAATGATAGCGTCTCGCCAGGGTTGGAACAGGGCTTTTCCACATGGCGAAGTTCAGAGAAAATGGAGGAGGCATAGCCCCCAGGAGGATGAGCTGTGTATAGGAGATATGTATAAGTTGTAAGTCTAGGATCCATTTCCCCGCCTGGGAGTGCCGTCTACCGTGTCTTGGCACCACGTCACTCCCATGCTAGTTACAGACACCTTAAGGTAGGGATCAATTTTTCAGCCCTTTTCACAATCTTTTCTCAACCTCCTTTCACGCCTCTTCCCTCTCCCACCTCCCCCTTTCTCTGCCTCCATCCCTCCCTTCTGTACCACCTTTGCTCCCCTCCTGCCTCCCCTTCAGGAACTCAGTGGGACAGACAGCTTGACATAGAGGCCAGCTTCCACAAACCTCTGTCACAAAACTCATACCCCATTTCCTGCCTCTCTACCTTCCGCTCCGCAACTTCCCCCCTCTTCTTTACCTCCCTCCCTCCTTCCCTCCACTCCTCCCTCCCATCCCTCCCTCCTGGCAGCCCCGTCAGGTAATCAGTGGGACAGGCAGCTTGAGGTAGGGGCCAACTTCCACAACCTCTCTCACAAAACTTTAGCGCCTCTTTTTGGGTCAGGGGCCGGAAGTTAACTGGGAGCCACAACAGTTGCTGCAGGGGTGAGGGTAGGGGTGTCGGGGGTGCAGGAATGTATGGGTTATGGTGGGGGTGTAGGAATGTATGGGTGATGGTGGGGGTGTAAGAAGAGCATAGGGATATATAGGTGGGGGAGTGGTATAAGGGTGAGAGTAAGGGTGAAGCCAGGACTATAGGAGTGAGGTTAGGGATGCAAGGGTTAGGGTAGTGATGTAAGAGTGAGGGAGGGATGCAGGGGTGTGGAGATGAGGAATGGGGTGTGGATAGGAGTGTAGACAAAGTGTCGGGGTGAAGAAGGGGTGTTGGGCTAGGGAGAGGGATGTAGAAATGGGTGAAAGGACAGTGTAGGGATAGTAGAGGGATAAGAGGAGTGTATGTGTGCAGAGATGTGCCTGTGGGGGGCGTTGGAAGTATTGTTAGAAGTGAGAGGGAAAAAAATAGATGGGTGTAGGATGAGGAGGACGAGGGCATGTATGGATAGGAGGGGCTGACTTGCTTTTTCGTTTACACACACACACACACACACACACACACACACACACACACACACACACACACACACACACACACACACACACACACACACACACACACACACACACACACACACACACACACACACACACACACTGTACCTCTCCGATTTCACTCCTAATGGCTGCTGTGTGGTCGGCCTCTACATCATAGTCGGGTGGGCGTCCTGTCTGTCTATCCTTGTCTTATTAACCCCTTCGGCCCCAGGACGTATTTTCACTGTTCCAGCAGCAGACTGTCTCACTCAGCTTTAAAGATACAAGCCTCGGAGTGAAGGGGTTAGTGAAAGTCTTCCTAAAACCCATCAAACGCGAAATGTATCTAAGAATCTTAATAATTTTCGACTGGAGTAGCGAGAATAAGGTTTTAAATCGACGTCATCATAATTTAGAGGTTAATTGTCTGTATTTTGCTTATTTACATGTGTTTATGTGCCTGTCTGTCTGTCTACTGTACATACTGTCCTTTCATCTTTATTTATCTGTGTGTCTGTCAGTTTACATGTGGTTGTATACCTGCCTATATATATCATTCGTTTTATCGGTTTATTGATCTGGATGTTCGTCTCTCTGTCTGTTTACCTGTTTATGTGTCTACTAATATTATCGTTATATCTGTTTATCCATCTGTCTGTTCGTCTGTCTGTGTACATGTGTTTCTCTCCGTCTACATCTCTCTCTCTTTTTATTTGTCTGTCTCCGTCGGCCTGTACGTATCCATATTTACTTCCTTCATTCAGACATCAGGCAGTCTCTGTGAATTAGAAAAAAATCTCATTAATGAAGGTTTTATTTAGGCTTTCCAGTAGGGGACTCATTTATTCCACTTTATTTTATTTAATTCACATTTACCATCGCCATCCATTCACTACCACTTCCTGCACCGTATGTAAGAAGTTCTCTCTCTCTCTCTCTCTCTCTCTCTCTCTCTCTCTCTCTCTCTCTCTCTCATTGACTTCCTCCTCCTCCTCCTCCTCCTCCTCCGCTCACCGGTTCCAAAATCAGAATTGCTTTTGTAGATAATTTTTCCATCCTGACTCAGCTATTAGACTCTCTCTCTCTCTCTCTCTCTCTCTCTCTCTCTCTCTCTCTCTCTCTCAAAGTGGCCACATCAGCCCTCCAACTCCCCATCACATTGATTTTCTCTCTCTCTCTCTTTTTTTTTCTTTATTTTCTCATTTGATTGATTCTCCCTCCCCCTGCGTCAGCTTGGACCTTAGTGGCCACCCGATGACTTTGTTTGTTGCTTTGTTTGTGTGCTTGTCTCTCTCTCTCTTTCTCTCTCTCTCTCTCTCTCTCTCTCTACCTGTATGACTCTGCGTGTGTATTATTTCATTTTGTGTGTTTTTTCTGTGTGTGTGTGTGTGTGTGTGTGTGTGTGTGTGTGTGTGTGTGTGTGTGTGTGTATTAAATTCCATCTCTCCGTTTCGTTGTATATCCGTGTTACTGACCGCTCGTACGTGTAATGGCCTCTTTTCATGTGCGTTTGTGTGTGTGCATATGTGTACGTTAATGACTGCATGGGTGTATATGTCTGTTTGGTTGTCTTCCTGCGTGTGTTTATATGTATGTCCATGTGCGTATGTTTTGAATGTGTGTTTGTTTCAATGTGTGTTCTATATGTATGTATGGTTGTGTGTGTGTGTGTGTGTGTGTGTGTGTGTGTGTGTGTGTGTGTGTGTGTGTGTGTGTGTCCTGTTATGTGTCTGCCTGTCTGTGTCTGTATGGTAGTCTGTATGGGAGTAACATAGAGAAAGGGAATGTGAGGATGGAATTGATAGAAATAGTGAAGGGTAGGGAACGTGTGGAAAGCGTGAAGGAATAGAGTTAGAGAAGGGAAGGGAAGTATGGAGAAAGAAGGGGAAGGAAATGTCGATGGGAAGGGAGAGTATGAGGAGAAGGTAGGTAAGTTGTGTGTGTGTGTGTGTGTGTGTGTGTGTGTGTGTGTGTGTGTGTGTGTGTGTGTGTACATTGTTAGGGGAACTTTAGCTAGGCTCTAATTTTGTTGTTGGCAAGTTACACAATCACTCGCTAGGCTTCTCTCTCTCTCTCTCTCTCTCTCTCTCTCTCTCTCTCTCTCTCTCTCTCGCGTTTATTCAGGATTACGTTTATTGGAGGGGATAGACATCGCATTCATTAACCCCTTCACTATGAGACCCACCTTAGTTAAGTAAAGCCCCCCGGAAATAACACGAATAAATTATAACAGTCGTTCGCTTAGTAATGGTGTCATAAAGGCATAAAACTGGTGTCATAAGCGATGTAATTAGTGGTGTCACGTGGGAGATATAATTAGGGTGTCATATATACCTGTAATGTGTCACGCAAGAGGTGTAATTGGTGTCATGCAAAAAGTATAAAAGATTGATAAGCAAGAGTGGTATACAAGAGGTGTCATGGAAGAGTAGTGAGGGGGTGATGCCATGCAAGAACAGTAAGAGGGTGTGTCATGCAATAGTGTAGGTGGTATGCAAGAGGAATAAAGGGATGTCATGCAAGAGTAAAGAGGTGTCATGCAAGAGTAAAGAGGGTGTCATGCAAGAGTAAAGAGGTGTCATGCAAGAGTAAAGAGGGTGTCATGCAAGAGTAAAGAGGGTGTCATGCAAGAGTAAAGAGGTGTCATGCAAGGGGAGTAAAGGGATGTCATGCAAAGGGAGTGTTGCTGAGTGTCTTTCCATCAGTGTGATTGCTGGAGACATGAGAGGAGAGTTTGATAGTCACTTAATCCTCTCTCTCTCTCTCTCTCTCTCTCTCTCTCTCTCTCTCTCTCTCTCTCTCTCTCAAGGAAGGTACGATTTGATGTGGCGATGATGGTTGTAGTTCTGGTAGTGACTGTATAGGTGGTTGTGGTAGGGGCAGCAGTGGTAGTTGTGGTCCTTCTGAGAGTGGTAATTGTGGTAGGAGTAAGGTGACACGATGCTTGTGGCAGTTGTGGTGGCAATGATGATGATTTTGGTTGTGGTTGCTGTAGTTGTGGTGTGAATGGCGTGATAGTATTGGTTATAGTAGTGGTAGGTTTGGTCCTGGTTGTTGTGGTAGTGGTAGTTGTTATAATGGTAGTTTTGAAAATGGTTGTTGTGTTAATGGTTACTGTAATGGTAGTTGTCGTTGTGGTATTGTTGTTATGATAGTAGTAGTTGGTGGTAGTTATTGTAGTGGTAGTTGTGGTTATGGAAGTTGTGGTAGCAATGTTTGTGCTAATGGTAGTTATGGTAGTGGCACTTGTGATGTTAATGGTTCTTGTGGTTGTGGTAGCTGTAGTTGTAGTAATCTTAGTTGTGGTTGTGATAGCTGAGATAGTGGTAGTAGCGGCAGTGGTAGTGATGTTATAATAATGGTAGCGGGAATCATGGTACTGGTAGTTGTGGTAGTGGTGGTTGTTGTGGTAGTGGTGGTAGTTGTAGTAGTGGTAGTAGTGGTGGTGGCCATGATGTTGGTAATGGTGGTGGTGGTGGTGTGAGTCGAGGGACAGTAGCGTAACGTATTGATTTTGGTAATAGTAGTAGTAGTAGCGGTGGTGGTGGTGGTAGTAGTAGTAGTAGTAATTGTTGTTTAAATATTAGTAGCGATGATGCGTGAAGTATTAGTACTGGTGGTGAAAATAGTACCGCTGTAATAATAGTAGTAGTGGCAGCAGCTGCAGTAGTAGGCCTGACATTGCTAGAGGTAGTTGTGATGGGGATAGTTGTAGTAGTAGTAGCAGCAACAGCTAGAGGTAGTTGTGATGGCCGGGATAGTAATAATAGTAGTAGTAGCAGTAGCAGTAATAGTAGTAGTAGTAGTAGTAGTAGCTGCAGCAGTAGGAGTAAAAGTAGTAGTAGTAGTAGTAGTATTGCTGTTGGTAGATGTGATGGCGGGGATAGTAGTAACAGTAATAGTAGTAGTTTGGAAGTAATTTTAACATAGATCATTGTGTTGATGTGGTGGTACTATCAGGGTATGTTAGGAATGTTAGTGGTTGTTGTCATAATGGTGGTAGTGGTGATTGCGATAGTAATGTTAGTAGTGGTGGTGGCGGTGATGCTGTTAGTGATGATGGTGGTGGAAGTTGTTGATGTTTTTGTGGTGTGGTGGTGGCGGTAGTTATGTTGATTTTGGTGGTGGGAATGTTGGTGGTGGTGGTGGGAATGTTGGTTGTAGTGTTGATAACGTTGGTAGTGATGGTGTTGGTAATGTGGTGGTGGTAATGTTGGTACTGGTGGTGGTAATGGTGGTGTGACTTTGATAAAATCCATGGAATGACCTTGAGAGAGAGAGAGAGTGTGAACGAAACAGAGAATGATAAGAAGGGTGAGGAGAAACGATGAAGAGACGAGAGAAAAAGAATAATAAAGGGAGAGGAGGATTGAGAGAAAAAAGAGAAGTAAGGAGAGAGAGAGAGAGAGAGAGAGAGAGAGAGAGAGTTAAGGGAGTTACTGAGAGAGTGAGTTAGAGTAAGCAAGTGAATGAAAGAATGTGGGTGAAATTGAAAATGGGATGGCAATTGTGGTGAGAGAAGGAGGGTGAGAGAGTTATGTTGACTTATTGAGTGAAAGACGGAGTGAGAGAGTGAGGGAGGGAGGGGGAGTGCGTGAGACAGAATGAACGAGTGAGTGCAGTATTCAGAGTGAGTGAGAATGAGGAATGAATCGGTGTGTAAAGCTGTGTGAGTGGGTCAGGAAGCGGCATGTAATCGAGAAAGTGTAGGAAGAGTGAGTGGGACAGTATGAATAAAAGAATGAATGGGTGAGTGAGTGAGTGAGCGAGAGAACGAATGAAGGAGTGAAAAAGAGAGTTAATGAGTGAATGATGAAGAGAATGATGATGGAACTGGTCAAGTTCGCGAGCATGCTATTGAGAATGAAGGAGTAGGTTAGAGTGAGTGAAAAGTGAAGGGAGTAAGAGTGATTACCCGTCCCCGCCCCGGAGGGGCTCGGAGACGGGTAATGTTTTCACTTGGTTTTTCTGCCTGTTTGTTTGTTTGTTTGTTTGTTTGTGTCTGTCTGTTAACAACTTCTTTGCGAAAACGCTGGTGCGATTTTGACTAAAATTACAGGGATAATGGGCTATGATCTGTTCACCTGATTAAATTTTGGGCCAAGGTCCAGCTGTAGGCCTCCAAAATGTAAAAAAATATATTTTTTTGCCATAACTCCTTTCAAATTCGTTATAACGACATGAAACCAAAACCTAAAGGTGCATCTTTCAGATCTGCATCCTATAACATGCCTCATTAGATCAGGGGGTCACCCCCACCCCCAGTTAGCGGTAAGGGGGTCAGTGTCGGATGGGTCTGGCCTAAAATTTCAAACGGGCATAAAATCGTCAGTTTTCTCCCGATTTACTCCAAATTTGATATGTGACATCTTTGACTAGATATCCTGTTGTGTTTATACATCAGCACTAAAATGACTGCCGGGGACGGGTCTGCTGAGCCTTGGCACCGCTTCTTGTTGAGTGAGAGAATGAATAAAGAGGTGAGTGAACTGAGTGAGAGAAGTAACGAGAGTGAGATTGTATGAGTGAGTGAGCGAGTTAGTGAGAGTGAGAATGTATGAGTGAGTTAGTGAGAGTGAGAATGTATTAGTGAGTTAGTGAGAGTGAGAATGTATAAGTGAATGAGTTAGTGAGAGTGAGAATATACTAGTGAGTGAGTTAGTGAGAGTGAGAATGTATAAGTGAATGAGTTAGTGAGACTGAGAATATATTAGTGAGTGAGTTAGTGGGAGTGAGAATGTATAAGTGAATTAGTGAGACTGAGAATATATTAGTGAGTGAGTTAGTGGGAGTGAGAATGTATAAGTGAATGAGTTAGTGAGACTGAGAATATATTAGCGAGTGAGTTAGTGAGAGTGTATGAGTTAGTGAGAGTGAGAAAGTATAAGTGAGTTAGTGAGAATGAGAATGTATATGTGATTTAGTGAGAGTGAATATAAGTGATTGAGTTAGTGAGAGTGAGAGTGTATGAGTTAGTGAGAGTGAAAATGTATGAGTGAGTGAGTTAGAGTGAGAATGTAGAAGTGAGTGAGTTAGCTTGACAATGTGAGAGAGAGAGAGAGAGAGAATGAAGAAGGGAGTGAGTGAGTGAGTGAGAAGGCGGCAGGTGGTGGCGGGTCGATGAGTGGAAGTGAGCGGAGTTATTACCGACATTCCCTGCCTCACCCCTGCCTTATCCTGCCTCATTCCTGCCTTTTACGTGTCTCCTTTCCTGCCTTATACTTTCCTTCCCTGCCCCATTCCTGCCTAATACGTGTCTCCTTTCCTGCCTTATCTTTATCCTTTCTGCCTCACCGCTGCCTTATCCCTGCCTCATTCCTGCCTTATAATTTCCTTCCCTGCCTCACTGCTGCCTTACTCCTGAATTACCCTTGGCGCACCCCGCCTTACACTTGTCTCCTTCCCTGCCTCACACACTGCCTTACTCTTGTCCCCCTCCCTGCCTTACCCTACCGTATACTTATCTACTTCCATGCTTCACCCTTGCCTTACCCCTGCCTCACCCGTCCTTACCCCTGCCGTATTATTGCCTCCTTCCCTGCCTTACCCTTGCCGTATGATTGCCTCACACTGCCATACTCGCGTCTTCCTCGCTGCCTTACCCTGCCTTATACTTGTCTCCTCCCTTACCTCAATCCTGTCTTAAGCGCTGCCTCAGGCGTGCAGAATTGCTGCCTCGGCACTGCCTTACTCCCTACCTCACCCCTGCCTTACTCCCTGCCTCGCGACTAACTCACTTTCCAGCCCATCTTCCTCTTCAATAATTCTCTTTCTCTTTTCGTTACTCTCTCTCTCTCTCTCTCTCTCTCTCTCTCTCTCTCTCTCTCTCTCTCTCTCTCTCTCTCTCCACCATTTTCTTTCTCCTCCATTTTCCACCTCATTTACTTCATTGTTATTCCCCCACTTTTCCCTCTCACTTTTTTTTCCCTCTCGTCTGTCTTTTATTTAATAGTCCTTCTTTTCATCCAGACATGCATTTATTTTTCTCCCTTTTATTCATCCATATATATAATCCTCTGTACAGGTAGTGAGAGTAGCGCGTGCTTAGTTGGATACACTTTTGTTACTATTTATCTCGTCTGTGTAAAATATGACAATCCAGAGAGAGAGAGAGAGAGAGAGAGAGAGAGAGAGAGAGAGAGAATAATTCTACGGGTCCGGATTGCCATATTTCACTATGGGAACTAAACAAAACTTCACATTGACATTTTGAATCATCAGGCCGTCTATTCTGATGTAAGTGTGTGTGTGTGTGTGTGTGTGTGTGTGTGTGTGTGTGTGTGTGTGTGTGTGTGTGTGTGTATGGATGTTGGTGGGATGAGAGAGAGAGAGAATGTGAAAAAGTGAACATTTTACAAAAGAAAAAGGGTGGGAGAATTTCACCATATTAACGAACCAGAATTATTCACATTGTTTACCAAAGATTACGAGATTTATTTAGTAACTTTATTCATCAGGATATATAATTTTAATGTGAAACTCCTCTTTATTTTGTGGCTCAGTATCCTCTCCATAACACTTCTTTGTGACTAGTGCCATATAGTAGCAGTAGTAGTCTCAACTCAGTGGCAAAAAAAAAAAAAAAAAAAAAAAAAAAAAAAGTCTCTACATCCTTTTAGAGCACTTACTCGTGACTAGCACTTTATTTTAGTGTTGGTCTAGTTACAGCTCAGTGACCCTATGAAACTGTACTACGCCTTTACATCTTTCCTTAGCACTTCTTCGTGACTAGCATCATAGTGTAGTGTTAAGCTTACGTTACTTAAGTGGCAGAATTACAGTAGACTACTTTTGGTTAACTTTATATATATATATATATATATATATATATATATATATATATATATATATATATATATATATATGACTTGTATTATTGTTTGATTTATATAGCGTTTTTAAGTATATAATATTTTACACACACACACACACACACACACACACACACACACACACACACACACACACACAAGGGTTCTCTGCATCATTCATCATAGCAAGAGAAGAATTTAAGGTCGAAATCGTCAAAATATCTGCTCAAAATCTCTCTCTCTCTCTCTCTCTCTCTCTCTCTCTCTCTCTCTCTCTCTCTCTCTCTCTCTCTCTCTCTCTCTCTCTCTCTCTCTCCTTTCCCCTTCCTTTTTCTCCTTTCCTCTCCCTTCTCTCCAATTTCTTCTGTAGCTTTTTTTCCCCGTTCTTCCTTACTCCCCTCCCTACTCCAACCCCTTCCCTCCCTCCCTCCCTTTTCCATATAAATTCCTTCCCTTTCTTACCTCCTTCCTCGCATAACTCCCTTAATTTTTCTCTCCCTTCCTCCCCCTCCCCTTTCCCCACCCTTCAGCCCTCCGTTCCCATTACTCTCTCTCTCTCTCTCTCTCTCTCTCTCTCTCTCTCTCTCTCTCTCTCTCTCTCTCTCTCTCTCCTCTCCTCTCCTCTCCTCTCCTCTCATCTCCTCCTCCTCCTCCTCCTCCTCAGTAAGGTAGTGTTGGCCTAATTAATACCGTGGTAGTTGATCAGAATTTAATCTAAGAGAGGGGGGGGCTGGAAACTGTTCTTTGAGTTCCTTATCCCTAAATACTTTACAGATTTCTTAAATATATTACCATTTTTATTTACCTCTTGCCTTTACTCTTCTTCCTCTTTTTCTTCCCCTGCCTCTTCTCTCTCTCTTCCGTACCTCTCTTCTTCCTCTTTTCCCACCTCTGCCTCCTCTCTCTCTCTTCTGTTCCTCTCTTTCAACCCCTGCCTCCTCTCTGTTTCTGTTCTGTACCTCTCTTCCTCTTTTTCTTCCTCTACCTCCTCTCTTTCTTCTGTACCTCTCTTCTTCCTCTTTTTCTTCTTTCTCCCTCCTATCTCTCTCTCTCTTCTGTACCTCTCATCTTCCTCTCTCTCTCTCTCTCTCTCTCTCTCTTGCCTTTCCTTTTCTACTTCTTCTACTCCTGTCTCTTTAATAGTAGAGAGAAGTGGTGACAGTTTTCTTTCCCCCCCCCTCGCTCGCTTATCTATCTCTCTACCCAATCCATCTACCCCTACTGCCTTTATCTATCGCGTCCCAGTTTACCCCTTCACTATCTATCTACCTCTACCTTATGTATCCACCTCAGCCTATTCATCTACTCCTCCATTAGTCTGTGTGTCTCGTTTATCTACTCGGCTTCATTTATCTACCTCTTCTCTGCATCATTTCTACTTCTTTACCTCATTTATTTATCGCCTGTCTACTTTCTTTATTTGCTTTATTTTTCCCTTTTTTTTATTTCTTTACCTATTATCGACTTTATTATCTACTTGGCCTGCTTTAAAATTCTCTCTCTCTCTCTCTCTCTCTCTCTCTCTCTCTCTCTCTCTCTCTCTCTCTCTCTCTCTCTCTCACACACACACACACACACACACACACAATTTATCATCATTAGAATTTCTGCTCTCCTTCTCCTCTTTCCTCTCCCTCTTCTCCCTGTCCCTCTTTTCTCCCTCCTCATCCCTTCTCCTCTTCTCTCTCTCCTTTTTCTCGCGTTCTTGCCCATCTAAGTACATTCTCCTTTTCCTTCTCCTCCTTCCTCTTCGTCTTCCTCTCTTCCTCATCTTCTTCCGTGTGTTTGTGTTTTTTTATTTATTTTTTTTTTCAATAACTCTGCCTACTTTTCTTTTCTTTTTTTTTGTTCCTCCTGCCAGCTGTTTCTGCTTTCCTTCTTCCCTCCCTCCCTCCCTCCCTTCCTCTTTTCTTTTTGCTTTCACTCCTTCGTACCTTCTATCATCCTTCTCCCTTTCTCTTCCCGACCTTTGTTTTGTCCGTACATTTAGCATTACCTGTCCTACCTCCTTCCTTCCTTCCTTCCTTCCTTCCTTCCTTCCTTCCTTCCTTCCTTCCTTCCTTCCTTCTTCCCTTCCCTCCTTTCCCTCCCTCGTTCCTTCCTTCCTTCCTCCTTTCCATCTATCCATCATCCTATCTGAAATTTATTCCTCTCTCTCTCTCTCTCTCTCTCAACCGTCGTTCCTTCGTTCCTTCTGTTCTCCTTCATCTTCCTTTTCATTTTCCCAGCCATCGATTCTCCTTACTTTCCAGTCTCTCTCTCTCTCTCTCTCTCTCTCTCCCCCTTTTCTTCCTTTCTTCCCCCTTCTTTCCTCCCTTCCTTCCTTCCTTCCTTCCTTCCCCAGCCTCCCGTGGCAGATGTGAACTAAGTGGCGTAAACCATCACTTATGCAAGAACCACATTTACAGATTTCAATGTCAATATCCCTAATGGCAGTGGCGGGGGAAAAGGGAAAGAAAATGTCATGTTGACGGTGAAAAAGGCACGTTTGGGGGAAGATCTGGGGGGGAAGAGGGAAACGTCAGGGAAGAAAATGACGTGGTAGGGAAAAAAAAAAAAGGCCTGTTTGGGGGGAAGAGGGAAATGTCAGGGAAGAAAATGGCATGTGGCAGGGAAAAAGGCATGCTCAGGAGAAAAACTAGGGGAAAGGAAGAAATGTCTGCAGAAAATGGTATGTAGTAGGGAAAAAATATATGTTCGGGGGAAAAACCAGGGAAAAAATTATGAATGCCAGGGGAAAAAAGGCGTGGCCAGAGGAAGACTTAAGGATAAAGGGAGAATTATGGCAGGGGAAAAAAGGGGAGAAATATCATGGTTTGAGGAAAACTCGGAAAAAGGGAAAATAAATGTTGTAATGGACGAAATAGGTGGAAATAAGCAACAGGAAGGAAACGACAGGGGAAAAGGGAAAAATTGCATCTTGTGGATAACAGGAAAAATGAGGAAGAAAATGCGAAGCGTAAAGGGAATCGCGTTGAGAAAAATGGTGAATAAAGGGAATGACTTGGGTGAAAATTGGGAGGTGTTAGGGATATTGTCAGGAAAAAGGGAATAATAGTGGGAAAGGAGAAATATCTGTGGGAAGGTCAAGAAGAATGATTGGGGAAAGTATCAGGAAAAAGGGAAATATTCGCGGGAAACGTCTCGAGGAAATAAAACGATCTGGTGGAAATGGGAAAATACTGGGGGAAATTGGGACCATTAATGGGGAAATTTTAGGAATGATAAAGGGAATGAAAAAAATCGATTTATTCTTTTCTTTTTTTTGACATGTAAAAGTGTGAAGGGACTGGGAATATTTTGAGTTTAGGTCGAGGATTTTATTTCATATATTTCCTATTCTCATACGGTTTGGAAAAGCCTAAGGGTAGGTATTTCGTAGTGAAGGGGTTAATGAAGGCAGTAATAATAATAATAATAATAAAAATAATAATAATAATAATAATAATTGTAGTAGTAGTAGTAGTAGTAACAGTAGTAGTAGTAGTAGTAGTAGTAATAATAATAATAATAATAATAATAATAATAATAATAATAATAAAATGTAATCCACTTTCTGAATTAAAAAATTGAGTCACCGAATTCAAGAAGTTTAAGAGGAAATGTAAGAAAAATGAAATAGCTCTACTGAGCGAGATAAAATTGAGAGAGAAAATGGGAGCAAGGGAGAGAGAGAGAAGAGGAAATTTGGTAGGAAAAGACTGCCATCATTTTATAGGTGAACTGATGACGTCTTGGGTATGAAGAGAGGGCGTTTCTCTCTCTCTCTCTCTCTCTCTCTCTCTCTCTCTCTCTCTCTCTCTCTCTCTCTCTCTCTCTCTCTCTCTCTCTCTCTCTCTCAGAAATGCCTAGCAAGGGGAGGAGGAGAACAAGAAAGAATTGGATGGAATGTGAGGGAGGGGAGGAAAGGAAGAAATTAAGAAATAGTGAGTGTATGAGAGAGAGAGAGAGAGAGATTAGAAAGAAGAGGGAAGGAAGATAGAAAAAGAAACAGAAAAAGGTCATGGAAAGTGGAGGGAAAGGAGAAATTGAAGTGAGAGGGGGAAGAGGAGGAAAGAGAAATAAGAAGGAACAGAAGAGAGGAAAAAGAACTAGGAAGAGAAAGGAAAGAAAAAGGGAGTAAGAGAGAGAGGGGGAGGGAGGAGAGAGGACGAAGTGAAGCGAGGGAGGAAAGAGGGAAGGAGACGTGAGAGCATGAGAGAGGAACTGAGAGGAAGAATTGAAGGGAGGGAAGAAAGAAAGGGAGAGGGATAGGTTAGGGGAGGTGAGGGAATGGGGTAGAGAGTTTTTAAGAGACAGAAGTGGCGAGAAATGAAGGAAAGGGGGAGGGAGAGGGGAAGTAGGTAGTGATAAGAATTTAGAAAGAGGGGGAAATATGGGATGAGGAAGGCAGGAGAAAGAGGGGATATGGAGGGAAAGAGAAGGAAGAGGGAGAGAATTTTAAAGTGAAGGAAGAAAAGGAGATATTGACCCTTTCAACTTTATATATATATTTTTGCTTTTCTCGGCTCTTCCACACGATTTTCTTAAGACCGTGGCGACGTCTTATTGTAAAAGGATTTGTGAACGCTATATGTGACCCCTCGAGGAATAATAAACAATATCTATCAATCAGTCAATCTATCTATCTATCTCTATCTATATAATTACAGGTGGGGTAATGTCGTCACGGCGTAGCAAGAATACACAATAAAGCACGTCCTGGGGCTGAAGGGACTAAGGAAAAAATAGGGGGAGGGAAGGGGAAGGAGTCTGGAGTGGGGAATGCCAAGGGGAAAAGTGCATAGGTAACTAAGGGAAAAGGGAGGGAGAATTTTTGCCCTTTGAAATCAGCAACATCTCATTTCCTTGTATTTACCTTTATTCGATTTTGTTCAATTTTTTTCGTAATATTTAATTCCCACCGTTCAAAAAATCTTCCTTAAGTTGGAGAAAATCGTCTTAAGGTAGCAAGGTTAAGATGAAAATTGCATCGTCAGGCTGAGGAGGTGTAAGGCTAGGGATGGAGGGAGGTGTTACAAAAGTGAGGGGAGAGTGTGTGTGGAAGAGGAAAGGGGATTTGGTGTGGGGAAGTCAGGGGGAATAGTGCATAGGTTGGGGAGAGAGAGAGAGAGAGACGGGGAGAGAGAGAGAGAGACGGGGAGAGGGAGGGATGAGGGAAAGGAGATGTGATGTCAGGGGGAGAAGTGCATAGGTAGGTGTGTGTGTGTGTGTGTGTGTGTGAGAGAGAGAGAGAGAGAGAGAATTAACCCTTTCGTGTTTTTTCTTTATTCTTACTAACTTCAGACGGTTTTATTCACTATGGCCGGACATCTCTAATTAGACAGCTTTGCATAATAGCCTTAATCAATACCTTCACCAGTTTTGTGTGTGTGTGTGTGTGTGTGTGTGTGTGTGTGTGTGTGTGTGTGAATAAAATTGTATGATGGTAACAAGAAAAGGAACATACCTCATTAAATGGAGGGGTTAATGGAGGATTAGGGGAGGTGAGGGGAGAGGGAGGTTAACATAGGGACCACCAAGGGGAAAGACTGCATGAATGGGGGAGAAAAAAGAATGTTAGAAGTTGAACAGAAAGGAAATCCTGAGAGGAGTGGAAAAAAGAGGAGAAAGAGACGGGAAAAAAAGGAGAAAGGACATTATATTGTAAGGAAAAAGAGAGGCGAAGGGGAAGAAAGAGGAGAAAGGACATTATATTGTAAGGAAAAAGAGAGGCGAAGGAATAAAAGAGGAGAAAGGATACTGTATTGTAAGGAAATAGAGAAGCGAAGGGGAAGAAAGAGGAGAAAGGACATTATATTGTAAGGAAAAAGAGAGGCGAAGGAAAAAAGACGAGAAAGGATACTGTGTTGTAAGGAAAAAGAGAGGGAAGGAGAAAAAGTAGAGAAAGGATATAATATTGAAAGGAAAAAGTGAAATATTAAGAAGAGGGCAGATGGGATTTTTCTTTGGGGGAAAGGTAAGTCCAAATGAGGGAAAGAACAGAGTGAAATTTACACGAAAAAAATAAGGGGAAATGAGGGGAAAGACAGAGGGGAGCATAGGTGAGGAATGCCAAGGGGAAATCTAGGTGTCTTAGAAGTAGGGGAGAATTTTGGTTGGGGAAGGGAGAGGGGGAAGACAATTTTACAAGCAAGATAGAATTGTTATATAAATCCTTAAAGCTGTAAAAATTTAGGGCCGCATAAGCAGGGATATATTTGGTGGAAAGGAGGTGAAGGGAAAGAGGATTTTATGTGGGAAATTTGCCAAGGGGAAATCAAGGGACCTTAAAATTATGGGAGTGTGTGTGTGTGTGTGTGTGTGTGTGTGTGTGTGTGTGTGGCTTAGAGAGAGAGAGAGAGGGGGGGTATTTGTTTGTTTGAGTGAAAAGGTGTTTTATTTACTTTTTTATACATGAAGAGCGTTTGGGGGTCTCTCTCTCTCTCTCTCTCTCTCTCTCTCTCTCTCTCTCTCTCTCTCTCTCTCATGATTTTTAACGAAGACAAAAACTTTTCCACTTACTTTCCGTTGATATCCTTTGTGACCTCGAATCATGACTCGTGGAGAGAGAGAGAGAGAGAGAGAGAGCAGCAATGACCTGATGGCGCCGAAGTTCTTGTTATAAAATTATTTAAAAGTAGTAGTAATAGTAGTATCATTGTCATTATTATTATTATTATTATTGTTGAATGTAGAGAGTGAGAGCAGTGTGAGTATAAGTGGTTGGGGAATGGCTGGGAGAAGAAGAGATGAGAGGAGGGAGGAAGAGATCAGTAGGGCGGAAGTAGTGGAAGCGATGAAGAAGATTAAGCTGGGAAAGGCCCCAGGAATTGATGGAGTGTGTGGTGAAATGCTTAGGTATGGGGGTGAGATTGTTGTGGAGTGGATATGGAAGTTGTGTAGATTGGCTTGGGAAGAGAGAAGGGTTCCAGAGGACTGGAAATCAGGTATAACTGTTCCTCTGTACAAAGGAAAAGGGGAAAGAGAAGTATGTGGTAACCATAGGGGTATTTGCCTTCTTAGTGTGAATGGTAAAATATATGGTAGAATACTCATTGATAGGGTTCGGCATATGACAGAGGAGCTAGTTGGAGAAGAACAAGGGGGATTTAGGAAGGGAAAAGGGTGTGTAGATCAGATATTTGTTCTGAGATGTTTAGTGGAGAAGTATCTAGAGAAGGGAAGGAAAGTGTATGCTGCCTTCATGGACTTGGAGAAAGCTTATGACAGAATAGATAGGCAAGGTATGTGGAAGGTATTAAGAATATATGGAGTGGAGGGGAAATTGTTGAGTGCTGTGAAGAGTATGTACGAGGGAGCTAGGGCTACGGTGCGAGTGGATGGTGAGCTGAATGAGTTCTTTGATCTCAATGTGGGACTGAAACAGGGGTGTGTGATGCCTCCATGGCTGTTTAATATATATATGGATGGGGTTGTAAAGGATGTGCAAGGTAGGGCAGTGGATGTGGGGATGGCCCTAATGAATGAGGGTGAGATTTGGAAGCTTCCGGTGTTGCTGTTTGCTGATGATACAGTATTGTTGAGTGAAGATGAATGGGAGTTGCAAGGTTTGGTGAATGAATTTGGGACAGTGTGTAGGAGGAGGAAGCTGAAAGTTAATGTAAACAAAAGTAAAGTTATGGTGTTTGAGAGGAATGAAGTCACAGAGTGTGCAGTGATGTTGGATGGTGAGGATATGGAGAATGTGAGTGCATTCAAGTACTTGGGTAGTGTGATGAGTAAGGATGGAACTTTCGGGGATGAAGTACGTGAGAGGGTACAGCAGGGAAGGAAGGTTGTCGGTACACTGAAAGCAGTGATGAGAAATAGGGAGGTGAGTATGGAAGTTAAGAAGTCACTGCATGATGGTATTGTGATCCCTACCCTGACGTATGGAAGCGAGGCGTGGACCTTGCAAGAGGGGAACAAGTCAAGAGTGAGAGCAGTGGAAATGAGTTACTTGAGAGGAGCATGTGGAGTGACGTGGAGGGACAGGTTGACGAATGAAGAAGTGAAGGAACGTTGTGGGGTAGATGTGGATGTGGTTGAGAAGATTAGGAGAAATACACTGAGGTGGTTTGGACATGTGGAGAGAATGGAGAATGAAAGACTGACTAAGAGGGTGTATGTAGGTGAGGTGGAGGGAGGGAGAGGGAGGGGTAGACCGAGGATGAGGTGGAGGGATGGAGTTGAGAGGTATATGAGGGGGGGGTGAGTTGGGGGGAGGGTAGTCAAATGGTGGGTGACAGAGTGACTTGGAGGCGTTTTGTCTGCGGCCACCCTTTGCGGGATTAGGGCGTCGGGCTATAGATAGATAGATAGATTATTATTCGTTTCGTTTCGTTTCGTTTTTAAAGGCTCCAACATGCTTGAATGTGTCGGCCTTGGTCACCTAATGGCGGCTCTCCACGCTGCACGATCCATTGCAGCCTCCCTGTTCAGTCCCTATTATTATTATTATTATTATTATTATTATTATTATTATTATTATTATACTTCTACTACTACTACGACTACTACTACTACTACTACTACTACTACTGTCATCATTATCACTATAAAGAAGGAAGCATTGAGTGTAAACCTTAAAAGTCTCCCATTTAAGAAAAAAGAAAAAAAGAGAAGTTGAATTAGAGAAAGCTCAAGACCCGCTCACACTGGAGATGCCTGGACACAAACTGGCGTGATTGGGGGTCAGGTCAGGGGTCAAAGGTCACCAGGAGGTCGGGTAGTGCCACAAATTTGAAGTAACATCGAACTGACGGCAGATTTCTTTACCCTTTCAGCGCTAGGGGAGAGAGAGAGAGAGAGAGAGAACTTTGCAATAACAATGAACTGACTGGCAGATTTGTGTACTAACAGGCAGATTTCTTTTCTCCTTCAGCTCGAGGAGGGAGAGAGAGAGAGAGAGAGAGAGAGAAACCCAATGCACCCTCTTAGAAGCTGAGGATTAATGTATTGCTTCCAAGAAGTACCACGAGAAGAGAATAATTCCTAGAATGCTTGAGGAAGAGGAGTGAGTTGTGTGCTGTTGAAAGGCAAGGGAAAGAATCAGGTTGTAATTTGTGGCCAGTAAATAAACGGAGGAATTGAGCTGAGAGAGCGAGAGAGAGAGAGAGAGAGAGAGAGAGAGAGAGTTATCTGAGGAGCGTGTGGTGTTACGTGGAGAGACCGACAGACATATTAGGGGGATCGAGAATGTTGTTGGGCTGCTGTGAGTGTGCTGCAGACGTGGAGAAAATGGACAATGAGAGATGGACTAGGAGAGTGTAGGTGAGTGAGAAATGTGTAGTAGTCTTCCATTTGCACTGTGTTCCTGCATTTCTTCTCATACCTATATCATTTACTTCTCATCCCTTCCCTCTCTTCCTGTTCACCCCTCACTTCTCTTCCCTTCCCTTCTCTTCTTACTCACCCCTCCTTGCTGTTTCCTTCGCTTTCTTTCCCATCATCTTGTTCACGTCTCCCCTCTCTTCATTTTCTTGCCTTCTTGTTCCCTTTCCTTCTGTGCTTGCTTTTCCCTCTCTGTTCGTCGTAATCTTGCATTCTTCTCCTACTCTTTCTTTCCCGTCTTTGTCATCTCTTGTTCTCTTCTTTGCACCTTCCTATTTGTCCTCCCTATCATTCCTTCTCCTCCTGCATCTTCTTCTCTCACTTCATGTCATTACTTTTCCTCCTCCTTTTCGTCGTTCTCTTGCCTTTCTCCCTCGCTGTCGTTTCCTCTCCTTCCATTCACTCACTTCCTCTGTTTACCCTCTCCCTTGTGTCTTAACGTCCATCCTGACATTGTTCCAGCTCCATCCTTTCCATATCCCATCCATTCACGTTCATTTTATCGTTTCCTTCCCTTCCCTTCTTCCACCACAATCTGTTCCGTCTTTAGTTCTTCTCTCATCACTTCCCTTCCCTTCCTTTTCTTTCCATTTCTTCTCATTCTTCACTTCCCTTCTCTTGCCTTTCCTTCCTTTCTCATCCCAGACTGTATCATCCTTTCCCTTCCCTGCCCTTCCTGTACTTTACTTTCCTTCCTCTCCTTTCTCATACTTCCCTTCCTTTTCCTTCCTATTCCCTCGCTTCCCTTCCTGTCCCTTCCCTTCCCTTCCCTTCCCTTCTCTTCCCTTCCCATTCCATCCTGTCCTATCCTATCCTTTTTATTGTCTTCCCATTTCATCCCATCCTTTCCTTTCCTTTCCCTGGCCTTCCCTTTCCTTCCTACACCTTCCCGTCCCGTCCCGTCTCGTTCCATCCCATCCCATCCCATCCCATCCCATCCCATCCCTTCGTTCCCTGCCCTTCCTCACCCCACTTCCTGTACTCTCCTTGCCTTAAAAGCTTGCATTTTTATTTTCTCTTCTCAGAACATTCCCATATTCTCTCTCTCTCTCTCTCTCTCTCTCTCTCTAATAATCTGTCCTTTTCTAAGATTTGCTTCTTTTCTCTATCTTTTCCTCTTCCTTCCTCCTCTTCTTGGTTCTTTCATACTCTTCTTCCTCCTCCTCCCCTCTTCCCTTCTTCATCCTGGCTCTCCTTTGTCGCTTCTTCCTTTCTTCTTTGTCTCTCTGTCTCTCTCCTTTGTCTCTTTCTGTGTTTCTTTTTTTCTTTTCCTCTCCTTTTCCGCTCTTTTTTTTTTTTCCCACTCCCCCTAGTCCTCTCTTCCTGTCTCTCCCCTCTATTTTCCTCCTCCCTGTCTTCCTATTCCTCATCTGTTTCTATCTTCTTCCAGTTTTTCTCCTTTGTATCCTCCTCATCTTCCTTTTTCTCTTCTTCCTGTCGCTCTCCCCTTATTTTCTTACTCATCATTTTCCTTCGTTCTTCATGCCCCTTTCATTCATCTACCCTCCTTCCTCATTTGATCCCTCCTCTTTCTTCTTGTTTACCCTCACCTTCACTACTACTACTACTACTACTACTACTACTACTATTATTACTACTACTGCTACTACTACTACTACTACTACTACTACTTTCACGTCTCTTCCTTCCCATATTTCTTCTTACCTTCATTTCTTACTCTTTCGCCTCTTCCTTCCTTTTACATTCCTCTTATCCTTACTCCTCCTATCTCCTCGTCATTCTTCCTTTAGTATTCCTTTTTGCCTTTATTTTCCATTGCATTTAGTCTTTGCCACGTTACTTCTTATCTGTAGCTTGCTTCTCTTCATCCTCCCATTTTTCTTTCGTCTTCTTTCACGTTTCCTTTCCTCTTTTCCCTACCTCTCCACTTCTCCCTCCCTCTTTTCTCTCTTTTCTTCCCATTCCTCCCATCACATCTTCCCTTTTCACTTCCTGTTTTCTTCCACTTGCATCTCTCTTCCTTCCGTCTCCCCTTCCCTCTTTTCCTCTCCACATTTTGTTCCATATTTTCGCTCCTCTTTCTTTCTTTTCTGTGTTCTTCTTCCTTCATCCTTCCTGTTTTTTCAGTCCTCATTCTGTTGTCTTCCTCTTGTATGACTTCCTTTGTTCGTTTCTTTGTTTCCTCATCCTCATCTTCATCTTCATCCGCATCTTCCTCTTCTTCCTCTTCCTCTTCTACAATAATTGGGGAACAGATGAGGGGAAAATATTATATACTATCGTAAAAGGTTTAATTTAGGGAAACGCTGGAGGGCATCCGTTTGTGTGTGTGTGTGTGTGTGTGTGAGAGAGAGAGAGAGAGAGATGGTGTATGGGAGGAAGATGTATATCCCCGGTATACTGTACTATATATATATATATATATATATATATATATATATATATATATATATATATATATATATATTGTTTGTGTGTGTGTGTGTGAGAGAGAGAGAGAGAGAGAGAGAGAGAGAGAGAGAGAGAGAGATTGGTAACAGGTAAGAAGTGTGGGAGAAGGGGGGGGGGGAGAGGAGAGGGTTGAAGATGGTAACGGCTGGGAGGAGGAAGGTTGAGTGAGAGGGAGTTTAAAGAAGAACTACGAGCACTAGTCTCTCTCTCTCTCTCTCTCTCTCTCTCTCTCTCTCTCTCTCTCTCTCTCTCTCTCTCTCTCTCTCTCTCTCAGTGGCTGGATGCACTTCATTTCTGTCACTCGCTTAGTGATGTGTTGCCTACACTGTCCCCATGTACTTTTCCCTCTCACTTTTATTTTATTTTCTCCCAGTTGCTTCCTCATTCTCACTCAGTTGCTGGCTCACTTTAGTTTCTTTCATTAACTCCATTTTCACTCGCCCCCTCTGATCCACTTTCTTAATTTTTCATTCCTTTTCATGCTTTCACCTCTGCCTCACTATTTCCCATTTGCTCTCTCTCTCTCTCTCTCTCTCTCTCTCTCTCTCTCTCTCTCTCTCTCTCTCCTCACTTTTTAACATCAGATTATATTTAGTGTTTTTTTTTTTTTACAGTGCATGATTTTTCTATTCATTGAACTTAACATTTTATTGCAGTTATATTTTTTCCTGGTCTTTTATTGAGTTTTTCTTTGATTCTCGATTTTTTTTTTTTTTATTGCAATTAACATATATGAAGTTATACATTTTCCTTTATCTTTTTTTCCCTTCCATTTCAGGTGAGTGAGTGAAGGATGGATATTGGAAGGTCAGTAACATGAAAGTGAGGATATTGAGTAAGGGATGGTGAGTAACATGGAATTGAGGATACTGAGTTAGGGATAGCGAGGATATTGAGTAAGGGAGGATGATTAACATGAAAGTGAAGACATTGAGGTAGGGAGGGTAACATGAAAGTGAGGATATTGAGTAAGGGAAGGTGAGTAAAATGAAAGTGAGGATATTGAATAGGGAAGGTGAACAACATAAAAATGAGGATATTGGGTATGGGAGGGTGAATAACATGAAAGCGAGGATATTGCCGCGTACACACAGACACACAAGTATGGTCCCAAAGTGTGACGAATACATAGCGGAAAAATCGCATCCTTTGAAACACACACTAGTAGAGGCTGGCTTTGTCAGTGTGTTTCGCCAGTTGTAAGTTTTCTTGAGACGGAACTGGGAAAATAATTGTTTCTTTGTCAGTACAGGTGCGGTAAGTTATTCCTCTGCACCTATGGATTCCGAATTAATTAAACAAAATTCGAATCCTTGCAACCTCTTTGAATATTGTTGGTTTATTTTTATTTTTATTTATTTATTTATTTATTTGTCTGAGGGAAGTAGATCATTATCACAACTTGGATACTGAGTCGTAGTTGCATGAAATTCAGTGAGCCGTAGTTATGTATTAGGAATGAATCTCCGTGGTTATTAGTCAGATTGATCCTCCAGTCTGATTACACTAGACCATCAACGGAACTGAAAGAGGTTGTGGGTCTTAGGTGAGATAAAACTGATTGTAGTTTGGTTAGCAAGATCTCATAAGGATTTGACCTAATTTTGAGACCGTGTAAAAGGACACTTGACTGGAGCTGTACACTAATCTTCCTTCATGTGTGTGGATCCGAGCCAGTGATGAGGGATTATACAACCCGCCCGACTTGCCTGGAATATTGCGGCGTTAACCTCTTGAGTCTGAGGAAGCCATTTTTACATTTTTGCTGCTGCCAGACGATTTTATTCAGGTTAGGAAAATTCTGGTAATAAAAAGGCGAATTTACAGCCTATTTTCACCCAGTAGAAGAATTCGTTCCTGGGCAGAATAAAATCGTCTGGAGATAGCGACGGGTTGAATTAGCAAAATTTCATTAAATGACGATATTTTGAGGCAGTGTAAAAGGATAATTGACCACAACTGTACATAAATCTTAACCTGTGCGAGATTCTGTATCAGTAAAAACCAAATGCAACCCGGGTGAATATTAAGCTAACTGGGTATTCTTCTTAGCACCTCTTCCTTGGCGATTTATCATGCCTGTTACACCCTGACCTCTTCTGTCTTCTTTGTATATTATATTTAGTATCGACCCAGTTTGTCTTGGTGACGCACAAGAGGATAGAAACTTAGTGTTCAAAATAAATTACTGAGGAGAAGGTGTTACAAACTCCTTCATGCCGCGTACAGTACGACCCTTGGTAGTTGACAAGATTTTCAAGATTAGTAGTAGTAATAGTAGTAGTAGTAGTAGTGTTGTTAATGGTGGTGGTAGTAGTAGTAGTAGTAGTAGTTTTTGTTGTAGTCCCAGGTTAATCCGAAACACGATCCCAGTGGAGTGCAGGCTGAAGTTGCCCTCCTTTCGATGATAGGGGAGGGAGGCAAGGGACGTTCGTATAACCGGGCAGTGGAGCCGCGTGATTATGTTGGTGCCACCACATGAAGGCGTCTCTCTCCAGCACCTATAAAACAACTATCGACCACAATCTCAGGGTGAGGCCATACTTCCTCGAAAAATGTGACAGACAAGATGAAACGATACTCCGGGTTAATGTTGTTGTGGTATCAGAGTCTAAACTGTTGAAAGAACCGGTGCCTTGTTTCTTCTTGTCGATCACATGTTTCCAGGAAGTGTGTCGCGCCCTTACGTCACCCTTTTCGACGCTAATACCCACCGTCTGTATTGTGATTTATTAGGGGTAGCAAATTCAGAAATGGTATAGTGGGGTTGGGGTGGCCATTGGTATGGAGGGGTAGTAAATGAGAGGGGGGTAGAGGATGTAAAGGGAGGAGGAAAGACTGTGTGTGTGTGTGTGTGTGTGTGTGTGTGTGTGTGCGTGTGTGTGTGTGTGTGTGTGTGTGTGAGAGAGAGAGAGAGAGAGAATGGGATGGTATGGTATGTGGAATGCAATACATGGGAGTACAAAGTAATCATTTATTATTATTATCATTATTATTATTATTATTATTATTATTATTATTTATTATTTTATTATTAATTATAGGTCCTACATCACCCCCATCTCTTAGGCAGGAACTAGAATGAGGATAGTGATGATGATGATGATGACGATTATGATAATGATGATTGTTTAGTTTAAGTGCTTAATGAAATAGGCCAGATAGCCAAGGAAGGGGGGCAGGGGGAGGGGGTTGGGGGGTCACTGGCGGAAGCAGATAAGAGGAACAGAGGCGAGAGAATAAAAGAGGGAGACGGGAGAGAACCAGAAGATTGAGAGGGGAGAGGAAGGACAGGCGTGGGAGCTGTGATAAGAGAGAGAGAGAGAGAGAGAGAGAGAGAGAGCGAGAGAGAGAGAATTAAAACTTTACAACATAAACAATTTTCCATTCCCCTCCTTTTGAGAGAGAGGGAGGGGGATTAAAACTTTGCAACATAAACATTTTCCTGTTTCGTTCTTCCCATTCAGATAGATAGATAGACAGACAGATAGACAATGCTCAATACAGTCTCTCTCTCTCTCTCTGTCTCTCATCTTACCCCCGAAATGAAACAATCTGCGGTCCTTTGAGCAACACAGTCCCACCTCTTTTATTCTTTTTCTCACAGTGCTTCACTTTTTAAAAATCATTATAAATATTCTGATACCTCTAAATTTTACATGAGTGTTGAATTGGGGATATGAATATTAACGGGATTTAAATCGTACTCAGGGATTTAATTGGTTGGCGGGTTTAATGTGTCGGAATTTAATTTGGAGATTTAATTTGCTTAGGGATTTAATTTGTAGTTTGGATTTAAATGAGAGTCGGTTTATTTATTTCATAACGTCATGTATCTCGTAGTAAGACAGGATTTAATTAGTGGTCAGAGGATTTAATAGTGTTCGGGGATTTAATCTGGGGTCGGGATTTACTCAGCGGCAGAGGGTTTAATTCATTAACGGGATATATTTAACAGTAAGAAATTGAATTGGTAATCTGTTGGCGTTTATGTTATACTCAGGATATTTAATTTAGTGTCAGGGGAATTAAAAGTCTTGTCGGAGGATTCAGTAAATTTTCGGAGGTTTCCAGGCAACCCCATCAGTATCTATATAATAATTTACAGTTGTCTGTCGAAGGGTTTATCCAGCGACTCCTCCTAGACGCCTGGACCGATTTTGATGAAACTTTATAGGAAACTTCCCTTGGGCCCCAGACTTAATGTAAACTTTTTTGTTTCAGAGTTCCATTTTTTTTTTCACATATTTAGTTTATTTCAAAGTTCTGAAAAATAAACTAAGTGTGACGCACCAAAGGAGGGTAGGCTGCAGTAGGCGACCTTACGCCAGTAGTAGTAGTAGTAGTAGCAGTAGTAGTAATGATGTTGATGGTGATGGGGATGATGGTAATGATGATAAATTGAAATAAATATGGTAAAATAAGAGTTGTAAACGACCCTGAGTTGTGTAGGAGAGTCGGTGGTGCAGTGGTAGCATACCCAGCTCTCAGCTAGAGGTCCCCAAGTTCGATTCCGGAGCCGATCAGACTGGTGGACAGAATTTGTTTCCCTCTTGTTTATGTTCAACCAGCTGTACGGTTGTGATCCTGAATGCGGCTGGTCGTGTTCTAAATCTAGGGGAAAATTGAGACGTAGAAGACCTTATTGCAGTTGGTAGGTATTAATTTCTAGTTCTTATTTATCCCATCTTCCCTGTTCCCACACCCCTCCTTTCTTCACCTGTTTTCATACTTCCTTGCTTCTCCCTTCTCATCACCTCTTCGCCTTTCCTTACTTCCCTCGTGCCTCCTTTCCTTTTCACTCACTCTCTCCTCACTTTCTCTTCCTTCACCTCGCACTCCCCATCTTCTCTCTCACCCCCCTCAACCCTGTCACCCTCTTCCTGCCCTCCCCCCCGACCTCCTTCACTCCTCTCTTCCCTTCCCACCCCTCTTCCCCTACCTCTTTCACTGCTCCCTTCACTACCCATTCCCCTTCTCCCTCTTGAAATACCCTTCCTTCACCCCGCTCCCCCTTTCCCCTTCCTCCTCCCTTCTCCCCTTTAATCCCCCTTCAGTCCTCTCTATGTCTTTTTCGCTCTTTGACTCCTTTTTCAGTCCCTTTCCCGTACTATTCCCTTCCCTCACTTCTTTCATACTTCCTTCCTTCTCACCTTGTCACTCCCTTCCCGTCACTCCCTTCTCTCCTCTCACTCTCTTCTTTCTCACCTTGTCACCCCCTTCCCTCCCTATCCTCTCCTTCCTGCCCACTTCTACCCCTCTTTCACTTCCATCCCTCTCACACTCCCCCTTCTTTTCACTCCTGCCTTTCTCATCATGCCATACATTCCCCTATCCCCATCCATTTCCCTCTTTCCTCCCGCGTTCCATCTCTCCCTTCTTTCCTTCTTCACTCTTTCTCACGTCACTCCCCCTCATTCCCTGCCTCTCTCTCTCTCTCTCTCTCTCTCTCTCTCTCTCTCTCTCTCTCTCTCTCTCTCTCTCTCTCTCTCTCTCTCTCTCTCTCTCTTCCCTCCCCATTCCCCTCCCCCTCCATTCCACCTACCTACCCCCCCAATAACCACGTTTCTGGGCCGCTGTGGGAATTCAATTGACTGGCTGCGAGGAATTGTTCTGTGTGGCCCCAACCTAATAACACTTCCACCACCGCCACCACACCTGTCACCACCACCACCGCTACACCTGTCACCACCACCACCGCTACACCTGTCACCACCACCACCACCGCTACACCTGTCACCACCACCACCACCGCTACACCTGTCACCACCACCACCACCGCTACACCTGTCACCACCACCACCACCGCTACACCTGTCACCACCACCACCACCGCTACACCTGTCACCACCACCACCACCGCTACACCTGTCACCACCACCACCACCGCTACACCTGTCACCACCACCACCACCGCTACACCTGTCACCACCACCACACCTGTCACCACCACCACCATTACACCGATCACCACCACCACTTCTGTCACCAGCACGAGCACCTCACTTGTCCACCACCACCACACCTGTCACTGCCATCACCATCACACCTTTCATCACCACCATCACACCTGTCACTGCCATCACCATCACACCTTTCATCACCACCACCACACCTGTCACTGCCATCACCATCACACCTTTCATCACCACCATCACACCTGTCACTGCCATCACCATCACACCTTTCATCACCACCACCACACCTGTCATCACCTTCACACGTCATCTCACCACATTCGACACCATCACCATCACACTGACAACATCTCCTCACGTCATCGCCACCTCATTTGGCACGTCCATCACCACCATACAACACCACACTTCATCACCACCACACCTGTCACTACCACCACCACCACCACACCACATGTCATCACCACCACACCTGTCACCACCACCACCACCACACACCACACGTCATCACCACCACCACCACCACACCACACCTGTCACCACACCACCACACTTGTCGTCTTGCGCTTCCTCATCTGTTATTTATCACCCGTTTTCTTTGCTTTCTAGTCTTCATATTCTCTCCGTTTTCCTTGCTTCCAGTTTTCTTCTATATCCTTTTTTCTGGTATACTCTTCTGTTCTCATCCTCTCCCTTTCGTGTCTCAATTCTTTCCTTCCAGTCACTTCATTCTCTCTTGTTGTCTCTCTTTTATTTCTTCCGGCTTCTCGTTCCTCTCATTCTTTTCTCTGTTTCCATTTCGTTTCCTTCACTTTTCCTTCTCTTCCCCGCCTCTCTTCCCTCCTCTCCTCTTCAGTTTGTTCTTCCTGTCTCCTCCCCCTCTCTCGCACTCCTTCCCCCTCTTCCTTTCCCTCCCCTCCTCTTCATCTTCCCTTCCTTCCCCTCCTCTTCCCTACCTCCTGCTTCCTCTCTCTTGACTTCCTTGCTTCCCCCCGCCTCCTCCTCCCATACTTTTCTTCTCTTCCTTTCTCTTCCATACACTTCCTTCCCCCTCCCCTCCTCCCCCCCACTTCCTTTCATCTCTTCTTCCCGTCTTCCTTACTCCTATTTTCCTTGTCCTTATTCTTGTCTTCTTTCCTCTTCCCCCCCCCCCACATACCCCCCAAAAAAAAAAAAAAAAAAAAAAAAAAACTCCCCATGTCCCAGTGCTCCTCCCTTCCATTTCCATACATCTTCCCCCCCCCCCTCCTTTCTTACACCCTCCCCATGTCCCAGTGCTCCTCTCTTCCATTTCCATACATCTTCCCCCCCCTCCTTTCTTACACCCCTCTTCTCTCTTCCCACGCTTCTTCAGCACCCCCACTCTCCCCATCTTAACCTTCCCTCCCCTCCTTTATTCTCTCTCCCTTCCTTTCTTGCACACCTTCATCTACTTTTTCCTCATCGTCCACATCTCTTCCCCTGCCCACCCACCCACCCACCCTTTTTTTTTTCTCCTTCCCTCTTCCACAACCTCTCATTCCTCCTTTCTCTTTCCCTTCTTTCTCCTTCCCTCTCTTCCTTAACCCCTTCCCCCTCCCCCTGGCCATGTTCACTTCGCTTGGTAATGCCCGCAATGCGTATATGAGGTAGATATCCCCCCTTCCCCCCCTTCCTAATCTCTCCCCTTCCCTTCTCTTCCTTTTACTCCTCCTCCTCCATCTCTTCCATGTCCTTCTCAGTCTTACGTTCCCTCCTTATCTTTTTCTTACGTCTTTCCTCCTTTTTCTCTACTTCCTTTTCTGTCTCTTCTTCTTATTCCTTTTTTTTCTTCCTACTCTTTTATCTCTTCCATCTCCGTCTTCTCTTCCTCCTCTTCCGTTATTTCCTCTGTAATTTGTTTCTTGCGTGTATACTGTATGATAATTCTCTCTCTCTCTCTCTCTCTCTCTCTCTCTCTCTCTCTCTCTCTCTCTCTCTCTCTCTCTCTCTCTTTCTCAATCAGTCAGTCAATTCCCAGCACCTCCCCTGCCCTTCCCCCCTATTCCCTACCAATCTACATACTCTACCCATTTCCATTCTTTCCCTCTGGATCCCCCTCCTCCACCTCTCTCTCTCTCTCTCTCTCTCTCTCTCTCTCTCTCTCTCTCTCTCTCTCTCCTTCACTGTCCATCTCTCATCCCCAACTCACTCCTTCTACCCTTCCATCTGTCCCACGTGTCCATTCTTTCTTCCCCTTCCCTCCCCTATCTTCCCCTCTCTTTCCCAGCTAACTCTGCTTGTTTTCGTTCCCTTCCCTCCCTTCTTCCTCTGTTATTCATTTCCTCCCTCCTTTCTCCCCATTTATCTCTCCCTCCCGTTCCTTTTCCGTTCTCTCTACCCCATCCTCTCCGTCACCTTCTCCCCTCCATTCCCCGCTTCTCCTCCTCCTCCTCCTAGTCGCTCATCCCCTCCTTATTTCCCCATTTGTATTCACCAATCCTCAATCCCCCACCCCCATTAATCCATCCACTCCCCATTCTATCTGTTCCACTCCTCCACCCCTTCCCTTCCCACCACCTCCCCTCCCCCTATCCCTTCCCGTCTCCTCCCCTCCCCTTACCGCCTCCCGTCTTCTCCCCCTCCCCTCCCCTCCCCTTACATCGGCAGTAGCCAGTAGCAACCCAGTAATAAGGCGAGGGAATCAATAGCAAAGGTATTAGCCCGGTCCCCTCCCCCCCCTTTTATTGGCAGGGGGAGGGGAGGGGGAGGGAGAGAATATTTGGGGGGAAGGGAGGGAGAGAATACGATGGTGTGGGATATCTGGGAGGGAGAAGGGAGGGGGAGGGAGAGAATATTTAGGGGGAAGGAAGAGAGGGAATACGATGGTGTGGAATATTTAGAAGGGAGGAGGGAGGGGGGAATATCTGGAAGGAGAGTAGGAGAGAATGAGAGACGGAGAATATATGGAAGAGAAAGGGGGAAATGGAAGTTGAGTATATTTAAGGGGGGGGGGAGAACAAGGAGAATTATTTTGGAAACGGGAGGTGAATGGAAGGAAGAAGAGGGGGGGGAGAAATTACTGGGGAGAGGAGATGGGAGGGGATAATTTGAGAGGTGAGGATGGGAGCCAAAATACCGAGAAGGGAAGGGGAAGGAGGGAATGGTTGGGAGAGGCAAGAGTGGGGGGGAGGGGGATGAGGATTTTGTCGGGTGAGGAGAAAGGGAGGGTGGAAATACTGGGGAGGAAATGGTGAACATTTGGGGAGAAGAGGGATAGGGGGAGTACTGGGGAGGACCAGGGGAGGATATTGGAAGAGGGAGAAGGATGAAAGACGGATAGGAATTGGGCAAGGGGCATCTGCATCTGTATTAGTCTATATTAGGTGCACTGCAGGACGAACTTTCTCCTCTGAGGGAGAGTGATAGCCAGAATGAACTGTTCCTAAAACTGGAGAAGTACGAATTGGGAAAGCGTGTCTGTAGGGAAAATGATGCATGTGGGAGTTGAAGCGTTGTATTGTATTGTGTGTGTGTGTGTGTGTGTGTGTACTTACAAATGTCGTCGGGAGAGCTGAGAGGATATTTTTAAAAAATTTGAAAAGAAACATAAAAAAGTGAAAAGAAATAATACCAGCACCCACTTTAAATGTCCTCCACTGGCTGGGCTCGTACCCTTGACTCGAGGCACACGCATCACGAAATGAGTACTCTAACCACTGAGCCACCGCAGCTCCGAAGGGGGGGTAGAAGGTAAAGCTTAATTGGTAGACGAGGAGGATGTAGGGGAGGGAAGGGACAGGGAGAGAGAAAAGTGGGGAGGAAGGAGAATGAATGTGGTAGAGAGGAGAATGGAGAGAACGTAGAGAAAGGTATAGTGTTTGGGAGGAGAAGGAAGAGAGGAAGAAAATATTGGTCAGAAGGAGGGGAGGGATAAAATATAAGGGCGAGAGAGGGGGAGGAAGAAAATACAGAAGAGGGAGAGAGACAAAGCAGAAAATACAGGGAGTGAGAGGGGGTGAAATACAGAGGGGAGGGGGAAAGGAGTAGGGAGAGGGAGGGAGAAAGTGTAGGGAAGGAGGAGGGAGTAATTACAGGGGAAGGGGAGGGGGACGGAGAACATTCAATGGAGGGAGAGGGAGAAAATACAATGGCGGGGGGAGGAAATATAGGGGAGGGGGAGGTATGGTACTTGAGAAGGGAGGGGACAGGGACACAATATTAGGGAGGGGGAGAGAAAGGGGGAGTAATGGGAGTGGGGGAGAGAATAATGGAGAGGGAGATATAAACTATATGTGAGAAAATGAGAAAGGTTTAACGAAGGAGGAAAAGCGTTTAACAAAGGGAAAGAAAGATTTAACGAAGAACGAAGGGGAGGGTTTAACGAAGGAGGAAGGGGGTTTAACGAAGGGAGAGAGAAAGATTTAACGAAGAAGGAAGGAGAGGGTTTAACGGAGGAGGAAGGGAAGACTCAACGAAGGACGAAAGTGTTTAACGTAGTATGGAATTGAGCGTTTAACGATGGGTGTAACGAGAGCATTACCTGGTACGTGAAATTGCGACAAGGTGGTAATGGTGATTGCCTCGTTAAGCGAAGTAAATACACAAAGCCTGAACGCAGACTGCTTAACGAAGAATATTTAACGAAGTGTGCTTGACTATGCTTCTTAGAGATTGTCAACGAAGAGACTGCATAGTAAAGATAGCCTACTGTGTATTGTAGAGTGATTAACGAAGACTTAATGAAGTAAACGAAGAGATTTGAAAAGACTTATTAGGATCCAGAGTTAACGATGACACGGCTTAACGAAGAAACAACGAGGAGAGTGTCTCATGAAGAAACTGTTTAACGAAGACTCAACGAGGAGATTGTTTAATGAACGGACTGTGCTTAACGGAGAGACAGCTTAATGAGGAGACAAAGAATTAACGAGGAGGTTATTTACAGAAGACACTGCCTAACGAAGAGACTGTACTTAACGAATAAACTGATTAACGAAGACTTCATAAGGGAGACAGGAAAACTAGGTACGATCATTTTCTCTCTCTCTCTCTCTCTCTCTCTCTCTCTCTCTCTCTCTCTCTCTCTCTCTCAGATAGACCAGTTGGTGCAATTTAGAGGAAACTCCGTGAAATGAAGGGATTAACGAAGGTCAACGATAGGGGGGGCAGTAAAGGTCAAGGGAAGGTCAGCCAAAGGATCAACGAAAAAGGGTAATGGACGGGTGGTCAACGAAAGGGCGCAATGGACGGATGGTTAACGTAAAGGGGCGCACGAGGGATGTTAACGAAGGGGTGAAAGAGGAGTGGTTAAGGAAACAGGTGTGGAAGAGGAGGAGTGGTTAACGAAGCAGAGGTGGAGGTGGAGGAGAGGAGGAGGAATGGTTAACGAAACAGGTGGAGGAGGAGGAGTGGTTAACGAAACAGGGGTGGAGGAGGAGTGGTTAACGAAACAAGAGGTGGAAGAAGAGTGGTTAACGAAACAAGAGGTGGAAGAAGAGTGGTTAACGAAACAAGAGGACGAAAGGAGGGACGGTTAACGACAGAGGGACAGCAAGGAGGGGTTTACAAAAGAAGGACAGCAAGGAATGGTTAACGAATGGCAGTCAGCGATTGATGGTTAACGAAACAGGAGTAGAGAATGGGTGTTAAGGAAAGAGGGTCAAGGAGGAATGGTTAACGAAAGGGCGGGGTGTAATGAGGTGGCGTGTGGGGGTCGAGGCCTTAAGTGGACAAGTTCCTCAAGTGGGGCACACGACAAGGGGGATGGAGGAGGGGAGGGGAAGAAAGAGAGGGGAAAGGAAGGAAAGGGAAAGGAAAGGAAAGGATGGGAGAAGAGAAGTGATGGTAGGAAAAGAAAAGAAAGTAAGCCAAGCAAGGCACCAACAATGGGAGGCGGGGCTACGATGATGTGGGGAAGGAATGGAATGAGGATGAAAGTGAAAGGAAGAAGTGAGGGAAGGTACGAAGTGGGAGAAGGGAAAGGAAGGAAGGTGGAAGGAAAGGGAAGAGATGATGGGATGGGAAAGGAGAACGGCGGCTGGGTAGGGAGGAAGAGGATATATATATATTTTTTTCTAGAGGTCTTTTGTTCAAAATTTGTCTTTTGCGATACTCAGCAATTTGTGACAGTGTGGCGCATAAGGTGAATAAGTACTGTATATTATGGTGTTATGGGCTGCATTGCGCCGTGGACATGGTGGATTGCTTGTGAGTTGTATTTTATGGCAGGGAAGGGTAATGGCTCCACCGCAGTCTGACTAGACATAATCATGTCTCTGTGGGTAAGATAGTTTCTGAGGGGTGTATGTCTGCTGATGGTTCATAAAGGCGTCTATGTGGTTGAATATTTTAGGTGGCTGTGTTTACGTATGTGTGTGTGAAGTGTCGCGTTGAGTGGAGGAGGAGGGATATTGCTGAGATACTTTGTGTTGTGTTGGGTATTTGTTCCGACGGGGGGGGGGGGGGAGTGTACTGCAAGGAAAGGGAAGAGAAGAGAGTAAAGAGAGTTAAATATTGTTCGAACGAAAGAGGAGAGAGGGAGAGAAGTGAGAACAAAACAGCGAGAGGGAGGTGAGAGAGGGAAGGATGGAAGGAAAGATGGAGAAAGGGAATTAGAAAATATTTGGAAAGGAAGAGTGTTGTTGTTGTTGTTGTTGATGATGATCACCCCCAGTCTGTCTGGACGAGCAGGCCAATCATCCACAGGCAAGCAATTGCCTCTGCGGGGGCATCCCTTGCTCAGAACCGATATTCCCTTGCCGCTGACAGCGGCAGCGCCTCGCCACAGGGAGGCGCAAAGAAAAGTGTAGAAGTTTAGTTCATGGGTGGACGCCAGATTTAGGGTACGTCCCCACACAGTTAGCAGGGACACCATAGCAGGCTCCACTCCTCCCCGTAATTTGGTTATATGGTTGCCACCCAGCGCTGTAAATGGTTTCCGGAACTACATGAAACCATTAGGCTTGTCATTCCACCAGAAGTGGAAGGAATTGTAATAAAAAGTGACAGGAAGGAAAGGGAGAAATAGACAGAGAGGAAGGCAGACACAGATATGGAATGAGAAAAGATAAGGAAGAAGTGGGTTGCACTGCATCAAGTGAGTGGATGATGGTCGCCACCACCAACCACCAGGGAAGAGTGTTGCAGAGATGAGGGGAGAAAGGAAAAGGATAGGAAATGGAGGAGAGGAACAGTGGAAGAGACAGAGGAAAGGAAAGAGACTGGTAGTGAAGGGATTGGTTATGTAAGTGAGAGGGGGGGGGGGAGATAAAGCGTTGATTATGAGAAAGGTAAAATGAGGAAGGTATGAGAGGGTAAGATGAATGAAACACGTTGATGGGGGAGGGAGAAAGAGAAGGCAGAAAAAGAGGAATGAACAATAAAAGGAATAAACACACACACACACACACACACACACACACACACACACACACACACACACACACACACACACACACACACACAGGAGAGTGAGGAGGAGCAAAGAGTAAGGAAGTGAGAAAGAGAAGGGGGGCAGAAGGGAAGGGTGACAAAACAGAGAGAGAGGGGGGAGGGGAGTGAAGAAGGGCAAAGAGTAAGGAGGTGAGAAAGAGAAGGGGGGCATATGGGAAAGATGGTGAAGTAGAGAGAGGGAGACTAATCAATAGCATACCACGAGTACCATTAACGGAAACAGAAAAACGCCATTAAATAAATAAATATAAAGATATTTTAAGGTGCCTCTCAAAGTGAAAGGGGGAGAAGGAGGAGGTGGAGAGGGGCAGTAAAACGCGAGAGAAGAGGCTAATAAAGGGAGAAAAGGGGAGCAAAGCAGGGGAGGGGAGGGAGAGGAAAGTGAGAGGGGGAGGGAGGGAGGGGAGAGAAACCGGAAACCCTAGTCTGTGACCCTTTGAAGTAAAGTAGGGAAGTATAAAGTGATCTTATCTGTTTGTGCTAGAGAGAGAGATGGGGGAGAGGGGGGAGGGATAGTGTGATAATCTGTGCTTCGTTTCTTCCTCCATCCTACAAAAGTAAAGGAAGATAGAGAGGAGGGAGGGAGGGAAGAAAGAGGATGTAAGAGTGAAAAAGCAAGCGAAGAGGAGGTAAGTGAAGTGGGGGTAGAGTGATTAAATGTGCTGCGTTCTTCACTCCATCCCACATTAATAAAAGAGAGAGAGAGCGAGAGAGAGAGATGGACGGAGGGTAAAGGGAGACAATAGAAGAGGGAAGATAAGGGACGAGGAGGGAGGGGTGGAGGGAAGAAGGAGAAAGTAGAAGGGAGAAGATAAGGAGAGGGAAGGAGGGGTGGAGGGGGTAGAGAGATCTGTGTGTTCCCCTTTTCCTCCCTACCACAACATCAACAAAGGAATCAGCCAACCTTGCACCCACTGATAGTACTAGGCCTTACTCACCCACCCCTTCACTTGTTATCCACTGTTCTTCACTGTTCTTCATGGCTTTCACGCACACCCCTTTTGTTCTTCACTGTTATTTTTGTTCTTAGACAACACCCCCCTTCTTGTTATTTATATCCCATGTTCTTCACTGTCCTTCAAGTTCTTAATCACTTAACCTCCTCACTTATTATTCACCTACCATGTTCTTCACTGTTCTTCATGTTGTTAGACACCCACACCCCTTTTTGTTATTTATTTTCACTGTTCTTCACCGTTCTTCACCAGTTGCTCAGGTGAAACAAAATAAACGAGTCTAGTTTTAAAAAAATCTGAAGATACTAGAATTTGAGAGAGGGGAAAGAAAGAGGACGTAGGAAAAAGTAGAAGAGAAAGAGGTAGGAAGAACAGTAGAGAGAAGAGGTGGAGTGTGTGGGGAGAAAGAGTAAGTAAACGAAAATGCAAAATCGGAAGAAAGGGAAGAACGAGGTAGAGGAAGGGAGTAACTTAAACACCCTCACACTCTACGTCGAGGAGCAGCCACCACCACACGATTTTATTAACGCCTTGGCCTATCCTGTGACCTGTTTATTATATTGTTCTTGGAGGCTCCAGACGATTTCCTTCAGCTTCAGTATGGTTGCGAACCGAAGGAGTTAGGTATCGCCTTCATTAACCCCTTCATTACTAACGTCCTTTCCAAATTGTGAGGGATGAGCAAGAATATAATAATAAGAACGTGATCGGAATGAGAGGGCTAAGCTTGGGAAGAACCTCTCGTAGGGAAGGGGCTAATTCACAAGGGGTTGTATTCTAAGTGGCTTGAGATTCTTAACAACTGTTCCTTGGCGATTTCTTCTTTTTTTTTTTTTCTTTTTAACAAGAATGAAGGAACCGTAGGGTAGAAGTCCGCGAGATTGCACCCTCCAAGAAACAAAATCAAGAGGCGTTCATTTTCAGATGCCTGGAGACACTGCGTTTAAGACTGGAGGTCATAGGCAAAAGGAAACACTGACAGAGAGAGACAGTTCCTGAGTTGACCTATTGCATATTTGAATGGCTGGGAGTATCGGTTAATTGTTCCGTTAGCGAATTGGACAAAGAGGAGTGGGAGTTGCTGTTTCCAGACATGTGTTACGCGCTACCGTGCCCATAGTGCAGGGGGACACAAGCAGACAGCTCAGAAGGGCTGTGACCATTGAGGTAGCGATAGAAAAGAGATAAAGGTGAAACATTGCGGCGAAGAGACAGGATGGGAAGTCAGCAAAAGGAGAAAAGCCTTTGACTCTACTCTGTTGAGAGGAGGTGTATTTGCTGAACATTATACCTCAGTATCTATTTCTGCGATATTGATGCAGACTATTTCGATGTTAAAAACGATAATTAATGACATGCAAGAGAATATTCAGATGTAATGGATAAAACAAATCACTAAGGAAGACGTGCTACGAAGCCTTCCATACTACTTTGAATACGAGCCAGAGTTTTCAAGTTTATAGGTCAGAGTTCAAGGGCAAGAATTCATCGTTAAAGGTAAGCGTCCGATGGTAGTGTTCCGTGTGCTACTAACACCATCTGAGCACCAAACGGAACCACCCAGAAAAAGAAACCATAGAAGTTTTGTTATGTTCCTTATGCTATTAATCCTCATTGATGTCGCTCTCATTTTAACCCCTTCGATACGGTGATGCGTTGTATTTTATATGTGCTGCTCCCCAGCGATATCAGTCAGTTCTGGAGACACCTTTTTATATACAGAGGGGTTAAATCCTGCCCTTATTAACCCATCAAATATAATAAGTTCTCGCGTAGGCTAAGTAAAATGGCATGATAGAAAAAAATGAACAAAAGCGTCAAAAGAAAGTAATAAAAGCGTCACCGGAGTCAAGGGAGTAATAAAACTACCATCAGACATTTTCATTCACCGATTTTATTCAGTTCTAGTATGGAAGGAGTTTATTATTATGGCTGCATAATCCCTCCAGCTCAAAAAGTCTCTCCACAGCTGAATTAAATCGTCTGTAGGTGGCAATAATAATGTTTGAAATACGGCCTCTGAATCAGTGTCATCTGAAGCCTCAAACGAACCTACGATTTTTTTTTTTTTTTTTTTTACCGTAACCCCAGCACTGATGACTTTTTATTTTATTTTTTTATTTTATTTATTTATTTATTTATTATTATTATTATTTTTTTTTTTTTTGAGAGAGAGAGAGAGAGAGAGAGAGAGAGAGAGACTGTGTGCCAGAGACGATTTATGTGGTAAAGTTGTAAATAAGAAAATACACATACCCTCTCCACTCGACTCCCCCCCCCTCCTCCCACATCTCCGTTTTCCCTCTTATGTTTCCTCTTCTTTTCCCCGTCTTCTTTCCTCTCCTTTAATCTTCTTTGTCCTCTTTTTTCTTTCTTTCCAAGTCTTCCTTTTACATCTGTTCTTTTCCCCTCCCCATTTCTCCCCTCTGTTTCCCGTTCTCTTCCCCTATTGCTTTCTTCTCCGTCTTGTCCACTTCTTTTCCCTTCTTTCTCTTTCTCTGCTTCTTTTCCTTCTCTTTCCCCTTTTTTCCCCCTTCTTCCTTGTTCTTTTCCTGTTCTTTCTCCTTTCACTGCTTCTTCCCCTCTTTCCTCTTCTTTTTTCTGTTCTCTTCCCGTCTTCCCCTTGTTCCCATCCTACACTTAATGATCGTTTCCCCTTCTTTCTTCCCTTCCTTTCCTCTCTCTTTCCCACCTTCACTTCCTTTCACCACTCTTTCCCTTCCACTCTCCCCCTTTTCTCCCTCTTTCAGTTCCTCCCCTTTCCCCGTCTTCCCTCCTCTTCACCCCTTTGTACATCCCCCTCCATACGCTCTTCCTCCACCTCCTTTGCTACAGTCCTCATCCCCATATATTCCAGTTCCACTTTTCCCCACCTTTACGTCCCTCTCCTTTCTTTCCCTTTACCACTTCCTTTTTTTTTTCTTCGTTTTCTTTCTTTGCTTCCTATTCTACTCTCCTTAAATTCTTTCTCATGTTACCCCTTCATCCGTCTCTTCCCCTTCCTTATTCTTCTTCCCTTTTTCCTTTCTATTTTCATCCTCTTCCTCTCTTTTCTTTTCCATCCATAATTCTGCCTTCAGTTCCTCCTCCTCCTCCTCCTCCTCCTCCTCCTTCCCCCAGTTCCACTGCTTCTTCACCCTTTCCTTATCCTCTTCCCTTCCTCGTCCTCTCCCTCTTGTCTTTCTCATTTTCTTTTTTCTACGTTCCCTTCCCTGAGTTCCAGCATTCCTCCCACGCGCCAACAAACATCGCCACCCAGCCTCGCATGTCACCACTTTGGCACTAATACCGGCGCGTTTATACTGAGATATGCCACGGCTGTCCCATTCAGGCCCGGTGTCACGGCATTTGCGGCGGACTTGTGGAATATCAGCGAAGATTATATGAACCAAATTATAAGCCTCAAATTCCTCCCCCCCCCTCTCTCTCTCTCTCTCTCTCTCTCTCCCCCTCTCCTTTTTTCCTCCAGTCTCCTCCTCTTCCCCCTCCTCCTGTCTCCCACCCACCCCTCCACCTTGACGCTTCTCCCCTCCCCTCTCCATCTATCTCTTCCACCCTCACTCCTTCCTCAGTCCCTCTCCTTTCCCCAACTCCACTTTCTCTCTCTCTCCTCTTACCTTTCCTCTCCCCCTCCACCCCCTCTCACCCCCACTCCCGTACTCTACTTCTAACTTCTCAACTTCACTCAGCTCTCCTTTCAGTTTATGGTGCCCCTCCGTTTATGTCACTCCGCCCCCACCTCGTGCCCCCTCTCCCTCCCCTTCCTCTCCTCTCCCCACCTTTCTCTTCTCCCATTTCCCACGCCGTTCTCCTCACCTACTCCTTCCCTCTCCATCTTTTACCTTCCCCTTTTCGCTTCTCCCCTTTCACACACACCCTTCCTTTGTATCCCTTCTCGTTTCCATCTCCCTCTTCCTTACCTTTTCCTCCCTTCACCCATCCTTCTCCTCCTGCTCCTTCTTCGTCATTTTATTCTTCTCCCTCTTCTCTTCCTTTGCCATCATTTCCCTTCCCTCTCCCTCGTTAACTGAGTCTGAACCCCAGTATCATATTTTAGACACCCTACCCCATTTTCTGAACCCACCCAGCCCATTTTGTATATCCCCTGAGGTAACAAGGTAATAAGTGTGGCAACCTGTATCCCAGAATAGGAAATGATCAGCCCCTCACAAGCTCAAAGGCCTAAGTTACGGAGGTGCCTGTCGCTCACCTTGATATTTACACCCACCCCTTCATCTAACCAGCATCCTACGTCCATTATTGCACATGCCAGACCAGTTTTGTACGCCTCACCCCCATTTTCTTTACCTCACCCAATTTTCTGCACCCACGCCAGTCAAGGGTAAGCTGATAGGACTAGTGGGTGAATTAATTAAGAGTGAAACATAATGCCCGGGTGCCTCACGGAGATCAATGTAAGGACACCAAAAATAGCCACCCATATTAAGAGCGTCACCCCTCTACTGATGGGGGTTGTTATGTGACGGCAGAGGTAGTTATATGCTGTTGGGGATAGTTTTTTACCGGCGAAGGGTAGTTTTGTACCAGTGGTGGTTGTAATGCACTGGGTAGTTGTATATTGATGAGTAGTTATGTACTTGGTAGTCATGTACTGGTGGAGTAGTTACTCTATGTAGTAGTAGTGATAATTTTGTACTGGCGGTGGTAATGTTCTGGTGAGGGAAATTTTGTACTGTTGGTGTAGTTATATACTACACTCCTTTCACCTTAGCGTAACGCAGATTTTCGTTCTTTTTGCAGTTAATTCTAGCAGGTTATTGTTATCAGAAAAAAATATATATATGGCACTACATCCTTTCTGTAGCACTTCTTGAGTAGCATCATATACCAGTGTTAATATTTTGCAACAACTCAATAGTCATAATATAGAGATGATAATTTTAAGCCAGGTTAGAGTAGAAGAGTATAACGAAGCACTTAGGTACCTGTGGACTGGGTTATGTATTAGGGGCAGCTGTGCTCCGGTAGGGGTAATGAATTTTGGGGGAGGCAGTGTTATCATCCCGCATACTAGGCGCCTGTTCAGAAATGATTATAAGAGTGTGGTAGTAACTATAATAAATTACAGAAGTTGTGTGGGGGAATGGTAATAGCATTCTCGTGGTGATCTACCGGTACTAGAGATAACGTTTACCTACCTTTTTTTTTTTTTTGGGGGGGGGGGCTGCCCAAAAGGCAATATTATGGAGCTTAGGAGACTCCCCCCGCCCTACAAAAGGGATGAAAACAATCACCGTTATATTGTTCTGGTGGTGTGATGATGTTAATAATGAAGTTCATGATGGTCTAGAATTTTTTTTACATGATTTTCAGTATTCATCCAGCAAGCACCAAGTTCTGACCATCATGCGGGTCAACCCTCCTGTTCGTTTCCAAACCTTTGGGAAAGCAAAAGACTACTCTTTCTCCTCACTTCCCCATCTCAGCCTGTCCTGTTTATTTACGATAAGGAAGGAAGACGCCAAAAGCTTAAAGTTTATACTATATGTCCCTCTTATCAAAAGTTAAACTGGTGAGTATTCAGAGAGCACAACGACGCCTCCCCCAAACTTTGAACTTGATACTATCCATCAGCCAAAATAGAATCACGTGTTGCCATTCTCTCACACAATATTTAGGCGAATTTGGATCCGAGTCGGACCAGACGTTTATGAGATAACGCCTCGTTTGAACTTTAATCTTTACCCATGACCTTTAACCTTGACCTTTGTCGATCTTCACCAAAGCTGAATCACTTCATTCCAGACTCCCCCACACAGTATGTGCAAAGATTGATCCTAATTGACTCCAGCTATCTTGAGATAGCGCTGTACCCTAAACTTTTGCATTGACTCAGAACCTTCAACCTCTGATCGATCTGCACCAAAATCGAATTTTTCAGATCCCCATACAGCGTACAGAATAAGCCACCTTTGATCCAAAGCAGATCTGACATGGAAGAGATATTTTGTTAATAAAGATACTTGCGTTCATAGTTAGAAATCGACTCTTTCACAACAGGTACGTTTGTGGGGTCACTAACAAAGAGCACCAAAACGTGATCGAGTCATAGAATTGTTTTGATGCGTTAAGTTATGGAGGAAGTCAAAATCAGGGGAAGAAGTAAGCTGAGGAAGACGTCCATCGTTCACCATTTCTCTAAGTAAAAGACAGATTACAGGTTAACACTAACGATAGCAAGTTGGAAAGAGAACCGATGTTAGTTTTTTTTTTTTTTTTTTTAATGTGAAGAAGAAGGAACCAAAGACAACAAGCCCCCAACACTGTTCCTTCCAAGAGATAAAAAAAATACGAGAGAGAGTCAAATTCAAGATCCGATCATTTCGAGTGTGTGGAAAGACTAGTGATACGTAGCCGCTTCATTAAAAGGGGATTTATTGGCGGATAGATAATTATGATTGAATCTATAAATTTGTTGAGATGACTTTAAAAGTTAGTAGTGTATCGTGTCTTCCACGTCGTAGGGCGATTTGTGTCGTTTGTTTGCAGTTCTGTCAAAGTTTCATTCAAAAGAGAATAGTTGTCAGTAACCTGTAGCCATTACCTCTTATGTTAGTTGGTGCCACTTTAGTTCGGTGATGTATGTTTAGTTTATTCTTGCTATTTCCAGACGACTATATCATCATTCAAAAGACCACTGGTAGTGAATGGATTAACAAAGGCGATATCTATCCTCATCTATTTCGAGAAACCTTCCCCAAGCTGAAATACAAATTTAAAAGTAGCAGGATAAAAAAAGACGTCAGAAGATCAAGGCGTTAATGTGAAGTATTCGTCAACTGCCACGTTTGTTATATTGCCCTTTGAACATTATGTATATTTGGAGTTAATCCCCCATCATCTGCGCTTTGATAAGTTAAGCTGATTTACAAGTGGGGCAAAGGGGAGAAGGGTGAAGGGGAGAGGGTGAAAGGAAAAAGTGAGAGAGAGGAGGGAGGAAAAGGGAGAGAGAGGTGAAAGAGAATAGCAAGAGACGTGAGATGGATGATGTGTGTGTGTGTGTGTGTGTGTGAGAGAGAGAGAGAGAGGGGGGGCGGTCAGTGGGTGACGTGAAAGAGGGAATGAGGATGTGATGGAAGGGTGGCGAAACTGAGAGAGAGAGAGAGAGAGAAGCACGGCAAGTTAACATTAAGGTGGAGAAAAAGTGCAGGATAGCGTGTGGAGGAGTCACCTGTGGGCATCTGCCTCACCCACACACCTGCCTTACACACCCACACACCTGCCTCACCCACACACCTGCCTTACACACCCACACACCTGCTTTACACACCCACATACCTGCCTCACACACCCACACACCTACCTCACCGACACACCTGCATCACCCACACTCCTGCGCCACTCCCACACCTGCCTCACCCACATACTTGTTTCTCTCTCTCTCTCTCACACACACACACACACACACACACACACACACACACACACACACACACACACACACACACACACACACACACACACACACACACACACACACACACCTCATTAACCCCTAACCCGGCCACTGTGTCTGTGTAACAACAAACTACCCAATTAGCCTGATGTTAATGGGGCCACCTAAATCTTAAACTAACAGTCAACTAGGCTGTCTGCTTCTGAAATGGCCAAACCTTGCGTAGGGGAGGGATATTTCCAAAGATATTTTGGTTTATAGGATGATGAGATGGAGGATGGAGTGGAGAGGTATATGAGGAAGGGGGGTGTGAATTGAAGAGAGAGCAGCGTGATGGTAGAGGACAGTATGACATGGAGACGATTCGTCTGTGGCCACCCCTTCCTGGATTGAGGCTTCTGGCTTAAGATAAATACTTAGACTGATAGGTAATAGATTGATTGATTTTATATATAGAGTGTACGGTTGCTCACGTAAACATTAATTCACTTCATAACGATATATAACGATTTTCGAATCCCAGTGATGTGACCTTTGCAGCCCACAAACATTATAATCGCTTGAGAAAAATGTGGAGTGATATTTTTCGCAACTGTTCAAGGATTTGAGAATTTAGTCATTCCATGTCTTGTTCTGGAAAAAATTTAAGAAGGTCCATATAACTCGCAGCCCTGTTCCCCTATGTTGTGGGGACGACTAAAACAACGTTACCAGTGTCTACAGTAGGTTATATCATTTTTGTACTTCTCATAACGCTTTTCATGTTATATAGTACCTGTTTTTTATTGACAGCTTTTTCGGTAATTCCATGAAGCAGTCAATTTTTTTTTCTTTTCTGACAAGCAGACAGCCGTCCTCGCAACACATAAATAGAAGAGTGCAATATACGAACCACCCTGTATATCTGAGTAACGAGACGGTTTTCATCGTAAGTTTGATTGAAATTTCAGACCCAGGTTCAGATAATAGCCTGTCTACACTCAGGCTGCTGTGACTCACTCCCAGTAGAACAGGATCGCCTGGCATCAGCTGGGATACAGTGCTGAAAATCCGACCATAAGAAGCTATTAGTGATGCCATTATTAACATTTCCGTTCCTTTGTCTCACTTACCTGAATAAAATCGTCCGCCGTTAGTTTCATAGAACAGTAGAGTTGTCCCGACCATAAGAAGATTAATGGTGACTAACATTGCTTTCAGGGTCCAGCGACGTATTCTTCAGCTGATTAAAATGACACACTATAGAAGGACAAAAGAAGGTTCGTCCATGAAACCATGGAAGGGTTAAAGGTGACGGTATTAACACGCACAGGCTCCCCTACTCACTCCCACCTGAATTAAATCATTTGATGTTACATAGAATTCAAGACGAAAGTTGTTTAGACCGCGAGAGGGTTACTTGGCTGTGTCCTATGTGGTCAGAGTTTGTTCTGATCTGCATAACTTACTGGCCATTGAGATGTCTGTTCAGTTTGTTCTTGCCATCTGCTGACGATTTTACTTAGATGAGGATGGGCTTTTCGAACTGGTGGGTTTAGGTGTTAGGTATACCTGTAGTAAACCCCTCCAATACAAGAGGGTTTTCTTAAGTTGAATAACATCGTTTGGTAGCGGCAAGAGTAAATGAAATGGACGTCACCGATTCAAAGACGACGATGATGCCTTATATGTAAGTCCTGCGGCGCCGAGTTATTATTTAATCATCCAGTTTATAGGACCTTTAATCTAGTAATGTCTTTTTGAATTTCTTATTTTTGCTACCTCCGGAGGACCTGCTCAATTCAGGAAAAGCCTCTCGTATTGAAGGAGTTGGCGAAGGCTGTATCTAACCCCCCCAGCTGGAAGTCTCTCCTAAGCCGAATAACAAAAACAGTTTGAAAATAGTAAGAGTAAAATATAAAATCTGTCCTGTGATTCAAGGCACCATATCAAACAACCACCAGACGATTTTATTGGGCAGTTTTCTTCATCTTTTAGGGGTGAAAAAGTTCGTTAAGACTACATCTAAGCCCTTGCAATTCAACCCTTGAATGACATCGTTTGGAGGTGACAGGGATAAAATGCAGACGAGGACATTGGACTGAAGGAGTTATGCATTTTCTGTCGTGTATTTTTCCCGTCTGCCTCTTTCTGTCTGTATTATCTGTAAATCTCTATTTTACCATGTCAGTCCTTTGTTTGTGCCAACTATTTTTAATTTATTGCCACCTTCACCAAGGAGGTTATCTTTTTGCCGATGTTTCTTTGTTTGTTTGTTAATCTGTCTGTCTGTTAGCAACTTTACTAAAAAAAAAGTTATGAACGAATTTTTTATGAAATCTTGTGAAAGGGTGGGCCATGAGCCAAGGAAGAAATTGTTAAATTTTGGGGCGGATCCGAATCCGGATCTGGAGTATCCTGCACAATATCTACAGAAGTTCTCAATGAATTTCAGTGAAATTTGGTGGAATGGTGGGCCATGGACCAAGAAAGAATCTTTTAAATTTTGGGGCCGATCCGGATCCTTTTTAATGGCTCTGGCGGAGGTATGCGCTGTCTGAGCGCTTTTTAGTCATAATTATGTGGTTATAGATGTATTTTAGTCAGTCCAGCAGTACTTATATTAACCCCGTAAATCAGGTGGTGTCATTCATATATTTTTGGTATCTCCTAACAGTGCAGTTATAACATTTTTTTATCTATCCGTTACGCCTTCCTGTAGGTTGATTAAATTGTCGTAGGGTAGCAAGGATGTAATGCAAAATAAATAAACTCTCTGAAGATACAAACTATATAAATTTCAGAAGACGGTAATGGCTCCCCAGCATATGGAGTTACTGCCTACTACTTCACGCATACACTTAGGCAACACCTACACTCCCGGTAACACCCACACTCCCGGTAACACCTACACGTTTAATATTTTCGGTTTTATGGAGTTGCAGGCGAGCTCGCACACACACACACACACACACACACACACACACACACACACACACACACACACACACACACACACACACACACACACACTCTCTCTCTCTCTCTCTCTCTCTCTCTCTCTCTCTCTCTCTCGGCCGCCCACTCCTCGTTTCATTAAATTTTTTCCTCCTGTCTCGAATTTAAAGCAGGATGAAGGTCGTGTGTGTGTGTGTGTGTGTGTGTGTGTGTGTGTGTGTGTGTGTGTGTGTGTGTGTGTGTGTGTGTGTGTTTGTCTGTGTGTGTATGTGTGTGTGTGTGTGTGAGAGAGAGAGAGAGAGAGAGAGCATAAAAGTAAAGTAAGCAAGAGAACCATGAAGATAACGTTATTAAAAGAGCACAGACCAATAAAGGAATTAGAGATGGTAATAAAATGCCACAGTGTAGATCATAATAACTGGGAGGTAAATGAGAGAGAAATTAGGGAAAGAGAAAAAAGGAAAGCTAGAAGAGAGAGAGAGAGAGAGAGAGAGAGAGAGAGAGAGAGAGAGAATGGAAGGAAACAGCGAAATATAACCAAAGAAAATGTCAGGCTGAGGGAAGGAGAGAAAAACGAACAAGGTTGAAAAGAACAGGGAAGAAAGAAGAAAAAATCAGGCAGAAGAAAATGTGAATGAAAATGGGAATAAACGAAAGAAGAAAGACAGAAGTATAAAAAAGTTAAAAATCAAGGAGAAATCATTGCAATCGAAAGACGAAAGTAAGAAAAAAAAAAAGCATGAATGAACGAAAGAAGGATAGGAGAAAAAAGTCAATCGAAAAAGAAACAAAACACTCACACACACACACACACACACACACACACACACACACACACACACACACGTGAATGTACGAAAAAAAAAAAGGGGATTGGAAAGAGTCGGCCTAAAAAAATACAGGGAAAAAAAAAGTTGGTTCTCGGAGAAGGGCTACCAACCAATATTGACCTAGCCTCGTCCCCCTACCGCTCACGTCCCCTCCACTCCCCTCCCCTCCACTCCCCTCCCCTCCACTCCCCTCCCCTCCCCTTGAGCGCTATCACCACCTCTATTATGGGAGGGTTAGTGCCTGCCCCCCCTTCCATCACCTCCCACCACCAAAGAGATAAGAGAGAGGGGGAGGGAAGGAGGGATTGATATTGTATGGAGAGAGGAGAGAGAGAGAGAGAGGACCGTGCGTAATATTATCTAGAGTATCCTATTCTGGAGACAGTCCTTTGAAACTATATTCTTGCTGCCACCAGACGGTTTTGTATCCACCTCTAGTATTGTAGGGGGTTGAAGCTGTCATCATGAACCCCTCACTACGGCGTGGGGGAGGTTATTTCATTAATGCCTCCACCAGACGATTTTACTCAGGTGTGGGGAGACCCGCTGGTAGTGAAGTTGTTAAATCAGGCTTGAATTAACTCCTTGTGTGCCAGGCTTTCTCTCAGTTGACGTTAAGCTGAAGAAGATACCCAGAAACTTTACAGCCAGAAGCAAAAGTTCGCCCTTACTTCCCTCCTACCGACTGTGACTGTAAGCTGGTACACGTGTGATAACAGTATGAAGCAAAAATAGATGTGAAGAAAACATACTCGCTATTACCATCGTATTGAAGGGTTGATGGAGATTGCCTATAATTCCTTCCTTAGCTGAAGTAGACCGATGGGAGATAGTTATATTATACGGTAATGTGGAAGGGAAGGGTAAAACTAAAGGAATTTGACTTGAACACTGTATTTTTGTGTGTATTAAAACATTTCATGGTCACCCCAAAAGAACTCTAGGATTAAGCGTATGGTAGATAGATAAATAAATAGATAAATACATGCATATACACATACACACAGACGGACGGAGATAGCTATTTAGTAAACTTTGAAACTAGATAGATATAGAAATATAAAGTTGCATACAAACATAATCAGATAGATAGTGAGATTGAAACAGATACAGAAACAGACAGATCTATTGATAAATGGACAGCTAGATAGATATATGGAGATAGATAGATAGATTGTGAAAAAGTGTATTCGCCAACGCGGATGAGAATAAGAGGAAGTGTAAGGATATTGAGCGCTTGTGAAAGGGTGGAGGGATGAAAAACCACTGTAGATAGATTTATTGATAGGTAGAAATACAGCTATGCAATATGGATAGACGGATAAATAGATAGATATACAATTACGGTATATAATAGATTGATAGAAGGAGATAGATATATATGTAGGTAGACAGTTGCAGAAGACAGATAGATAGACTGCTTGATAGATGGGTAGATAGATAGACGAGACGAATAGATATTGAAAACAGTGTAGCCTATTCACCGACTCAGAGCAAACAGACGAGAATGAGAGAGGATATTGAAAGCTTTTGGAAGGGTAGATAGATGAAAGATAGAGAGAGAGAGATTGAGAGATAGATAAAAATAGATAGATGGATAGTTCGCTTGACACATGCAGACTAAATAGGTACTCTAAGCAGATGGATAGATTGATAGATAAACGGATATATAGATAGAGACGGATAGACTAAGATGGAAAGCTCGGTGATAGGAACATTGTATTCTCAGTGGCAGGAGAGAGAGAGAGAGAGAGAGAGAGAGAGAGAGAGAGAGAGAGAGAGAGAGAGAGATTGAAAGCTTTTGAAAGGAGAGTATGAGAGGAGAGAGAGAGAGAGAGTGATTGAAAGCTTTTGAAAGGAGAGTATGAGAGGGGAGAAAAAAAACGAGTGAAAGGGAAGTGAGAGACAAAGGGAGGAACTGAAAGAAGCGTGATGGGGAGAGAGGGGAGGGATTGGAGAGATGGAGGGAGTTGAAGGGAGGAGAAATAGAGGGGGAATTGAAGGGGTCAGGGGAGAGAAAGAGAGTGGGAGGAGTGGAGGAAAGGGGGAGGGGTAGGTAAATGGGAGGCAGGGAGTGGGGAATTGTAGGAAGGGATGATGAAGAGATAAGAAATGAGAAGGATGGAGTGGAGGGAGAGAGGGAGTAGAAGGAGGGAGGGGGAGTTGAAGAGAGAAATAGAAGGCAAATTGTCGGGAAGGAAGGGGAAGAGGTGTATTAAAAAGAGGGAGGGAAGGAGAAGAGAGACGAAGAGTGAGGAAAGAATAAGGGGAGGGGGAAGGTAAAATAAAATATGGGAAGAGGGAGAAGGAGAGAGGGGGATAGAGAAAAGATGGAAGGAGAGAACGGGGAATGAGAGGTTGAAAAGGGTAGGGAGTGAGAAGGGAGACAGGGAGAGATGGAGGGGTAAGGAGGATGAAAGAGGGAGGAGAGGAAGCAAAGTGTAACGTCGGGAGAGAGAGGCGGGAGGGAATGGAAAAGGTGGAAGGAGAGAAGAGGAAAGCGTTGAAACAAAATGAAAAAAAGGGGGTAGAAGGAGGTAGGGGAGAGGAAGGTGAAGGAGTGGGAGGAGAGAAGAGGGGAAAATTGAGGCTAGGGAAGAGGTAGGGGAGAAAAAGAGGGACGAGGAATGGTAATGGGTGAGAGGAAATTACAAAGGAGTGCAAAGGAAATCAAACACCAGCAAACCTAATGGTCTTTTATGACATACGGTAATGTTATAGAAAAGAATGACTATCGGTGCGCTTGTAGTGCTGAGAGTGAGAGAGAGAGATAATAAAAGGTGATAGAGGGAGACATCGAAGAGATAAGAGAGGAAGAGAAAAATTGAAAAGGTAGAAGGAAAAGGGGGAAAGGAAATTGAAAGGGAGGAGAAAGGAGGAGTAGAGAGAGAGAGAGGTATGGGGAATTCAAGGAGGTTGAACAGAGAGTGAATTAAAGAAGGTGGGTAGGGAGAGGGAGAAGAGAACGGGGAGAAATGAAAGAAACCAAAGGACACCTAAGGGAAGTGAGATAAAGGAGAGGAAATAGGGGAAGAAGAGATTTGATTTCAAAGTGGGATAGAACTAGAAATGAAAGGGAAGGGGAGGTGGGGAGGATTGGGTAATAGGGAGGGGAAGAGAAAGGAGAGGAGGGATGAAAGTCGAGTTTTATAGTAGGTGAGGGGGGCCAGGGGGGGGGGAAGATAGGAACGGCTTTGTGTGCGTGTTTTCTTTTTTGGGGGGTTGTCTGTTTACACACACACACACACACACACACACACACACACACGGATTTACAGTTTGCAGTGTAGGCCCGGAGGACTGATGAACGCTAAGTTAGATATTTTGTTGCGTTAGGTTAGTGAAATCGCCAAGTCACTTTCCTGGGCAGCATAAAAAAAATGTGTGTGTGTGTGTGTGTGTGTGTGTGTGTGTGTGTGTGTGTGTGTGTGTGTGTGTGTGTGTGTGTGTGTGTGTGTGTGTGTGTTTACGCGTATGTAAATATACCTGCGCGTGATATGTATATTATGTTTACGTGTATAGTGTGCGTGTTCCTCTCTCTCTCTCTCTCTCTCTCTCTCTGTAATATGTATGCGTTTGTTAACCTATTTCTGTAGGCCTGTGTGCATAATTATGTGTATATGTGTATGTGTGCGTGTATTATGTATATATGTATATGTATGTAGGTATGTACGTATTTGTTTGTGTACTGCGTGCCTAGGTTATATGTATTTATGTAAGTATATATGTATGTATGTGTTATGAATAAGTATCTGTGTGTGCGCGTAATAGGAGCGTGCGTGTATGTATGTGTGTACAGTATGTACGTATCTGTGTGTGTATGTGCGTGAGAGGGCCTCGGGCAGACAAGGAGCCGACTGCAAGAACTGATCGCTCTAATTAAGTATGTAATTACTAGACGTCATTAGGGTGGGGGAAAATGGAGAGAGAGAGAGAGAGAGAGAGAGAGAGAGAGAGAGAGCAACAAACTGATAACTAAAGGCATTTTTATTAATGTATTTATTTATTTATTTGATTATTTATTTATAGAGGGGGATAAGTTCACGTTTTTTGGTAACATGTAATTTCTTTCTTCATTCTTTCAGTTATATATTTGTGTCTCTATCACTCCGGCATATGTCTGCGGTGCCTGTTTACCTGTAATTATTTCATTATATTTTATATTTTATTTTTCATTATAAAAGTTTCTTCAGCCGTTGCTGTACGAGTATATACCAGTTTCTCTCTCTCTCTCTCTCTCTCTCTCTCTCTCTCTCTCTCTCTCTCTCTCTCTCTCTTTCTCTCTACTATATATATATATATATATATATATATATATATATATATATATATATATATATATATATATATATATATATATATATATATATATATATATATATATATATATATGGTATATTAATAGTGTATAGATTTCGATATACAGTACATACTGTAGGTTTCCTTTAAATATATTAATTACATCCGTGGTCCCGAATCAGGAGCGAGTGTTTTTATTTAATTGGTGTGTGTGTGTGTGTGTGTGTGTGTGTGTGTGTGTGTGTGTGTGTGTGTGTGTGTGTGTGAATAAAATAACTTAATCTGATTTTAGCCGGACTCGGTGGAAGCGTTGAAAGTCTGCTAAGGAGTAAACCTCTAGTTTTTAAAACAACGGGTCAGAGGTCAGGGTCACAGGCCAAGGTCAACATAGTTTTATTCAATTTAAATCAGACTTTGTGGAAAAGCTGAGAATAAGTCAAGAATAGAAAGTTTCCATTTTGATTAATGAAGAGGTCAAGGTTACAGGGAAAAGTCAAAGACCAGGGTCACATGGCAGGGTCAACTCAGACAGTTTTGATCTGAATTTACCCAACTTGGCGGAAGGGTGAAGGGTCAGGCAAAACCGTAGGGAGTCAGTTGTGAAAGCCATCGATCAGAGGTTCAGGTTGCAGGGAAAGGTCAGAGTTCGACCGTGTGTTTGCGTGTATGATTAAAAAAAAATATATATATGATTTGAATCAGACTTGGTGGTGGATGGGTTGAGCACCCAAGAGTTTGACCTGTTGCTTTCTAAAACAGTAAAACAGGAAGTGATAGGTCAAGGTCACTTGGCAAGGTCATCTTAAATAGTTTTTATCCTATGTCGACTGACCTTTGTTGAAGGGTCAGGTTAAGTCAAGGATAAAGGTATTTAATTTTGAAAACGATCAGTCAAAGGTCAAGATTGCAAAGAAGGACGAAGATCAAGGTCGCTAGGCAAAATGAACTCGGGTAGCTTTGGTCTGATTTGAGCCAAAGTTGGTAAAAGGGTTAAGGGTTAGGCAAGAATGAAGTAATTCAGTTTTGAGAATAGTCTCTCGAAGGTCAGGGTCACAGGACAAAGTCAGTATTTGACCCATAAAGCAGCTGGTGGGCTCAGGTGTTGCACTCTCTGATTGCATCTTCTTGTACTGTATCTATATCAGTCAGTCAATCAGCGTGTGTGTTTATTCTTGTATCTATCTGTGTACATTACCCTACCCACCTGTCTCACGCACCAGGACACACATACAGGCGGGCCACATGACATTTGCATGGTGGTGTCGTCTTGCGTATATTAATTTATAAGCGGCACCAAGTGTGTCACTGTCGTGGGGGATGGGGGAAGGAAAGAAGCGCGAATTGGGGCGGGGGGGGGGGGGGGAGGAAGGAAAGCCGAGGAAAGAGGAAAGGAGAAAAGGAGAGAAGGGAGAGAAGCTGGAATACAAACGAGAGGAGGAGGAAGCGAGAAAATGAAGGAAGGAGAGAGGATGGAAAAGGGTGGACGAGAGCAGGAGGAGGAAGGAAGAGAGAGGGTGCAAGGACGAGGAGAAAGAAAAGAAAGGGGAAAGGAAAGGAGAAAATGGGAGGTAGGAGAGAAGTTACACGAAGTAATGAAGATAGATGGGTGAGAGAGAGAGAGAGAGAGAGAGAGAGAGCACCCTAGTATTTTAGTTCATGGATAATACCGGACAACAGAAGAGGATGGGAAGAATTAGGGAAGGTAAGGGAAAGCAGAAGAGGGTATGAAGGAGTAAGTGGAAGGAGTTTGGAGTAGCTTATGAGGATGGGGTAGGGGGAGTATGAGGGGATGGGGTAGGGGGAGTAAGGAAGTGGGGTAGGGGGAGTAAGAGGAAGTGGGGGAAGGGAAGTATTGGTGAATGGGTGGGGGTTTTGATGGCTTTGTCTTACTCCTGCACTTTGAAGCTTCTTTTCAAAATCAGGAAAAATCGCATGGAGAGAGCAAATACTAAAATATGCAGACGCCGTGATAGTGAAGGAGTTAGGGTGTTTGTGATTCGGTAGACAGATGGCAGAAAACATTACATTACTTTCGTCAAATTATATCTGACCTATTCCCCCCTCTGCCATTCCTACACATGCCCCTTCATAAGCAACACAACACCTCCCTCTCTCCCCAACACTCCTCCCCATACCCGACTCACTCTTCCCAACACTTACACCTCCCCAACACCAACACTTACCCATGCACACAAATCCCCCCCTCACGCAAGCACACAACCCCCCCCCACCTCTTCCTCCCCCTCAAGCACCGCCCTCCCCAATACTCCAGTACCTGCATGTTCCCCTTCCCTCCCCTCCCTCCCCCTCAAGCACCTCCCTCCCCAATCCCCCAGTACCTGTATATTCCCCTCCCCTCCCCCACCCTCAAGCACCTCCCTCCCCAATCCCCCAGTACCTATATATTCCCCTCCTCTCCCCCTCAAGCACCGCCTTCCTCCCGCCCCCCATCACCTGTACATTCCCCTCCCCTCCCCTCTTCACACATCCGGTCTCCCTTCCCTTCTCATACCACCACACCCCACCTCTGTGCTTGTACAGTCTGACAATAGAGTTCAGGAGTTGAGTACCTTTTCTTTTTTTTTGGGGGGGAGGGGGGGCGCCTCTCCCTCTCCCATCTGTATGTGTTACCCTCCCAACCCTTCTCCCTGCCCCTCCTTCACCCTTCACTCTGCCCCTCCTTCATCCTTCACTCTGCCCTTCCATCACCCTGGCCATCCCACCCTGTCTGCTGTACCTTCATCCTGACTCCCTCGTCCTGCCTCATTCTGCTGCTCCCTCTCTTCCTTCCCTTGCCTTATTGTCTCCCTCGCTTTGTGTATACCACCTTTTCTCTCCCCGCCTCCTGTCTTCCTCATCCTTCCTTCCTTCTTCACTCTTTCATCTTGTCTTTCTCGCCTTTCTTACCTTTCTTCAGTCTTGCTTACCTTCTGTCACCCTATCTCTCCTCCCGTGTCTCACCTTACCTCATACTACTTTATTCTGCCCCTCTCACCCAGTCTGCGTTAACTTCCTTCACTCTGCCTCAGACCCCCTCATCCTCCCGTACTCTGCTCAACCTCCCTCTTCCTCCCCCACCTTCGTTCAGCCTACCCTTCTCACCCTGTCTCAAACTCCCTCACCCTGTCCCCCACCCTGTTTCTGACCTCTTCGCTCTTTGTCAGACTCACTGCACCTCACCCTGCTTTTCCTTGAACTGCCTACCTTAACCTGCCTCATTCATAATCCCTGCCTCACCTTAAAATCATCCAGCTTCCTTCCTTGCACCACCCTAATTATCACATGCTCCATTATCTCCTTTTCTTTCCCTTCCTTATGTACTTGCGTCATTTCTCTCTCCTTCCATTCCGTCTCTCCCTCCTTCCTTTCTCTCCGTCCATTCCTTCTTTCCTTCCCTCCTTGCTTGCTTGCCGCCTTCCTTCAATCTCTCACTCCCTACCATTGTTTTCTTTCCTCCCCTCCCCACCTCCCTGACCGTGCATTCCTCTCATAACAAGATCTGTGGATTGTCATGATGGGAGAGGCTTGTGTCACCTCCTCACCCTAACCCTCACCCTCATCCTCACCACCCTCACCCCTCACCCTCACCATCATCCTCTCACCTCACCCTACTTTAACCCTCGCCCTCACCCTTACCCTTATTCACCTTCATCCTCGCCTATCACGCTATCCTCACCCAGCACCCTAACCCTCACTCTTATCCTCACCTCTCACCCTCTCCCTCTCCCTCTCCCTCTCCCTCATCCTCTCACCTCATCCTTTCCCCCTCTCCCTCATCCTCTCACCTCATCCTTTCCCCCTCCCTCTCCTTTATCCTCTCCCCCTCCCTCTCCCTTATCCTCTCCCCCTCCCTCTCCCCTATCCTCTCGCCTCATCCTCACCCCTCCACACACCCACAGAGGGATAACATGAGTCGCTGATAATGATGTTTGTGTTGTATCAGAGTGGTGTCAGAGTTGTGTTGTGGTGATGGAAGGAAAGAAGGAAGGATGGAAGGACAGTGTGAGTGAGGGTGAATGGATGGATGGTTTGATGGAAGAAGGGAGAAGCAGGGAGAGTTAGGACGGAGGAATGGATTGATCGATGGACGGACGGACAAATGGATGGATGGAGGGATGGAAAGAAGAAGGGGAAGGAAGGATAACGGAACTAGTTGATATTGATGTTTGGGTTGTATCAGGGTTGGTGTTGGGAGAAGGAAGGAAGGAAGAAAGGAGTGAGAAATGAGGAGGGAGTACATAATAAAGGAGTGGGAAGACACGCACACAACAACAGATCTAATGGTGCACTTCAGGCTGTTTGTTGCAGAGAAAGCTGTTTGATTTTGTGAGTCGTAGATAAGGACGGTAAAGCAAGAAGGCTCCCCTCACCCACCAGTCCCTCCCACTCACCAGTCCCTTCCACCCACCAGTCCCTCCCACCCCCCTGCCCCTCCCATTCACCTGCCTCTACCACCCACCAACCCCTCCAGCTGAAGTCGGTAGGAAAAAGTGAGGAGAACCTCCATTCAGCATAGAAAAGTTGTCACGGAATTGGCTTAGGAAAGAGTAAATGGAAAGCGATATTTTTTACCAGCCTGTTACCATTTCATTCATTCATTCATCATCCAATCCTACATTGCCCCATGAGGAGCGTAGCAGCCCGGAGCTAGGCAAGTTGGTCCTGACATTAAGATGAGAGTGACCAGCCCCACTCATCCCAGAGTGGCATTACGTGACTAATAAACCCCAACCACCCTTTGGATATAAATATAAAGGAAAATTAACACTGAATTGCATAACGATTGGATGATGGATGGATGGATTATTATTATTATTTATTTATTTATTTATTTACTTACTTATTTAACTATGAATGTGTTTAGCTTGGATTAAAAGATAGATATGGAAGCGATAATTTGATATTTCTACCTCTGCCACGGTCTACCACAATCCTAAGCAGATGTTCCATATGTTTACACATTGTTTTGAGAATTGAAATTAAAACTTCATTAGACTGGAAACGTCTGCTAGTGATTTTATAGCAATTAACTTCAGAATAATTTGAGAGGTCTTTGACTATTTTTAAGTAATTGTTTGCCATAGTAGCATGGTCTTTCGAAAAAAGTTATTTATGTGAATTAGTTTCCCTTGGAGTCTGCGCCTTTATATTTCTTCTAAACGTTCATCGTAGTGTTTGTTCCTCAATATGGGTATGCTTTTTGTCACTTTTCACTGTATTCTCTGTTTTGTAACTTGAGACTTACAAGAAAACATGTAAAAGAGGAAAGGGGGAGAAGGAAGAGGAAGCTATTAAATTTAAGGGGCAAGAAAAACGGAGGAGGAGGAGGAGGAGGAAGAAGGAAGGAAGGAAGGAAGAGAGAGAGAGAGGAGGAGGTGATGGTGGGGAAGGAAGATGGTGAGAAAGCAGGACAGAGAGGTGGTGGAGGGAGGAGGGAGGCGAAGAGATCGTCGGGGAGAAAAGGAAAAGGAAGGAGGAAGACGGAGGAGAGAGGCGGGGAAGGAGGGAGGAGGAGGAGGATGGCGTAAGGGTTGGGGGAGAAATGCAGAAGCGAGGGAGGTGAGTGGAAGAAGAGGGAGGAAAGGAGAGAATGTGAATGGGGAGAAGGAGGGGAGGAGTGGAAGGAGGAGGAGGATGGAGTGGGGGTTGGGGGAGGATGGGAGAATCGAGAGAGGTGGTGGGGTAGGAGAGGAAAGATGAAGGAGTGGACGAGGGGAAGGACGGGAGAAGAGGGTGGATGGGGGGAGGGAAAGGAAAAGGGGGGGTGGAAGAAGGGAAGGAAGGGAGAAAAAAAGTGGGGGTGGAGGGGGGAAGGAAGGGAGAAGAAAAGAGGGGGTGGAAGGGGGCAGGAAGGGAGAAGAAAAGAGGGGATGGAAGAGGGGAAGAAAAGGAGAAGAAAAGAAGGAGTGGAAGGGGGGAAGGAAAGGAGAGGAAAAGAGGGGGTGGAAGGGGGAAGGAGAGAAGAAAAGAGGGGGTCGAAGGGGGAAGGAGAGGAGAAGAAAAGAGTGGGTGGAAGGGGTAGGGAGAGGGGAAGAAAAGAGGGGGTCGAAGGGGGAAGGAAGGGAGAAGAAAAGAGGGGGTGGAAGGAGGGAGAACAGAGGGGGAGCGGGGGGAACAACAAAAGCCTCTAGCCCAACACAATAACACCGCCACCACTTCTCCTACGCCGCTACCACTCTCCCCAGCGGCAGGTGGCAGGCGGAAGGGTGGTGGCAGGGTAGTAAGGTGATGGAAGGGTGGCAGGGTGTTGGAAATGTGGTAGGGTGGCAAATTAGTAGACGAGTGGTTGGAATAGTGGTAGGGCAGCAGGGAGGTGGAGATGGCAGGGTGGTGGAAATGTGGTAAGGTGGCAGGTTGGTGGAAGGGTGGTAGGGAGGTGGTAGGGTGATGGAAGGGCGGTAGGGTAGTAAGGCAGGTAACTGGGTGATAAAGGGTGGACAGAGAGGGGGTGGGGGAACAAAGGGAGAGGAGGAGGAGGAGGAGGAGGCAGCGTAAAAAAGAAAGAGAGAATAGAGTAGCGGGAAGAGAGGAAGGAAAAGGAGAAGGAAAGAAAATGAAAGAAGAAAAGAAACAGACAATAGATGGAGGGATGCAAGTGAAGTAGGAATAAGTAAGAGGGGAGGAGGAGAGAAGCACAAGGGAAGGAAGGTGAAGGAAAGGTAAGATAGTTGTGAATTGGTGGATAATGTATGTTTAAGATAGAACAGAAATAGTTTAAGGAGAGCAATAGACGGGAAAGATGATGATGGAAATGAATGGTGAGAGGGTATTGAAAGGGTAAGAAAAAAATAGGAGTATATATGAGAACGATAGAGTTAGAGGAAGGAGAGAAATATATGGGAAAGATGAAAATTGCGAGGGAGGGTGAAAGTGTAGTGAAATGTTTCAGACAGTGTGAGATGTAATTTGTTAGTGAACTTGGCAGGGTGGAGGAGGGGATGGTGATGAGGCGATAATGGAAGGTGATGGAGAAATGGGAATTAAAATTTGTGTCTGGGGTGATGGAAGGAAAGGGGAGCAAAGTGAAAGGTAACTAGAGGAGGAAACGCAGTATATATCTATTTTGTATGCGAGAGAGAGAGAGAGAGAATGGCATATCATTACCTCCGCCAAGGAGGTTGTTTTATCCTGCGTTGGTTTGTTTGTCTGTCTGTTAGCAGGGTTACTCGAAAAGTTATGGACGGATTTTGATGAAAATTTGTGGAAGAGTAGGCCATGAGCCAAGGAAGAAATGATTGAGGCGGATCAGGGGTACCGTATCCTGCACATTATCTCCAAAAGTTCTCAGTGAATTTCCTTGAAATTTTGTGGAAAGGTGGGCCGTGGACCAAGAATGAATTTATTAGCTTTGGGGGCGGATCCGGATCCGGATCCTTTTTAATGGCATTGGCGAAGGAATGTGCTTTCTAATTGTAGTTTATTTTTGCTACATCCAGACGATTTTATTCAACTTAAAATTATTCCCTAGACCCTAAGTAATGTAGGAGCTAATGATGGCTATGTCTAACCTCAACAGCCAGGTCTTGTGGGAATAGCATGAATAAAGCTCTAGACAGGTCTGGTGGTAGTAGTAGTGGTAGTAGTGGTGGTGGTGGTGGTGGTAGAAGGAGGAGGAGGAGGAGGAGAAGTGATAGTGGTGGTATTACTGTAGCAGTAGGAGCAGGAGGAATGGTGGTGGTTGGAGGTGGTGGTGGTGGTAGTTGTAGTAGCAGTAGTAGTACGGTAGTTAATATCGCAAACATTCCTCCTCTGCACTTTAGCCCCTGGGATCCAGTGGCATGTTCATTTGGTTTGTTCCTGCAGCCTCCAGACGATGTTGTTCATCACAGGAGAGACCCTTTTGTACTGAGGGGGTCAAGGAAGGCTTTATCTGACCTCCTTAGTTCGAAAAACCTCACCTGAGCTTAAGAATTTCGTCAAGAGGCTGCAAGAGTGAAATATACATCATCGGAGTGAAGTAGCTAACCCCTTGACTACGATGACGCCTTTTAACCCCTTCAGTACGACGATGAGCTACCACCTGACGATTTTATTCAGGCCAGGGAGAGGCATGTTGTTGTGATGAGGTTAATGGAAACTGTTTCAAACCCGACATTATAATTTCTCGAAAGTTGAATAATATCGTCTGACGGTTGCCAAAATGAAGCTGTCACTAACGAAAAGGTTAATCAGGCTAGGGTCACACGAGTTAATTTAGGTTGAGAAAGAAATCCAATAATGAAGTGGTTGGAAACGAACTGCAATTACTCCTTATGAGAAATCTATCCTAAGCTGATTACAGTTTTTTGAAGGTTCATGAAAATTCACTCATTCATTCACCACCAGACAACTTTATTCTCCCCTAAGTGTGAGGGAGTCTTGCTTAAGCTCAAGAATATCTTCTGAAGGTAATATATATATATATATATATATATATATATATATATATATATATATATATATATATATATATATTACATTACAGGGAATTTGTGTAAGCAGTGATTTCATGAAATCCTTAGGGAATTCGTGAAATGAGTTTAAATTAGGATGGGTTAATTAAGGCTAGGTCAATTTAGGCAGCGGTTAGATTAGGCTGGGATAATCTAAGTTAAGTTCTGGTTAGGTTAGGCTACATTAGTCAGGTTTGGTTATTTTATGTGAAAGCTATTTTAAGTTAAGCGTTCATATAAAATAACCTAACCTAACTAACTTAACTAACGTAGCGTAACGTAACCTAAACCTAACCTACATTATCCCAGCCTGACCTAGCGGAACTTCCTAATTTAAATATTTCACGAATTCCCTAGGGATATCATGAAATCACTGCTTACACAAATTGCCTGTAATATTCATCGAATATACTATAAGCACTAGCCGTGTGTGTGTGTGTGTGTGTGTGTGTGTGTGTGTGTGTGTGTGTGTGTGTGTGTGTGTGTGTGTGTGTGTGTGTATTGAGCAGCCGAAACTACATATTCAAATCGCACCAAAATTGGCACAAAAATCGCAGAAAAGTTGCTGATGTGATAAAACTTGGTCCCATCACGATTGAAAAACTTTTACCACATTTAATGAGCGATCACATTTTGACCAAAAAACGCTGCTTCCTGAACCGGTATAGGATCTCCGTAGAATTATTTGCCCAGAGGTAGAACTAAAATAAACTGTAGCAGTAGCCGTGTGTCTGTGTGGGTACTTCGGACTTGCGTTCGGACGACATGGGTACCATTCCCGAAGCTGCAAATAACACGATCACTTGGTTAGCTGCAAAAAATCCAAGTGACAACGTTACACTAGAACAGCACACAAACGCAAGAGCCCTCCGCAGGAGCAAGTGCGAGGGGCCCGAAGGGCCCACGAGCACTTGTACAGTATGTCTGTATCTATCTGTCTATCTATCTGTCTATATCTATATCTATATCTATCTATCTGTCTATCTATCTATATATATAATGTGTGTGTGTGTACAGGATGGTTCGCATATAAAGTTCCTCTTTCACACCACCGGACGATTTTTCTTTTGCTTCCAGAACGGTTCAGTTAGCATTATTAGTGTCTACCAAGCTTCATTGTTTTATATTTCATACTTCCACTGCCAAACCCTCGTCTTCACCATCGGACTGAACCGTCCCCGCCACGCATAAGACTACCATGCGAGTTTCTAATTGAGTGCTATTTACAGACCATCCTGTGTTTGTGTATACTGTCAAGCCAGGAAGGCGGGTAGTGGTCATATCTAATATCCCACCCATGATGTCATTTCCACTGCTTGCTCTCAAGCCATGTCGGAGGAGCACGTAGGTTAATTTTATTTCTCTTGCATCCCACCCTGGCAAATTGTTCAGGGGAAGGTGTTATTTACGTGTGAGAGAGACTGTATTGTGAGGGAGTGTTGTTTGTGTTTATATAAGCTGTGCCACGGACACATGTTTGGAGTCCTAGACGAAATTTGAACGGTAACATTTTCCGCGTCAGATTTCTAGTTGAATAACAGAGTTTGTTGAAAGTTTCATAATACTTGTACACTTAACACACCGAGTGCCCCAGAAATACAAAGTAAAATCGTGGTTATTTTTTCGCGAGTAGCTAGCTTTTTCTTTGACAGGTGGTAGCGGCCACCTTCCACTCACATGATGTAGTGCCACTTCTAGGTGACCCAGCGGAGTGAAAAGCCGGATGGTTTCCTGTACTCTAGGAAATCATTCACTATGTTGGGTAGTAACCATACAAGCCATGATGGGCATCAGGTTGTTTAGTGGGTTAAATCGCCCTAACCGGATGTGCCTCATAAGCGTTCAGGTAAAAGGGAAGGTTCGCGTTTTAGTTCACAAAATGCTACCAAGGGACACGTAATCAGTTACTTGTGTGTGCGGTGTGTGAAATAAATGGCCCAGCCCCAAACCCCAATATTGCTGATTTCAGGGACAGTGCTGCTCAGGAGGAGTAAGTCTTTACGTTGCATGATAAATATTCAAATTCGTGTTTGTGTGCGGTATCAAACTCAAGGGTGAAAACTGCCTGAATAGGTACTGGAGAGGTATGGAGAAGAAGAGAACGGGAAGGAGAAGATAGAAGAGGAAAGGAGGAGAGGAGGCGGAGAAAACGAGAAGAATGAGGGAAGGGAAGGGGAAAGGGAGGCTGGAGGAAGAGAAAAGAAAAATGAGTGCAGGTCGGGGAAGAAGGGTAGGGGGAAATGAAGGAGATGATGGAAGGGGAGAGAGGAGTACCGGTATGGAGGATAAAGGGAGAGAGAGAGAGGGGGGGGGGAGAAGCGGGGATAGGGATTTAGAAAGGAGTCGGAGAGGGAAGGGGAAGGAAGGCATAGGTAGCTAGGACGAAAGGGCAATGAGAGGAAGGAAATAATGGAGGGGAGGGCAGAAGGATGGAATTGAAGAGAGGGAGAGGGAGGGATAATACGGTAGTGAGTGTGGAGAAATAGAATGGAATGAGAGAAAAAGAGGTTGAAAGTTATTATAGTGGAGAGAGAGAGAGAGAGAGGGGGGGGGGAATTTTTGTGGAACTTTTCATAGGTCAGCTCGTAAACCCTAACAAGCTGGTAGTTGTGGTGGTGGTGGTAGTTAGGGTAGTGGTGATAGTTGGGTTGGTGGTTATGGTAGTGGTTGTATAGTTAGGGTAGTGGTTGTAGTTATAATGTCAAGTGTGGTGGTGCTGACAATTCATGTGATATTGTGGTGGTTATGGTGGTAGTCGTGGTAGTTAGGGTGGTAGGTGTGTAAGTGATGGTAGTAATGTTAGCGATATTTTCTCAATTTTGGTTGCATTTGTTGTGTCCATCCACTCGCATATCCCTCACATTTTCACATTTTTACACCGCGTCTACATTTTCGCACCTCTTTTGAAGTGTGTCGTAATTTCAGTGTTTTACTCATTATAGCAGTGTGATAAGAATTCTGTAGTTAACTATATATATATATATATATATATATATATATATATATATATATATATATATATATATATATATATATATATATATATATATATATGCAAACTAACCACAGGAGAAATGAAGGGAGCTCCAGAGAGTACTTTAGTATGTTACATCTTCAGACATCTGTCTGAAGATGTAATATACGAAAGTACTCACTGTCGCTTCTTTCATTTCTCCTGTGGTTAGTTTGCATACATATCTTCACGGTGATGTCAGGTCTCTGCATATATATATATATATATATATATATATATATATATATATATATATATATATATATATATATATATATATATTAGCAGGACCGCTAAGCACGAATCGTCACTTAAAAAAAAAAAAAAAAAAAAAAAAAGGAAAGAAAACATGAAGTCCACAGCTGCGTAAATACTGACTTCATAACCTACGGTATTTAAGGTAAACATCTATCTATCTATTGCCAGATTCCTCAATCCCGTTTGGGGTGGCCACAAACAAATCGCCTCCAAGTCGCCCTGTCCCCCGCCATTTCACTGCCCTGCTCCCAACTCACACCCCCCTCTCTCATATACCTCTCCACCCCATCCCTCCATATCAATGCTCCTCTGAAATTTATATGTGGGGTGTCCATTATGTGCACTGCAGAAAAATGATCTTATACACGAAACTCCAGGATAGTTTTTTTTTTTTTTTTTAACTAAACCTAAATAATATTGTTACGTGATGATGATGATAATGATATTGTCGATGATTTTTTTTTTTTTTACTGTAAAATTATACCTAACTAGCCTATAACAGTTTTCACGATGATGATGATTATGGTCATGATGACGATGATGATTTATTAATAGATTATTGTTCATTTTGAAGCCCATGACTTTAATATTACTGTTCTTTCTCTTCCTACAGGAGGAGGTAGGGAGGAGGGGGAGTAGAGCGGTGTGCACCACCTGACCCTCTCCTCCTTCCCCCGCCACGCCGCCCCCACCCCCTCCACCCCGCCCCTGTCCCCGCCCCTGCCCACACTGCCCCGCCCCGCCCCCGCCCAGCCATGGACGCCGAGAACAGGGTGGTCCTCAATGTGGGCGGAATCAGGCACGAAACGTATAAGGTGAATGTGGCTTTTATGTTTATTACTATTAGTACTGTATTAGTCTCCATCTTTTGCATAGGTGGAGACTATTGTTTTCACTGGTATTATTATTCTCGCCTCAGGGTCTCGCAACGATTCCAGGAGAACCGGAGACTGCGCGAGGAATCTGAAGCAGGGTGGAAAGAAACATCGATTTTTTTCATAAGCACGAAAAACCATGTTTTTTTTGTTTTTTTTTAATAAACTCCCAAAACATGTTTATTGGCTTTATTGGTTTTGGTTTGAATGTTTTTATCTATTAATCGCGTTGATTGTGCATATATATATATATATATATATATATATATATATATATATATATATATATATATATATATATATATATATAGATAACGTGTCCGACTCTGGGCAAAGGCTTCAGGACTATTTCTCGAGGGCAGTGACCTATCCCCAGGCCCAGTGGTCCTCCTACACCTCCACATGTCACCACTTCGGCGCTAACACCCACCATCCATATTGAATACATGCTAGGGCTCTCTCATACAGGATTGGTGTATTGGTATTAGCGGGGGTATTTTTACATAGCGGGTCATCTGGTAGATCAGGAAAGTCTGCTTTCTAGGAAATTCAAATCCTTAAACTGTTCCCTGCCCCAGCCGGGATTCGATCCTGGGTCCATTAGGACTGTAGGCCGCCTCTCTACCGATTCAGCCACCGCCTCCCCGAATACTGGTAAGCATGACTTTAGACTCATTAAAAACAGAAATGTTTAAAATTTTGTGACACAAACTCTGTATTGATCCTGTTGAAAACAGGTTAAAACAAGAAGGCTAGACTGAGCCAATCTGGTGCTGCTTCCTCTCCATCTTGCTATAACTTGAAGCTTAGTTCAATATGTGCCTGGAGTGTGTAAGGTTGTGTATTATGGGCTGGTCATACATGTGCTTGAACAATGCACTTACATAACAGACTACTTTGAATTGAACTGTTTAGACTTGTTGCACAACTGTACAGTCACGCTAGTGGGTATCAGTAGCTATCTGTAAATCTGAAATTAATAATTCTACATCTTTAAAGGGACGACTGACAGCAGTGCTACCCTTCAGCCTGCCTGGTCATGAGATACTGAGGTTTTTCTGCTGCGCATTGTCTCATCAGAGCAGTCACAGTGTTGCCAAGTGTTTGCCTCGGAAGAGAGACACACCCACTAGAACGCACCAAAATTTGACACAAATCGGCCGAAAACGTTTCTTTTGACGGTGTTTTTTCTGCTTAACAACGCAATTTGCGTCTACATCCATTTACATGCCTAACCACAAAGAATGCAGTTCATGTCAACGTGCCTCAGAGGGTTAAGATGATCCATATACCACACTCCTTGGCTTCTTAACTAGTAAACTTCGTGTGTTGCGGGGACGGCTCAGTCCACGTAATAGTATCTACCCTGCATCATATTGTATTTCCCGTAATGCATTCATGTCGAGCATTGCATTTATACGTTCATGATTGCATGATTACTTTGCTAATTTCTTGAAGCTGCTGACATGTCTGCTCTCCTCACACCAGCAGACTGAGCTGTTCCTACAGTGAACAAGATGTCTAAATCTGATGCACAGTATACGGGCTACATTACAGGTGTGGAAAGTTATGAGAAGGGGGGGGGAAGGGGAATAATGCAGGAACAGGCAGGTAGGAAAAAGGACTAAAGATGGGTTGGCAAAAAGGTATATGTGAGTGATTAGAGGTAGGAGGAAGCATGGTAGGCCAAGATGGTGATGGATATAATAACTGAATATATCAGAAAATCAGATATTTATGGAAGCATAGAAAGAGATAAAATGTGCAACTGAAGTATATATATGGAGGATCACATATCAAGTGTATAGTGCCTCAGTCTTTATACGTCTTGTTTATGGAATGGCTCTGTCCCACAAGAGTACATGAAGTTAGCTATAAGGAAAAAAAAACAGAAGAAAACTATGTGCATGTGGTTCTTCTTGTGAGGTGCAGCCAAAATGTGGAAGGCAGAGAGAGAGAGAGAGAGAGAGAGAGAGAGGATCTGAAATATACATCCTCCCCTGTCTTCACTTTTTGGTCTAACTTTCTCCCATTTGATTCCTTTATGATCTTTGGTAGGAGGAAACGTGTGTGTGTGTGTATGTGTGTGTGTGTGTGTGTGTGTGTGTGTGTGTGTGTGTGTGTATGTGTGTGTGTGTGTGTGTGTGTGTGTGTGTGTGTGTGTGTGTGTGTGTGTGTGTGTGTGTGTAACAGAACTCCGAACCCTCACAATTTTTTTTAAACCAGACTCGACACAAGCAACCATTAGGGTCCAGTAGCTGACAATTACCCGAGTTTGGTCCAGAATGATGTGTTCTGAGGGGGTGTTTAGGCCATCACAGCGACGGTGGTCAGTGAAATGTAGCGGGTTATAAGAGTATAGTTTTGCTAGTTTCACATAAGCCTCACGGATTTTTTATCCCCTCAGTTACGTGATGGAAACAGTTCAGATTTTAATGTTTAACCGGTTGACGTTGAATTTGTATGTATGTCTATATGACGTTGAGTTTGTATATATACGAGTATGTATGTATAACAAAACTCCAGAGCCTGATTAACAGTTTTAACGAAACTGAACCTGCAGCCATTGGAGTCCAGTAGTTGACATTCCATGTTTAGTCCAGATGTACTGTATGTCCTTCGAGGGGATGCTGAGGGCGTGGTGGCAAAGCCGGTATGTCCCTGGCTGGGGTAAACGTAACGAGCGAAGTCACTTGTGCTTTTTTTCCTTCCATCCTTGCTTCCTTCATTCCTTCCCTCCCTCCTTCTGTCGTCCACTCCCTCTAATTTTTCCTTTATTCTTTCTTCTAGCTCTTGTTCATTCTCTCCATTCCTCCATCAGTCCCTCCCTTCCATCATTCTTTCTTTCTTCCCACTCATCACGTCTTGCCAATCTTAGATCTTAGGCAACCGTGACTTTTCTTCCTTCCTTCCATTTTTTTTTTTTTTCCCATCCCATTACTTTTCAAAGAAAAACATTCCACCTTTCCTTACATTTTTCCTTCCTTCATTTCACACTTTATCTTTCCATCACTGTTTCTTTCCCATCCCTTTCCTCCAAGCTCATCGGTACTCCTTTTGTTTTTGTTCGATTTTACACTTCATTCCACGTTGCCTACTTCCTTTCTCATTCTCTTTTCCTCCGGGTATTTGATGCTTCATTCCAGTGGTTAAATATACCTACAGTTCTTTTATTCTGTCAATTTACTTTCTTTCCTCTTCCTTCTTTCTGTTCTTCCTTTCTAATGTCTGTCTTGTTTTCTGTTTACGTACACCCTTCCTCGCTTCCATTCCTTTCCATCCCCAGACCATATGTCTTTCTTTCCCTCTCTGTCCGTGTATCCCTCCTCTCACCCTCCTTTCTTTTCCCCTTCTTTTCTTCATCTTTCTTTCATCTCTCCATCCCTGTGTTCCTCTCTCCTTCTCATCTTCCTGTTTCACTCTCTGCTTCTCGTCCATCCACTCCCGTATCCCTCTTCCCCTCCTGTTTTCCCTCCCTACCTTCATTCTTCCTTCTTTCCCTACGTCCATCTTTCCCTCCCTCTCTACTTTACGTCTGTCTTTCCATCCGTATGTCCATCCTTCTTTCCCTCCCTACTCTACGTCTGTTCTTTCTTCCCTTCCTACCTCCTTCTGTTCCTACCTACCTTCATTCTTCCTTCCACTTCTTCGTCCATTCTGCCTACCTTTATTCTTTCTTCCATCCCTTTGTCCATCCTTCCTATCTCCTGTCCCTCCCCACTTCCAAATTCCCTTTCCTCCTGGCCTCCATGCTTCCTTCCCTCCTTTCCCTCATCCTTCATCTTATCCTTCTGTACCTTCATCCTCCTTCCCTATCCTTCATCCTATCCTTCTGTACCTTCATCCTCCTTCCCTCCCTACATCTATTCTCTCCTTCCTGCTTATCGCCTTCCTTTCTTCCTGCCCTCCCTGCTTCTTTCCTCTCCTCCCTCCGTACGTCCTTCCATTCTTCTTTCCCTCCCTAGTGCAATTCTCTTCTCCCTACTTACCTTCTTCCTTTCTTCCTTCCCTCGCTATTTCCATCCTCTCCTCCCTTCCTACCTCCTTCTTTTCTTCATTCTCTCCCTCGCAGCCATAACCACACGCGTCTCTCCCTCCCACAGGCCACACTGAAAAAGATCCCTGCCACCCGCCTGTCCCGCCTCACAGAGAACCTCGCCAACTATGACCAGCTCCTCAACGAGTACTTCTTCGACCGGCACCCGGGAGTCTTCGCCCAGGTACATGGTCGACCTGGGAGATTGTGGTAGATAATGGTAGTTGTGGTGGTGGTTAGAGTGGTAGGTGGTGGTGGTAGTTGTGGTGGTGGGTGGAGTGGTAGTTATGGTGGTGGTGGCGTCTGCGGTGGTAGTGGTGGTAATATTTGAAGCGGTAGATGGTGGTGGTTGGCTTATAGATGATGCTGGTTATGGTGGTACGTGGGATGGTAACCTAGGTGGCAGTGCTTTGTGCGACGTCTAACAGATGGTGGTAGGTAGTGGTGGTTGGAGTGGTAGGTGGTGGTGGTTGGGGTGGTAGATGACGGTGGTTGGGGTGACACATGGTTCAGGTTGGGGTGGTAGATGGTGCTGGTTAGAGTGGTAGATGGTGGTGGTAATGTGGTAGTTGGGATGGTAGTGAGACTTGTAGTTATGTTTGTAGATGGTACTAGTGATGATTGTAGTGTAGTGGTAGATAGTGGTTGCTGGTGTGGTACTGAGGTAGGAATTCGCCGATGATACTGGTGGTGGTAACAGTGGTTGTAATCAGTCGAAATACCGTAGGTTAAATAAATTCCTTATAAATGTCCCACCTTACCCTTTATGGATTAATTTACAATTGTTCGTATATTGGATTAAGATTTTTCCACAATAAATTTATCATTTTTAGATGCGGGACCATCTCTCTACGAGCGGCTTGGTTAGTCAGTCACACCCTTAGGATTTTCAGACGCGTGGTGATTCAGTCCACCCAAACCTCATATGGTCTCGCATCTGCCTATGACTTGTGTAGCCTACTTGCTACCTCCTTCTCAACCTTAACAGTCCCCAGTCCTCGTGAAGTCATTCCCGAAACTTCACTGATTTTTACTTAATAATATAACTCTTAACCAGGTATCTCCATCGCATGCTAAAGTCGCCTCTTACCTGTACCTTAGCTAGTTTTTTTCTGAAATCTCTGTCTGCTAAATTTGCGTCATCTCTCTCCTAACCTGCTTAATTCGTTCATCAGTCCCTCAGTTACAGTATGCCCTATTCACCCTTTGATCTGCTTGTCATGTCGCTTGTAACTTGTGTCTCTTACCACCAGCCTCTGCCAGTTATTATCATTATTATTATTATTATTATTATTATTATTATTATTATTATTGTTGTTATTATTATTTTTTTTCTTCTCATTTGCCAATTCCTCAGCTTGCTAAATTCACCTGCAGGCAGTCTCCTAATGTGTTCATTATATTTTATCCCCTGCTCCTATCACTGCATATTACCCTCGTGTCCATAGTTGAATAATGTATTCTGTTGGCAGCTTCTCAGCATGAAATTATTAACCCTTCATGTTAGTTCCTCGACTTGCAAAATTCACTTACTAGCAGTCTCATGATATGTTAATCCCCAGGTGCTGGAGAGGGACGCTTTCATGTGGTGGCGTTCATATATCTGGGCAGCACAACTGCGTGTTTATACAAACGTTCCTCATCTGCTTCCCTTTCCCCCATAAGGAGGATGGCGGACAGCAGAAGCGTGGCTCAAGCCTGCTGTTCACAAGGTGCACGTTTCAGATTAACATGGGACCGCATTAGCAAAACACTTGTTACTAACATCTTGACAGCTGTATGACGTCATTTGCTGCAAGTCTCTCAGCTTGTCTGTTCGTTTCATCGACCTGCTAATTTCTCCTATTTTATTCCTTTTACTTTATTTTGGCCTAAAATTGTCATGTCTCCATCTTTAATGATAAGTTATAACGGTAGATTATCTATATATCTATCTATCTATTGCCAGACGCCTCAATCCCGTTCGGGATGGCCACAAACAAATCGCCTCCACGTCGCCCTGTCCCCCGCCATTTCACTACCCTGCTCCCAACTCACCCCCCCCCTCTCTCATATACCTCTCCACCCCATCCCTCCATCTCATCCTCGGCCTCCCCCTCCCTCTTCCCCCTTCCACCTCACTCACATACACTCTCTTCGTCAGTCTTTCACCCTCCATCCTCTCCACTTGGCCAACCCACCTCAGTGTATTCCTCCTGACGCTTCCTATCACATCCACACCACAACGCTCCTTTATATTCTCATTTGTCAGCCTGTCTCTCCATGTGACTCCACGGGCTTCTCTTAAATAACTCATTTCCACTGCTCTCACTCTTGACTTGAGTCCTTCCAGCAACGTCCAAGCTTCACTTCCATACGTTAGAGTTGGTATCATAATACTGTCATGTAGTAACTTTTTCACTTCCATGCTCACTTCCCTGCTTCTTATCACTGCTTTCAAGGAACCAGCAACCTTTCTTCCATGCTGTACCCTTTCAAGCACTTCTCCCTCCAAACCTCCATCCTTACTCATCACACTACCCAAGTACTTAAACGTACTCACATTTTCCAATTCCTCACCATCCAACCTCGCTGTACATTCACTGACTTCACGTCTCTCAAAGACCATCACTTTTATTCTTCCCTACATTCACCTTTAGATTCCGTTTCTTACACACTCTCCCAAACTCATCCATCAAGCCTTGCAGCTCTCCTTCGTCTTCACTCAACAACACAGTATCATCTGCAAACAACAGTACAGGGAGTTTCCAAACACTACCCTCTCTCACCAGGGCCACTCCAACATCCACTACCCTTCCTTGTACCGTACCTCTTTTATTACCCCATCCATGTACAGATTGAACAACCATGGAGACATGACACATCCCTGTTTCAACCCAACCTTCAAAGAGAAAAATTCACTCAGTTCACCATCCACACGCACTGCAGCCTTAGCACCATCATACATACCCTTCACAGCATTCAGCAACTTCCCATCTACTCCATATATTCTTAATACTTTCCACAATCCTTGTCTATTCACCCTGTCATATGCTTTCTCCAAATCCATGAAGGCCGTATACAACTTCTTTCCCTTCTCTAGAAACTTTTCCACTAAAGATCTAAGAATGAATATCTGATCTACACAACCTCTTCCCTTCCTAAAGCCTCCCTGTTCTTCTCCAACTAATTCCTCTGTTCTTTCTCTAACTCTGTCAGTAAGTATCCTACCATACACTTTTCCTGTTATACTAAGAAGACAGACGCCCCTATGATTACCACACGCTTCTTTTTCCCCTTTTCCTTTGTAAAACGGAATAATTATACCTGACTTCCAATCCTCCGGGACTTTACCTTCCTCCCAGGCCAATCTGCACATTTTCCACATCCATGCTACTACTATCTCTCCCCCATGCTTCAGCATTTCACCACACACTCCATCAATTCCTGGGGCTTTCCCCAATTTAACTTTCTTCATTGCTTCCACAACTTCTATCCTACTGATTTCTTCCTGTCTTCTCACCTCCCTCCTCCTTCCAGCCATTCCCCAGCCACTTACCGTATCCTCGCATTACTTCCATCCTCTGTGTTCAACAATTCCTTAAAGTGTTCTCTCCCTCTGCTCACTTTTTCGCTCTTCTCCACTAGTAATCTACCATTTTTATCTTTCACTCCCCTGCTAACTTCACTTCCACCCTGTCTTACTCTTTTCACCTCTTTCCAGAACATTTTCTTACAGTCCCTCCATTTTACACTCAAGTTCCTTCCAAATTCCTCATCCACTCTCTTCTTACTCTCTCTTACTAATCTTTTCACCTCTCTCATTCTTTCTACATATAACTCTCTCTTCCACCTCTCAACTTCTTCCACGTCCCTATTTCTCATCCATTCATTGTATGCTTTCTTCTTTTGCGCTACAGCCTGTCTCACCTCTTCATTCCACCATGCTCTTCCTTGCACACCCCTCCGTCTTCTCTTCATCCCACACACCACATCACATGCTGCACATATTTCTTCTGTAAATATCCTGCACACACCTTCCACGTCCCCCATCTGCTCCAATTCATATTTGCCCAATCGTTCCTCCACTTCTCTCTTATACTCTGCCTTTTTCTCATCCTCTTGTAACCTTCCCACTCTCCTTACAAATACTCCTTCTTCCCGTCCTTCCCTTCTTTTATTCATCCTAATTGGACCTTGATTCTGGCCACCACCAAGTAGTGGTCAGAAAGTCCACTCCCCCAACCTCTATAAGCTCTTGCATCCATTACACATTTTCGCATCCTTTCATCCACACACACATAATCAATCATTGCCTTCCTTTCATTCAGTTCACCACCCACCCTTCTCATCACTCGCCATGTATACCTGTGGATCATCTTGTGCCTGAAGAGGGTTTTGGCTATCACCAACCCCCTCCCAGCACAAATATCCACTAACGCACTGCCATTCTCATCTATCTCAGCAGGCACACCCCACTCACCAACTATTCCATCCACCTCCACATTCCCTACTTTACCATTCATATCACCGATCAAAAACACTCTCTCATCCCTTCCAAACTTTTCCATGCACACTTCCACATTTGTCCAGAACTCTTCTCTCACTCTGCTTGCACGATCTTGCGTTGGCGCATACACACACACAATCGCCCACATTTGTATTCCAACTTTCAATCTTACCCACACAATCCTTGACCCAACTGATCCATACTCTCTTATGCTCTCCTTCCATCTTTTACTCTCAGCTGTTCCATCTTTTACTCTCAGCTAGACATACTCATTCTTTTGCCTTCTCATTCTTACCTACTCCTGCACATATACCCCATCCATACTCCCACTCTCACTCTCACCTCTCCATTTCGTTTCAGTTATTCCGCATACATCAACTTTCGCACCCTCAAGCACCTGGACAAGCTCTCTCTCTTTCACCTCATCATTCGCTCCCCTTACATTCCAAGTTCCGATAACCATGTCCTTTGTCCTGTCCTTGGTCGTCATCTTTTGGTCAGTCCTTGTCCGAGGCTTACTGTTTGTCTTTTTAGTTAGTTGTTTTCCGGGGAGGGGCACTAACCCTCCGCCAACCCTTTTAGTCGCCTTTTACGACAAGCAGGGATACGGTAGATTAACACTAGAATATGCAAGCAAAAAATATATATATATATATGAAACGGATGTACATCCGTAGCATTGTCTTTTTTTGCAACTGAGTGTGTGAAATACTGTAAGCAGTAAAAGGTCGAAAATCTGAGCCAGGCTAAAATGAAAGAACTTCAGTAATCCCTTGACGTGTTTACATCATCCCCTCCTCCTACCCCAACTTGTTAGCATTCTCTCAAGGGACGGATCCAGCACTGAGTAAAAATTAAAAGGAGCGGGGAGAGTATTTCTTTGCCCATTGATAAAGCCTCAAACAGTTAGGTTAGAATCTTACAGAATACTTAAAAACATGCCTTACCTATTCGTTTTGTTACTCAAAGTCTTTTTATTTATTCATGGTTGTGTATCAGCTGTCTGTAGTAACCAAAAGCAATGTTTTTCTTTCTTCATTGGATGTTTAGGAAAGAAAATATGATACAGCTAAAGAAAAGGAGAAATCCCCCCCCTCCCTGCAGTTCCGGTTATATTTCAAATGTTCCGCCAGTGGTCTTGACTGCTAGAAACGTCGCCACCTGCTGCTTGTTAATACTTCTTGACTCCCCCTTACCAACAAATAACAGAATATCGATCGCAGACCTGATGTGCATAGAGAAAAGTGGTTTTGATTCCTACTTGTGTCTTTGTCATCTGCTAACGTTTCCCAACTCCTAATATCTCTCTTGCTTTGCAAACATTTCCCAACTCTGCTAACATCTCTCTGCAGTGCTGAAGTTTCCCAACTCTGTTAACATCTCCCGTCTGTGCTAACATTTCTCTACACTGCTAACATATTTCCCTGCAGTGCTAACACATCTCAACTTTGCTAACATCTCCCTGCTTTGCTAACATCTTCTTAGAGTGCTAATATTTCCAACTCTACTATAATCTCCCTGCGGTTTTAACTAAAATCACCCTGGTATGCGAATATTTCCCAACTCTACTAAAATCTCCCTGCGGTTTTAACTGAAATCACCCTAGTATGCGAATATTTCCCATCTCTACTAAAATCTCCCTGCGGTTCTAACTTTCCCAACTTTGCAACCATCTTCCTGCAGTGGTTACATTTCCTAGCTTTTGTTTCATTTCTCAGTGTGCCAGCATCTCCCTGCCATGCTAACATTCCCCAACTCTGTTGACAGCTCCCTGCTGTGCTAACATTTCCCAGCTGTTACTAACATCTCCCTGATGTGCTACCATTTCCCAGCTCGTGCTGACATCTGCTGTGCTAACATTTCCCAGCTCGTGATGACATCTGCTATGCTAACATTTCTCAGTTCGTGCTAACATCTCCCTGCTATGCTAACATTTCCCACTTCGTGCTAACATCTCCCTGCTATGCTAACATTTCCCGGCACGTGCCAACATCTCCCTGCTATGCTAACATTTCCCAGCTCGTGTAACATCTTCCTGCTATACTAACATCACCCAGATCGTGGTAACATCTCCCTGCTATGCTAACATTTCTCAGCTTGTGCTAACATCTCCCTGCTATGCTAACATTTCCCAGCTCGTGTAACATCTTCCTGCTATGCTGACATTTCCCAGCTCGTGCTGACATCTGCTGTGCTAACATTTCCTAGCTCGTGCTAACATCTCCCTGCTATGCTAACATTTCCCAGCTCGTGCTAACATTTCCCTGCTATGCTAACATTTCCCAGCTCCTGCTAACATCTTCCTGCGGTGCCAACATTTCCCAGCTCTTACTAACACTTCCCTACAGTGCTATCATTTCCCACCTCACACTAACATCTTCCTGTAGTGCTAACGTTTTCAAACTCTTGCCAACATGTCCCAGCAGTGTTAACATTTCTCAGCATTTGCTAATATTTCTCAGCTCTTGCTAACATTTTCCAACTCATGCTAACGTTTCTCAACATTGCAAGCATCTCCCTATAGTGCTAACATTTCTCAACTCTTGCTTACATATCCCTGCATTGCTGACATTTCCCAGCTCTTGCTAACATCTCCATGCAGTGCTAACATTTCCCAGCTCTTGCTAACATCTCCATGCAGCACCAACATTTCCCAGCTCTTGCTAACATCTCCATGCAGTGCCAACATTTCCCATTTCCCAGCTCTTGTTAACATCCCCATGCAGCACCAACATTTCCCAGCTCTTGCTAACATCTCTATGCAGTGCCAACATTTCTCAGCTCTTGCTAACATCTCTATGCAGCACCAACATTTCCCAGCTCTTGCTAACATCTCCATGCAGTGCCAACATTTCTCAGCTCTTGCTAACATCTCTATGCAGCACCAACATTTCCCAGCTCTTGCTAACATCTCCAGGCAGTGCCAACATTTCCCAGCTCTTGCTAACAACTCCATGCAGCGCCAACATTTCCCAGTTCTTGCTAACATCTCCATGCAACACCATCATTTCCCAGCTCTTGCTAACATCTCCATGCAGTGCCAACATTTCCTAGCTCATGCAAACATCTTCCAGCTATGCTAACATTTCCCAACTCTTGCTAACATCCTTGCAGTGCCAACATTTCCCAGCTTTTTCTAACATCTCCCTGCAGGCCAACATATCCCAGCTCTTGCTAACATTTCCCAGCTCTTGCATACATATCCCCACAATGCTAACATATCCCAGCTATTGCTAACATCTCATGGCAGTGCCAGCATTTCCCAGTTCTTGCTAACATCCCTGCAGTGCCAACATTTCTCAACTCTTTGCTGACATCTCTCTGTAGTGCCATCGTTTTCATATTTGCTAACATCTCCCAGCAATGCTTACATTTCTCAACTCTTGCTAACATTTCTCAACTCTTGCTTACATTTCTCAATACTGCTAACATTTCCAAACTCTGCGAACATTTAAGATTCCTAATCTTCTAATATCTTGCTGATTCACCACTGTCTCCCTGGTATGTTAAGATCTCCCTAATCAGCTGATGTCACCAAAATTTGCCACCTAATCCCCTGCCTGGTAGAATGTAACTTGTCACTAATTTCTTAACAACTCCCTGATATGGCAAACATTATCAGAATTTGACTAATATTACCTTGATATGCTGTCATCCCTCTGAAATGGGAAACATTAACGTGTAGACTGACTTATCCCTGATATGTTAACATTTCCCAGATATACTAACATTTCCTGATAAGCTATCATTTTCCTGATATGGCTGATACCTCCTTGATGCATAAACATCTCTCTGATGTACCAGATATCTCTCTGATATGGATAACATCCCTGACATGCTAAATGTTAATATCTCCTAGCTTGTTACTGTTGGTGTCTCCCTGTTGTACTAATATCTCCCTAAAATGCTTAACCCACCCCATGCCCAGCTTGCTAACACCTCTTAGAGTTGCTGATTTCTTCTTAAAATCCTAACATCACTGTGGCTTGGTAGCATCTCCCGTATTTGCTTCCGTTTCTGGAAACTGATAACATATTCCATATCTGTTGACACCTCCCTAATGTGCTAATGTCTCTTTATAAGCCTAACATTTCCCTGGCTTTCTGACATCTCCCTAATCTTGTAGCACATCCCTTATATACTGAAATCTTCCATATTTATAACACATTCTTCACATACAAGTGTCAGCCTAATCTGTTTGCTCCTCCCAAATGTGCTAATATCACCCAAAAATTTTTACATATCCCAGAGTCCCTAACTTATCTGGCATGCTAGCATCTCTGATATCTTAGCACCTCCTTAATATACTAAAATCTCTCTGGCTTGTTAGCATCTCCTCGATTTGCCAGCTCTTTCCAAATGTGCTGGCATATCCCATTTGTGAAAATTTTCTTTGCTTGCTAGCATCCTCCTAACTGTGTTGCACCTCCTTAAAATAGTAATATCATCCAAATTTGCTAATATACCTTTAATTGATAGTATCTCCAGAAGCTCCCAGCATTTCTCAAGTTTAACATCTCCTAGAATTGCTAACATCTCAGGGAAATGGTGTAGTTGTAACTTATACCTTATCAGCTAACATTTCTGTAATCATATATCTTCCCAGTCTTTTCACATCTCCCTGACTCAGTAGCATCTCCATAGTATGCAGATATCTCCTATTCTCCTAACATCTTCTTGACTTATTAGCATCTCTTTAGGCTGCTGTTGTTTCTTTAACTCATGAGCATCAAACCATCACTATTAATAGTATCCAAATATTGCTGGTGTCTCCCTTAACTGCTGTTATATTTCCACGTCCTCATTGGTACTACCTGTTTGACTTGCGAGCACACTTCTGTTAATTTTCTGTGTGCAACATTTACACCTTTGCAGTTCTAGCCCCTCTAGCGAGAGGATGTACAGTACATTGATCATTATTCTAGCTATGGAACTGATGATCTTATACAACCTTAGATAGTCCCCTAGTATGTTCATTGGTGATATTAATGAGTGATAACCTGTCGGGGTATAAAAATTACTAAGCCTAATAAATTACTGTGGGCATTGTACCAAGAAAACTATAAACATCCTTAGTCAGAAAGGATTACCTGGTAATTCCTCGATGTCCCATCTTCAGTGCTTAATCCTTACAGTTGCAGTTCCTTTCTGTCTTTCTGGCATATTATTGCTTCACAGGTCATTTCTTCACTGTTTTTATACGGTGTTGATGCTTTAAAGTGTCACTGCCCTACTATCTACTTGCAATGTTGACATCTTCCTACGACATTGATACATTATAATTTCTGTTCCATAACCTTGCATGCAGTGTTAATCTGATTGTTTTTTGACATTGCAAGCAACATTTATATATTATCATTTCCGTTTCTTAGGCTTGCAGCATTGATACCCTAAGTTTTTGTTCCTCAACCTAGCAACCTCTCATACCCCGTAGTTTTTTCCACAGTAACCTCTAGTACATCCTTCTGTATATTCTGTCGACTGTGATGACTTCTGTTGCTCTCTCTCTCATACGTCCCTCTCACCTTCTCACACTCCTCTCCTGACACCCCAACATCCCCATACTGGGAAATACCTTGTATTCCACACTCAACTTTTCACACTTCTCATTGTACAGCCCAAGATTCCCTTGTATTCTCCATTCAGTCTCACACCCAGGCTTATATTTTTGTAAGGTCAGGAGGCTCCGAAGCACCACATCTTTAGCAGTTTGCTTTTGGATAGAACCAGTTAATATCCTTTTGCACATTGTTTGTGTAGAATATGGTAATGTTTGAAGGATTAAATAACACAGAATAGAACCACAAGGTGTAATAAGCAAAGTAAACCACTCAAGAAAAGGCATTAGGGAGCTTCCTTAACCAACAAGAAAACAGACCCCAGTCTCACACAACCCACCCCTACCCTTGCACCCACAACTAACCCCCTCACATTCCTCCACCCCACCCCAGTAATGCCTCTCTTGCCCCAGCCTCCACTCCAGTACCTCCACCTAACCCCTCCCTGTGCTGGCAGGTGCTTAACTACTACCGGACAGGGAAGCTGCACTATCCAACAGATGTGTGTGGCCCACTGTTTGAGGAAGAGCTTGAGTACTGGGGTCTGGACTCAAACCAGGTCGAGCCGTGCTGCTGGATGACTTACACTGCGGTAAGTTGCTTCCTCCTCCTTTATTACCTCAGTTTGACCTTCATGTAGTCACCCTTTTATTGACTTGTGCTATGGATATTGAGTGCTTATTTTTTGACTACATGTGTTGTGGAGGAATAGGAGGAGGGAAGGACAGGAAGAAGTAGTCCATACTAGGAGGGTAGAAATGTTGCAAGAGGATGGACAAAAAGGCAGAATATAAGGGAGAAGTGGAGAAGTGATTGGGTAAATATGATTTGGAGCAGTTGGAGGAGGTGGAAAATGTGTGCAAGATACTAACAGAAGAAATCTGTGCAGCTCATGAGGTGGTGTGTGGGGTGAAGAGAAGACAACAGGGATGCAAGGAACAGCATGGTAGAATGAAAAGGTGAGACAGTCTGTCGTGTGGCTTCCGCCACACACCGTTCATGATGGGCTGGCTCCTGCCATGCAGCCATGATGTTCTCGATGGTGTGGTGTATATTGTCTCCTTTCCAGAAGGATTGCGCCATCATCTTGTCGTCGCTGTCACCTGCCCTTACCAACTGCTGCACAGTGCAGCAGAGATACTACGCCTTAAATGTCGCGATCACCCCCTGGTCCGTGGGTTGCAACAAGGACATGGAGTTGGTTGGCAGTAACACCACTTCCATGTTGCTTGCCCAGCCCTTCATCACAGGAGGGTGGCTAGGTGCGTTGTCCACAACCACGAAAAATCTGTTTGCCAAGATATCCCTCAAGGCATACTTTTTGAGAACACAAGAGCGGTAGGAGTGGAAATATGACGAACAGATATCGGAAGTCAGCCAGTCCTTGTTAGACTTCCAAATCACTCCTAAATTCTCCTCAACATACCCCACCAGAGCCCAGGGGTTTTCAAAGTGGTAGGCAAGGAGTGGCTTTAACTTGAGGGCACCCTCGGCATTGCCCCCCAGCATCAGTGTAAGCCTGTCCTTTGAGGCCTTGAACCCTGGTGTAGACTTTTTCTCTGTTGCAAGAAATGTCTTTGAGGACATTCTCTTCCAAAAGAGCCCAGTCTCGTCAAAATTCATAACTTTCGTTGCACTGTAGCCACCCTCTGCGATGATATGCTTCAGCTCATCAGGGAACACTGTCGCTGCCACCATATCCACACTCACCGCCTCACCATGCCTCCTGACATGGTGCAAGCTTACCCACCTCTTGAAGTGGTCATACCACCCATGGCTGGCCTTAAAGGTTTCACTGGCATCAAGATTCCACCTCACTTTTATTTTGTTCCACAGTGAGAGAGCCTTCATGCATATGATTACCTGATTCATGGGTGCCTTCCTCCTGTTCTGGTCCTCCACTCATGTGCAGAGCATCCGCCCCAGCTCCTCCATTGCAGGCTTTCTGTGGCGGGTAAGAAAAGAGGCAGTGAGGGTTGCAACCTCCCTAGCGGCAGCCTTGATGGCCTCCCTCTTCTTGATAATGGTGGAGACAGTCAACGGGGCCAGGTTGAGAGCTGAAGCGATGGCACACGTGCCCTCGCCTCTCTCATGATGCTTAAGAATACAGTATCTAATTAACTTCCAGAGACAGTTTTATGAGCATGCTTCATGGGAACATCACCAGCACCAGCACTAGCAGGCCATTTACCACCCCAACCATGGTCAGCACTAGCATCCCTACATGCAGCGCCCTTACCAGACATGATCACACTTATTTAGGCCAAAATTCACACAAATTAGTATCACTGCCCTACTCATGGCACTGCTTGGACACTACGATAGAGGCTTGCGTAACGGTGATGAACACAATGTGGGGTAGGCGAGCGTAAGAGGGTTCCTCACTTAGAGATGGCTGATGCAGAAAGAACATGGGTGCGCACGGGGTGAGCGATGGCTGTGTGGGCTGCACAAACATTTCTGCACATCCTGGGAGGCGGTCGGTCTCAGCTGGGCGTGGTAACATGCCTGATTCAAAATTTTGGCCCCTCACTCCTGGATAAGACATTGGAGGACCCATCGTTAAACTGGGGTGCGGCCATCTTCAGGCTGGGTATGGTGGTATTTCTACCCCCATTGCTATGCCGGGGTATTGCATATAGGTGTATCGTATTTCAGGGTCTGCCTGTACATAGGCAGCGTGATGAGTAAGAATAGAAGTTTGGAGGGTGAAGTGCTTTAAAGGGGTATAGCAAGGGAGAAAGGTTGCTGGGTCTTTGAAAGCAGTAATAAGAAACAAGGAAAACAGCATGGAAGTAAAAAAGTCGTGCATGACAGTATTATAAATGTATGGAAATGAAGCTTGGGCCTTGTTGGAGGGATACAAGTCAAGAGTGAGAGCAGTGGATATGAGTTATTTGAGAGGAGCATGTGGAGTTACATTGAGACAGACTGACAAATGAGGAAATGAAGAAGCATTGTGGTGTGGATGTGATGGAAAGCGTTAGGAGAAATACATTGATTTGGTCATGTGGAGAGTGAGAGATTAATGAGAAGAGTGTATATGAATGAGGTGGAGGTGGGGGAGGCCAAGGATGAGATGGAGGGATGGAGTGGAGAGCTATATGAGGGATGGAGTGGAGAGCTACATGAGGGATGGGTGTGTGAGCTGGGAGCGGTGCAGTGAAATTGTGGGGGACCGGGTGACATGGAGGCGATTTGTTTGTGGCCACCCCTTATGAGATTAAGTCATCTGGCAATAGATAGATAGATGGATAGTTTTATGGAGATTGAGGGTTTCTTTTGTTGACTGCCTGTGTTGTGGAGAATGAATGCCTGTTTTGTATGTTCTCAGAATGATACTTTTGATGATTACCTGTGTTGTGGAGTAGAGTGTTTCCTTCTTATTGCCTTTTCCTTAGAGATCAATATACTTGTTCTGAGACTGGGTGACCTGAGAGAATAATAATTTTATTGACCTCTTCCATGAATGGGTGATCAGAGAGAATTCTTTACTTGTTCTAAGATTCAGTTACCTGAAAGAACTATATACTGTACATATTGTTCTAAGACTGAATGGCCTGAGAGAATTATTTATGTGTTCTTTATATACATGCATTGTAGTAATATAATCTCTGACTTATCTATGACCTCCTGCTTTGTTATCAACTTGTACTGTGAAAAGTGAGTGACCAGCTTTTAGCCTTTGCCTTAGTGGAGAATTTGCCATTTTTTTGTGTATGTACCATGTAATGTAGTAATAATATAATTTTTACAGGTAGATAATTACTGCACTGTTAGTTAGGTAATTAGTAATGGTATTATGGTATTGACTTCTTTTTGGCCAGTTCTTAGTTGCAATATTAGTTCTTGATGTGTCCATGAATACAGTAAAAACAGGTTTAAGCAACATTGGGTCTGGTTAGTACTTGGGTGGGTGACCACCTGGGAACACCAGATGCTGTTGGCATCCCTACGTGTCAAGTGGGGTTGGTGGAGGATTAGTGCCCCTCCCTGTAAAACAATTAACTCTAAGCCCTTGGTCACCCCGTTTGGGATACATGGCATCTGGCAATGAATGAATGAATGAAAGGCACCTTCTTTGAATTTTGTATTTGCAATTAAGTCAGGTGAAAATTACAAAAAATTGCTCTATAAAGTTCTACTATTACTTGTGGTGCAGATTTTGCCAATTTCACTGAGTCTGTACCAACCATATTCTTCCCTTCAGTGGAGAAAATAAAAAAAAATCACAAAAATGCATCATCATAGTGTAGAATTTGGTAGTTTTCTAACTATCGTGCGTTTATAACCGTTTTCAAGGTGTTCCCCACTCTATATATTTGTGGGAAGTAGGATCAGGATGATGATGTTATTTCATCTGTCTCCCACTGGAATAAAGCAGGGAAAATTTTTAAGTATACTGTATACTTTTTTTTTTTGTCAGGTTCAGTTATCAGAACTGTACTGTAAACCTGAACACTAATATAGCCAGTACAGTAAGTCCTTGTTATGTGCTGCAATATATCCCTTTTTACTATTAAGTCCACAGAAAATTAAATAAAAGTTGTGTGTTAAAGTTCAATTGCTACATATAAAGTTGATGCCAAATTTCTCCAGTTTACAGCAGTAGTCATATAGAAAAGTTATCTATCTATCTATCTATCTATTGTCAGACACGATAATCCTGTAAGGGGTGGCCATTTGACTTTGAGTTATTTGTTTTACGGAGGAGGGAAAGGGGACACTAACCCTCCACCAACCCACTTGTTGACACGTAGGGAGCACGTATGGTTTGGTTATATGGTTACCACCCAGTGTTGTAAATGGTTTCTTGTCTTACAGGAAACCATTTGGCTTGTCACTCAGTGTAAAGCCACCTGTAAAGGAAAGAAAAGCAATAAGAAGTGACAGGAAAGATGGGAGAACTAGGAAGAGAGGAGGGCAGGCACAGAAAAAGAATGATAAAGGCTAAGGAAGAAGTAGGCAGCACTACATCAAGTGAGTGGATGATGGTCACCACCACCTACCACCAAGAAATTATATACAATATTGGAGCACATTTCAGGCCTACAATGAGGAATCACTGTGATTAACAAATGTTTATTATCTAAATACATGAATATTGTAGAACTGTGTTAATACTCATGATTCACACATTCCTGCTCCTTTGGCCACACTTTAACCCATTCGTTCAAATGATGCACAGGTACCGGTACTTAGTATTCTTGTTACCTTCATACGAGTTTGTTAAACATGGAGCAGTTTTTTACACTGGAGAGGTTAGATGATACCTTCATTTACCACTTCAGTGTGATGAGATGTTTTCTGTTTTAATCAGGGTACCACCAGACAATACTTCTAGAGGGATATGTTGTGGTGAACTGGTTAATGAGGCTGTACTGTATTTAATCCTTCCAGTTCAAAAAGTCTTCCTAAGCTGAATTAAAGCATCTTGAAATGTCAGAAATAAAAGTAAAATATGCCATTGGATTGAAGAGGTTGACTATTATGGAGTTCAGGTAAGCTGAATAAAAGTTTGTGGTAGGGAAAAAAAAAAAAAAAAAAAATCTTGTCAGATGGATTAACTTACTGAATTTGAGCCACATTTTTTTATACTTTATTCATGTTGCTGCCAGATAGAGTTATTGGACTTAGGAAGGACCTTGAATATTGAAGGGATTTACTTAGGCCATATCTAATTCTCCTGCCCAAAAAGAGTATCCTAAGTTGAATAAAATTATCAGGAGATAACAAGAATGAAATGTAGATGACATACCAACTTTGCCTCTTTATTCACCCTTAGCATCGAGACACACAGGAGACACTGGCTGTGCTGGACCGCCTCGATCTGGACACGGACAAGCCCAGCGAGGAGGAGGTGGCTCGGAAGTTTGGGTTTGAGGATGACTACCTCTCGGGGAACTTGTCGTGGTGGCAAAAGACCAAACCCAAGCTGTGGTCTCTCTTTGATGAGCCGTACTCCTCACAGGCTGCTAAGGTGAGGTACAGAGTGAAGAAAGGATCTTTTTTCTCTGATAAAGTTTGTCATTGTATAATCATTTTTACAGAACACACTGGAAAGCATGCCTGTGTGTGAAGGGGAGAGCTGTGCAAGTTTTCGTTTTCGTTTTTCGTTTTTAAAGGCTCCAACATGCTTGCATGTGTCGGCCTTGGTCACCTAATGGCGGCTCTCCACGCTGCACGATCCATTGCAGCCTCCCTGTTCAATCCCTTAACCCTAAGGTCACACTTAATGACCTCGTCCCATGTCTTTCTCGGTCTACCCCTCATAACCCCACCCCCAATATTAACACTTCTCACCTTCCTCACCCAGTTATCATCCCCCATCCTCTCCACATGTCCAAACCACCTCAATCTACCTCTCCTCATCACAACACCAATACACTCCAGTCCCATCCTCCCTCTCAACTCTTCCATTGTAAACCCAGCCCCTCCAGGTCTTGGACACAGGGACGCACTGCACATCCACCTAATCATTGTCATTTCTGTACGTCTGAGCCGGCGAATGTCTTCCTCCTTCACTGCCCAGGTTTCACTGCCATACAGCATTACACTCCTAACACATGCTGCATACAAAGACCCCTTAGCACGTAGGGAGAGCCCTCTCTGCAAGCAGGAGAAAAATTTGGAAGAAAAGTCAGTTATGCTGGCATTCTTTCGAAGGTGGTTAGGGTTGTAGTAGTAGTAGTAGTTGTTCCCTAGACAGTCAGGCCGAATAGCCCCGAGTCCCTTAGGAAGGCCATGGCCAAGACCGGGCTTTCCCACAGAGCTCTCAAAGAGTGTATGTTATGTTGTTGGCGTAGGTGATTGTGTGCAATGCAATTTTCCATAATATGCTTAATAGTATGGGGTGCTGTGTTGCATCCTGGACAGGCATCAGCGACGGAGTCATCCAGCCTCTTCTGGTAGCTTAAGAGGGCTGGATGGTGCCCACATCTTAGCCTGGCCAGGTGGACCCAATCCTCATGAGGGAGATAGGATTCAGAAGGGTGGATGTCAGGAGGCTGTGCATGCAGCTGTGTGTTGTCTTTAAGCGAGTGACCTGAGTGTGGATATGCTTTTGGGAGCTGGTCTGAGGTGGGCGAGGGGAGAGAGATGACAGTATTTGTGTATGGTATCATGTGCTGGGTGTTGTTTTGATGTTCCTTGGTGTGGGTGGATGTGCTGCCATGTAATATAGTGGATGTTGTGGGTTTGTGGAGGCTGCAGCAAGAAACTGGGTGCCACTCATGTCTAGGTGATCCTTGACTTTGAGGACTTTGGTTTCTTGATGTAGGTGGTCTGTGGGTGTAGTAGCTGTGCAGCCTGTGATTATTTTTAGGGCCTTGTTTTGTATGGTCTGAAGAGTGTTGTAGTGTGTTTTGGGGAGGTTAGAAGCCCAGGCAGGGCTTGCATAATTCATCACTGAACGTATGTATTGTTTGTATCCAGTGGTGGTGGTTTCTTTGGTGTGTCCGAATGTTGTATGGGCAAGTGACCTCAAAGCATTGAGTCTTGGTGTTTTTTTTATTTTTAATGTTATAGGAGGAGGCCGTAGCACGGGCCGAACAGGGTAGTACTCCCGAGGGGAATGGGAATGCTGGTGATGGGGAGAGCTGGAGCTCCTGTTTCACTAGCTATCTAACCATCCCCCTTTGCTGACCTTTTCAGTGTGACAGTAACATGGAGAGTAGACCAGCATACTCTCCCAAACATGCCTCTAACTATCTATGCACTACACCACATGCACTTTACATTTCACACAACGTATCCCACTACGTTACAGGGGTTGGCACCAGCAAGGGCATGCGGCCTGAAAACTTTGCCCCCGCTACCTAGTGGCGGACTTCTGGGGGGAGGCATGGCGGGGGTTCCGTCGGCATAGATCGTGGGTCCAGGGCGAGGTGGGGCTCAGGCCTGTGCTAGAGGGTACAGGGCATTGCGGTTCCCAGGCTGCCACTTCCGCCCAATAGAGAGGGGCCCGAACCTGGGAGTAGTGCCCCAGGAGGCTGCCCTATCAGTGGATGTATAATGGCGGGATAGTTGCAATGCCAAGAGGCGCTTGGAGGGTGTCCCTGCAGCTGTCCTGTCAGGGTGCCCTGAGGCCACTACCACAGCCACTGGTAAGCTGGTGGGCTAGGGGTCCCAGATCTATTGCCTGGACCTGGGACTGTGCAGTGGGTGGGACCTGTGCTATGTCTGTCCCCCTTTATTAATACTGAAGATGACAAAACAAAATAAGTTTCAAAGCAAGCCTGAGGACAGTAAATCACCCATGGGGATGAGGGTGGGTTCATGGAATGTGGGAAGTTTGAGGGGAAGAGCGAGGGAAGTCGTTGAGGCATTCAGTAGGAGGTGGGTGGATGTGGCGTGTTTGCAGGAAGTCCGGTACAGGGGTGGATCAGCCAGAAAGATTGTTGGGAAGGACTGTTGCATTAAGTTGTTTTGGCAGGGGGGGCAGACGGATATGGAGGTGTTGGTGTGATGGTTGGAGAGAAATGGGTGGAATATGTTACGAATGTTTTGAGAGTAAGCGATGGGATATTGGCAGTGAAAATTCTGTTGGGTAGAAAGGTAGCTGTGATTATATCAGCATATGCACCACAGGCAGGATTGGATGAAGCAGAGAAAGATAGATTTTGGGATGATTTAATACATGTAGTGGGTGTTATGCAGGATGATGAGATAGTGATTTTGGGAGGGGACTTAAATGGTCATGTAGGTGAAGCAGCACAAGGTTATGAAGGAGTGCATGGGGGATGTGCGTATGGTCTAAGGAATGCAGAAGGGGAAAGGATACTTGAGTTTGGACAGGCAACGGACATGATTGTGTGCAACACATATTTTAGGAAAAGAGACAGTAGGTTAATTACGTATGAGTCTGGGGGAAATAGCAGTCAGGTAGATTATTTTCTGGTTAGGAGGGCTGATAGGAGGTTAGTGAGGGATGTTAAAAGTTATAGGAAGTGAGGAGTGTGTGCAGCAGCACAAACTATTGATTTGTTATATGGTGCTTAAAGAACAAGTAAATGAAAAAGAGGACTTATGTACCTAGAAGGAAAATATGGAAGCTGAAAAACCAAGTAGTAAGGGATGCCTTCCATAGCGAGTTGAGGAGAGTGGTGGCTGGACAGGGAGATGTAGACAGCGGCGTTAATGAACAGTACAGAGCCCTCAAGAACAATTTCTTGAGAGTTACTGATGTAACATGAGGTTGGACAAGAGGACCACCAAGACAAGGTAACTTGGTGGTGGGATGAGGGTGTAGAAGCTGCAGTTAAGGAGAAAAGAAGGTTTTTTCGGGAATGGAAGAAGGGAGGTAGCAAAGAGGAATATTTGGCTGCCAAGCGTAGGGCTAGAAGAGAGGTATACAGGGGAAAGTTTGAGTCACAGAGACTATTACTTGATAACCTAAATCATGGGGAAAGGAAAAATATGATATTTAGGGTGGCAGGTCAAATGAAGAGGGATAATCGGGATATTATAGGTGAGCAGTGTGTGAAGAATGATGAAGGAAGGGTAGTGGTGAACAGTTAGGATATTAAAGATGCATGGAGAGAGCAGTATAACCGGTTGTTGAATGAGGAGTTTGACTGGGACAGGGAAGGTTTGGAGCCAGCAGATCCAGTGTCTGGCCCTTGGCCTTTGATTGATACTGCTACTGTGAGTGAGGCAATAGGCAGGATGAGGGTGGGGAAGGCAGCAGGTGTGTCTGGGTTGACTGCCGAAATGCTGAAGGCCTCAGGCGATATAGGGGTGAGTTTAGTCACTGACCTTCTAAATAAGATTATTTATGAGTGTGTTGTCCCAGATGATTGGCTGAAGAGTGTAATTGTAAATGTGTATAAAGGGAAGGGTGATGCCCTGGAAAGAGGAAATTATAAAGGTATAAAGCTTTTAGATCAGATAATGAAGGTAATGGAGTGAGTTTTAGAAGGTATGATTAGAGAAAGAGTGAATATTGATGAGATGCAGTTTGGGTTTATGTCAGGAAGGGGGACCACTGATGCTATATTCATTGTTCGACAGCTTCAGGAAAAATATATTGGTAGGAGAAGGGATCTTTATTTTGTTTTTGTTGATTTGGAAAAGGCCTTTGACAGAGTCCCTAGAGAGGTGGTGAAGTGGGCAATGAGAAAGCTTGGCATGGAGGAGTGGCTGGTTAGGGTGGTTATGGCTATGTATGTGGGCGTTCACACCCAGGTAAGAGTGAATGAAGATTTGAGTGATGAGTTTTCCGTGAATGTTGGTGTGCATCAGGGGTCAATCATGGTACTTGAAGCCCTTTTACGTGACTTTAGAAACGGACTCCCGTGTTGTTGATTGCAGAGAACGAAATGGAGGCGGAGGAAAGGTTTAGGAAGTGGAGAGATGGTATGGAGCACAAGGGCTTGAGGGTAAATGCAGATAAAACAAAAGTGATGATATCTAGGGTTGGTGGCGGTACTGTCAAAGACGAGGGAGAGTGGCCATGTGCAGTTTGCCACAAGGGTGTGGGAAGTAATTCCATCTTGTGTGGTGTGTGTGATAAATGGATGCATAAGAGATGTAGTGGTATCAGAAGTAGGCTGCGAGATAATGCTGATTTTATGTGTGCGGCGTGTCGGGGTGAGCAGGTGGAGATTGTCAGACGTGAAAGGATTGAACTTGCTGGTGAATCTCTTGAGTGTGTGGAAGAGTTTTGTTATTTAGGAGACATGTTGTGTGCTGGAGGTGGGGCTGGAGCTAGGTCTATGGCTAGGTTGAGAAGTGGTTGGAAGAAGTTCAGGGAGCTTTTGCCTCTCCTGACATTGAGAGGACTCTCCCTACGTGCTAAGGGGTTTTTGTACGCAGCATGTGTTAGAAGTGTAATGCTGTATGGCAGTGAGACCTGGGCAGTGAAGGAGGAAGATATTCGCCGGCTCAGACGTACAGAAATGACAATGATTAGGTGGATGTGCAGTGTGTCCCTGTGTCCAAGGCCTGGAGGGGCTGGGTTTACAATGGAAGAGTTGAGAGGTAGGATGGGACTGGAGTGTATTGGTGTTGTGATGAGGAGAGGTAGATTGAGATGGTTTGGACATGTGGAGAGGATGGGGGATTATAATTGGGTGAGGAAGGTGAGAAGTGTTAAAATTGGGGGTGGGGTTATGAGGGGTAGACCGAGAAAGACATGGGACGAGGTCATTAAGTGTGACCTCAGGGTTAAGGGACTGAACAGGGAGGCTGCAATGGATGGTGCAGCATGGAGAGCCGCCATTAGGTGACCAAGGCCGACACATGCAAGCATGTTGGAGCCTTTAAAAACGAAACGAAAACGACGTTTGTGATGTGTTGTTTAAATGACATTGATGTATTGTATGTTACACCAAGGATTTTGGGTGTGTGGTAGGGGAGTCTTGTTTATGGTGAGGTGTGGGATGTGACTGTGTTCTGCTGTCCAGTTTGTGAGAAAGGTCACTGTAGATTTGGCTGGGGCTATTTTGAGCCTGTTTGTGATGAACCATTCGTGTAGTGTGTTGAGGTAAGGTTGAATGATGTGTGCAGCTGTGTTTGCATTTTGGTGCATACATGTAAGTGTTATATCATCTGCATAGGAAGCTATGTGTATCTGTGGTGTGTGGGGTGTGGGTATGATGTGCATGTATAGGTTAAAGAGTGTAAGGGACAAAACAGATCCTTGGGGGACGCTGTTTGTGAAGCTTCTGATGTTAGAAGACTGACCAGCAAATGTTACATGTGCACATCTGCCTGCTAAGTAGTTTGCCAGCCATCTTTTTGTGTTATTTTGCATGTTTGTGTTGAGTATTTTGTTTGTGAGGTTGTGGCGGGGGATGGCATCAAAAGCTTTACTAATGTCTAGTGTGATTAGGAGTGTTCTGTGTGGTGGCCTAGCTGAATTCGTGCCATCAAAAACTCTCTGTGTAAGGTCTGTAAGAAATGTGTTTGTGGAGTGTAGTGGCCTAAAGCCATGTTGTGACTGGGCTAGGGGAATGTGAGGTGTGACTAGTTGTAGTACCAGTCGTTCAGTGACTTTAGAGGGGATGCAGAGGAGTGTGATGGGGCAGTGTGAGGAGGGTAACGTGGGGTCTTTGTTGGGTTTTGGGATAGCGATAATGCCATGCTTCCAGATGTTGGGTATTATGTTGTGTGAGTAGCTATAGTTTGATATGTTGGTGGGTGCTTGTATGCCTTGTGGTCCATGGTGTTTAAGGTGAAGGTTGCTTATGTTGTGTGGTCCACAGGCAGATGAGTGCTTGAGGTTGTTAATGATGTGCTTCATCTGGTTGTAAGTGAAAGGTGTGTAGTCTGGGTCTGTGGGGAACTGTCTCTTACATCGGATGATACTTCGGTCTTCGGGATGGGGGTTTAGATGCCTGACTTGTGAAAAGTGATTGATGAGAGTGTTTGCTTGTTGTTTGTTTGAGGGTATGGTGTCTGTTGTAGTGATGGCAGCATGTGATTGTGTGGTGTTGCTCTTGGAAAGTGTGATGCAGTTTAGTGTTTTGTAGAGTTTGCTGATGATTGTTTTGTAGTCAAGTGTTTGGAGGTAATTTTTCCAGTTTAGTGTTTGCTGTTCTGATATTTTATTGTTTATTTGAGTGTTGAGTTCTTGTATTTGTTTTACGGTGTCTTGTGTATGAAGTGTTGGGGAGTGTTGCAGTGTGTCCCATTGACTGATGAGGCCTTGAATTTCTGGTGTGAAGTTGGGGTTGTGTCTCTTTCTGTTGCCTCTAGGGATGTATCTTTTGTCTGCATTTTGTATAATTGTTTTGAAAGTGTGCACAGCGGTGTTGATGTTTGTGATGGGTGTACTGTTTAGTGTTTCGAAATGTTGTTCTGTTTCAGTTACAAAGGCCTCCCAGTTGGCTTTCTTATAATTAGTGTATGTGTGTTTGTGGCCAGCTGGGGTGATTCTGGTTTTGGTAGTGATGATGATTGGGAGGTGATCAGAACCTAGAGTTTTGACCACTCTCCATAATGTTGTGGGGACAAGGTTTGGGGAGCAGAAGGTGATGTCTGGAGATGATGGGAGGAAGAGGGCTTGGTGTGGGATATGAGTATGTTGGTCTAGATTGTTCAGTATGATAAGATGATCTCTCTGAGATTGCAGTACCAGCCTTCTGTCTTTGTCAGGGTTGTTGACATGCCAGGCTGACGACTTGGCGTTGAAATCACCACCCAGGATGATGTTGGGTATGTTAGTGATGTGGTGTATCTGTGGAGAGTAATTGTGTGGTACTGTGTGGGACGATTGGGGGGGAATGTATATGTTAGCGATTGTTACATGTGATTTGTTATTAGTGTGTATTTTAAGTGATTGTATTTCTGTTGTGGTGTTGTGGGGGGAGAAGTGACTTTGTGTGTGCACTGGTATCTGCAGAGTTGATGGATTTGTGTACCAGGGTGATGAGTCCACTGCCACTGCCATCGGGCCCGGTCTTGTCGAATGGTGGTGAAGTTATGAAATGTCGGTGTTTTCTGTGCCCTGTGTAGTTTTGTTTCTTGTAAGATGGCAATGTGTATGTTCTGTTGTTTGATGAATTGTGTGAGTTCTTGTTTTTTGGTGTTTATGCCATCTATGTTTAACTGAAGGATGTTTATGTTGTGTGTGCGATGTGTGTTGGCTGCTGCAGCACGGGGGGGAGGTGGTGTGGGTGGAGGGGAAGGGGTAGGAGGAGGTTGTGATGGAGGTTAGGGTTGAGGTGGATTAGGATGGGTTGGAATGGGAGGAGTTGGGGAACTGGATGGTGTGGGAAGGATCGGTAGGTTTGGCTGTGGAGGTGTGAAGGAAGTAGGAGTAGGATTGGTAGGGGGGTTGGTGGGTGGGGGAAAGGAACATAAGGAGCAGGTCCAGGTGTTTGTGTAATGTTTTCTGGATGCATTTGTTGTGCAGGTGTAATGGGTCCAGTTCTTGCAGGAATTGCACTGAACTGAACCTGTCGGCTCGACGTGATAAGTTTTGAGCATGTTGGATATATGTATTTGTTGGTGGGTCCTGGATTGCTCTCAATGTCCCCGGCTAGAAGAAGATGTCGAGAAATGACAGCCGAGGAGTCATTTCTCGGTGTAGAAAAAACGGTGTTGTTGTGTGTGTTGTGTTGGGAGATTTGGTACTTGCCCAGGCAACCAAAGCCACTCCCAGGTACTCGAGCCCCGTGAGAGGCTTGGGGGGTTTGCGGTGGTTTGGCCCCCATGCTGTCCTCCTCTTCTTCGACAGCCTCTGGGGGGTAGACCCACGACGAAGACACCACCGCTCCAGGTCCTGGTCAGGGTTGTGGTTAAGAGTGCTGTGCAATTTGCTTTATATTGTGAAGGCTGTTAACCCCTTGATTATGAGGTACACATTCTATCTTTTTGCTAGCAACCATGTGTGCAATTTTATTTAGTTCAGTTTTACTGAGTTCAGAAATTATCTGTGTTAACCCTGTGAGAATGAGACAAGTTTTATATATTATATCAGAGGGATGGAGTGGAGAGGTACCTGTATATGAGAGAGGGGGGTGTAAGCTGGGAGCAGGACATTGAAATGGCGGGGGACAGGGCAACATGGAGGCGATTTGTTTGTGGCCACCTCTTACAGGATTAAGGCGTTTGGCAATAGATAGATAGATAGACTTTCAAACTGCAGTACTGTACTGTATGAAGTTCATGTTGCATCTCTTGTACTATGGTCATATGTCAAAGTGTTGGTATTTTAATATGTGTGAGACAGGCAGTCATTCCAAACTCATCTAAATTATTGTGACTGTAGTGAGAATAAGGAAGATTTTTCATCTCTTCAGACTGTCAGTGTGGTATCTACAAAAAATGTGGCATAGTTGTCAATAACCACTATTTACAAGCATCGTTGAGATAAGGAGAGAGGTGCTAATATCCATTGTGCTGTAAGTTTAGAAATTGCCCATAAGTTTTCCTGTAATCTAGAGGTTGCACTTTAACGGTTATTCCCCCAGCCAGGATAGCCTGATACCTGTACTTCCACCTGCTGCACTCTGATTTGCCTGTTTAAATGTGGTGTTCATGATTTATGGGTACTAGAAGAGGATGTCTTCATTCAATGGCACTGATACAGCTGGGCAGGTGTGCTGATTGGTTATACAAACATCCCTCAGCTCCCTCCCTATCCTCCAATAGGTGGATGGTGGACTACTGGAGAAGGGCAGTTTCATCCAGCAATCAGCTGGTTCAGATTTCACTTGAACCTGGGGCTAGAACAACAACATGGTTTATGAATTTTCACTGTCCTAGTATATTACACCGTTTTTTTTTTTTTAGGTAGGCTGCAAAATAATGCTGATTTCATGTGTGTGGTGTGCCAGGGAGAGCATGTTGAGATTGAGAGGCATGAAAGAATTGAACTTGCTGGAGAATCTCTTGAGTCTGTGGAGGAGTTTTGTATTTTGGGCAACATATTATGTACTAGAGGTGGGATTGACACTAGCTCTGTGGCTGGGGTAAGTAATGGTTGGAGGAAGCTCAGAGAGCTGATATTGAGAGGGCTTTCCCTCAGCTCTGAACTGTGAAGACTCCTTGGCACCTGTGCCGAGGAGTCTTCACACGTTGCATGTGTTAAGAGTGTAATGCTGTATGGCAGTGAGACCTGAGCAGTAAAGAAAGAAGTTATTCATAACCTCAGACATACAGAAATGATAACGATTAGATGGATCCATAGTGCATCCATGAATGAGAGGTCTGGGCAGATTAGGATTGTGATTGAAGAGTTGAGATGAATGGAACTTGAATGTATGAGCGTTGTGGTGGCAGTGGGGAGGGTAGATTGAGGTGGTTTGAGCATGTTGAGAAGATGGAAGATGACAGCTGGGTGTAGAAGGTGTCAGGTGTGAACATCAAGGGTAGAGTTGCAAAAAGCAGACCAAAAAAAAGCCTGCGGTGTGGTCAAAGAGTGTGATCACAAGGATAAGGGACTGAATACGGTGGCTGCCAGAGATCAAGCAACATGAAGAGCCACCATTAGGTGACCAAAGCTTACACATGCAAGCATGCTGGAGCCTTTATAAATGAAGCAAAATGAAGTGATAATTTATTAATTTATACACACAAAATAGTGACCTCTATTTGTGTGAGAATGAATTACATTTTTTTAAAATAATGCTCAGTAAAAGTAACATTTTTGTATTAAATACTGTACGCAAAGTCTCAAAACTGTGTGAAAACTTCAGATTTCCTGCTTAAAGTGGTGTCACTTTGGGTTAAAAACCTACCATTTTGGTGAGCTGTTAGCCAGAATGATCAACAGTCTCTACCACACAATTACTCTCCTCAAATATACCACTTTACTAACATACCCAACATCATCCTGGGTGGTAATTTCAGCACCAAGGCATCAACCTGAGATGTCAACAACCCTGACACAGATAGAGGGCTGGTACTACAATTCCAAACAGAGAATCTTTTTGTCCTCAACAGTCTACAACAACATACCCATATCCCACACCAAGCCCTCTTCTTCCCATCATCCCCAGGCATCACCTTTTGCTTGCCCCCATAACATCCTGGAGAGTGGTCAAAACCCTTGGCTGTGACTACCTGCCGATCATCATCACTGCCAAAACCAGAATCACCCCAGCTGGCCGCAGACAGATCATTATCATCATCATCTGGACTTCCTTTCCCACTCTAGGGCAGGGTGAGGAATAGCAGTGTCCAGACAGCCCAGATTTGCCCAGTCCAGTAGGCCAGGCTTCCATTCACTCATCATTCAAGCCCCCGGACTCCTGGCTCTATCAGATACGCCAGAAACATTCACCACATTCTGTTGCTTCACATAAACATATCCAATAGAGTCAGTCCGGATGGTGTCACGTTAAAAGGCAGTGCCAAATCCCTGATCATGCACTTCTCCTCACAATATTCATCCAGCCAGCTCAATCTCTTGTCAGTTTCCTAGCCTCACCGACTTCCAAACCTCTCTTCCTCACACACACATCCACCATATCTCTCCACCTTCTCATTGGCCTACATCCCCTCCTCTCTCCTTCAAATTCTTTCAGATATACGTTTTTCACCACTCTACTGTTATCCATTCTCTCCACACGACCAAACCATCTCAGTACACTATACTGTTATCCATTCTCTCCACACGACCAAACCATCTCAGTACACTATACTGTTATCCATTCTCTCCACACGACCAAACCATCTCAGTACACTCTCTTCGATTCTGGTGTCCACAGACCTCCTCACTCCACATCTTTCACGAATCATACTGTTTTGTATCCTATCCACTCTTTGTATTCCACATACATTCCTTAACAGTCCCATCTCCATTGCTCTCATTCTTGACTTTTCATTTTCATGCCACACCATAGACCCACATCCATATGTTAAAGTTGGCACTAACACTCCTTTATGTAAGCCTTTTGCAGCTGCAACATCCAAGCTTCTGTTTCTTATCAAGACCTTGATTTTACCAGCTACTTTCCTTCCTTGTGTCACTCTACTTTCCTCCTCTTTTGTGCATTTCAATACTGGTGTCCACAGACTTCCTTACTCCACATCTTTCATGAATCACAGAATTTCGTATCCTATACACTGTCTGTAATCCACATACATTCCTCAAGTCCCATCTCCACAGCTCTCATTCTTGACTTTTCATTTTCATGCCACACCATAGAATCACATCCAAGCTTCTGTTTCTTAACAAGACCTTGATTTTACCAGCTACTTTCCTTCCTTGTGTCACTCTACTTTCCTCTTCTTTTGTGCATTTCGATTCTGGTGTCCACAGACTTCCTCACTCCACATCTTTCATGAATCACAGAACTTTGTATCCTATACACTCTCTGTAATCCACATACATTCCTCAAGTCTCATCTCCACTGCTCTCATTCTTGACTTTTCATTTTCATGCCACACCATAGACTCACATCCATATGTTAATGCAGGCACTAACACTCCTGCATGTAAGCCTCATGCAGCTGCAACATCCAAGCTTGTGTTTCTTATCAAGACCTTCATTGCACCAGCTACTTTCCTTCCTTGTGTCACTCTACATTCCTCTTCTTTTGTGCATTTTCCTCTCTTTTCTATCATTGTACCCAGGTATTTGAACTCTCTCACCAATTCCAGTCTCTCTCCTTTCACTGTAACATCACACTGAGAGTCACCTTCTCTCTCAATAACCATCACTTAATTCATTTCTACATTTACTCTCAAGGCACGATGCTCACAGACATGCAAAACCTCCCTCTGGTCTACCAAGTTCTTGTTCGGTATTTGCAAGTAGTACTGCATCATCAGCATACAACAAATTTGAGATATTCCATCCATCACCATTCATTACCAATGCCATTACCTCTCCATTACTCATGTTTTTACGTCTCGCATCATCCCATCCATATATATATATATATATATATATATATATATATATACATCGAACAACCATGGGGACATCACACAACCTTGTCGCACGCCTCCACCAATCGTGAACCATTCACTTAGATGCCCATTAACCCGTACACATGCTTCACTACCATCATAAAAACTCATGATGGCACCTAGCAGCTTACCATCTACACCATACATGCACGAGACATTCCACAATCCTTGTCTGTCCACTTTGTCATATACCATTTCCAGACCTATTAATGCCATAAACACCTTATTATGGTCCTTCTCACAAGCCTTCTCTGCTATCTGTCTCACTGCAAATATATGATCCACACATCCTCTACCACTCTTAAAGCCACCCTGTTCATCACTCACTAGGACTTCTGATATCTCTCTTACTTTCTCTATAATAATTCTTCCATATACCTTCCCTACCACACTCAGTAACCTTATGCCACGATAATTCATGCACTCACTTTGCTAACCTTTATTTTTGTACAGGGGTACAATCACAGCCTTTTTCCACTCTTCTTGCACAGATTCACACATCCATGCCTTCTTACATATCTCCAGCAAGCACTTCATCCCACTCTTTCCACTACACTTAATCATCTCTGCATGCACCTTATAAACCCCAGGTGCTTTCCCTTTTTTCAGCTGCTTCACAGCGCTTTTCACCTGTACGAGTGTCACGTCTCCTAGCACTGCATTTCTTCTCTGTGCACCCCCAAAACCAATCATGTTTGTTGCCACTCTGCTCTCTCTATTCCCATTCATCAGGCTTTCAAAATATTCTTTCCATCTGATCCTTACTTCATCCCCATGGGTTAATAATCTACTACCTACATTCTTCACACCATCACATTTCTTTCCGCTCTCACTTCTACACTTCCGCACCTCTTTCAGAGTAGTTGGCATTCATTTTTCTCCCTAGATCATGATTTACCTCCTTTTTCCTCTTCACTAATCTCTTTATGTGCTTCTTGCTCTCATTATATTCAGTTCTTATTTCAGTTGAACTCCTGTCCTGCAACCACTCTATCCACTTCCTCTTTTCCTCCACTCCTTTCTTAACCTCATCATCCCACCATGCCGTACCTTTCTTCTTTGTTATTACTCTTCCCACACCACGTGCTGCTTTAGCATTTCTAACTAAGTAATCCCTATATGCATTCCACAGGCTGTCCAGATCCATTTCATCTCAGTTCACTGATTCTGACTTCCCCTCCTATTTTGGTCCTGTATTCATCAGCCATTTCTTTGATCTTCAGCTTCTCGACTTTCAGGCTTTTTCCCTAACTGCTCCTCTCTCTCCTAATCTTGCATACCACAATCATATGATCTGACAGACCTCCACATCGTCCTCTCATGGCCCTCGTATCAACCATTCCCAGCATCGACCTCTCTATGAGCACATAATCAATCAGGCTCCTTTCAACACAATCCCTGTTCCCTCAATAAGATGTAGGGTATATTTATGTGCATCTTTGTGTTTGAAATATGAGTTACAAATGCACAACCTTCTTTCCTGACACATATCCTTCAGTTGCTTCCCATTATCATTTTCTCCTGGTACCCCATTACAACCTATTATGTTATCTGCAGGACCAGTACCTACTCATCGATTCACATCACCCATTACGATTTCTTCATAGTTCCATGGCATTTCTCCCACTGCTTCATCCAGCTCATCCCAAAATCTGTCTTTTTCTCCCTCCTGTCCTCACACGGTGCATACGCTACAAACACCGCCACTTTCACCTTCGCAAACTTGAACCTGATACATTTGTAGTCTCTCATTCCTCTCTGCCACACCTCATTCATCAACACAGCAACTCCTTCCTTGCACCTTCCTTGCCCATTCATGCCCGACCTTACATTTCACACTCTCCCACTCCTCCGCCTCACACCCTTTCATCTTTGTTTCACACAATGTCATCATGGCTTATCTTGCACTCTTGAGCACATTTACCACTTCCAGCCTCTTGCTCTCCTCTTTCACACCTCTCGCATTCCACATGGCCATGCAAATCTGCCTCAGATACATATATTAATTATAAGAGAGCCAACTGGGAGGCCTTCACAACTGAAACAGAGCAACACTTTGAAATATTAAACAGCACACCTATCACAAACATCAACACTGCTGTGCACACTTTCAATACAATTATTCAAAACGCAGACAAAAGACACATCCCTAAAGGCAACAGAAAGAGACACAATCCCAGCTTCACACCAGAAATTCAAGGCCTCATCAGTCAAAACGACACACTACAACACTCCCAACACCCAATACACAAGACACTGTACAACAAATACAAGAATTCAACACTCAGATAAACAATAAAATATCAGAACGGCAAACACTAAATTGGAATAATTATCTCTAAACACTTGATCACAAAACAAACACCAGCAAACCCTGCAAAACACTAAACAGCAGCACTACACAATCACAAGCTGCCATCACTACAACAGACACCATACCCTCAGTCAAACAGCAAGCAAACACTCTCATCAATCACTGTTCACATGTCAGGCATCTAAACCCCCATAGCAATGACTGACATGTCATCCGACACAAGAGAGTTCCCCACAGACCTAGACTTCACACCTTTCACTTACAACCAGACGAAGCACATCATTAACAACCTTAAGCACTCATCAGCCTGTGGACCAGACAACATAAGCAACATACACCTTAAACGCCTTGAACCACAAGGCATACAGGCACGCACCAACATATCAAATTACAGCTTCTCATACAACATGACAGAGGAGCTAGTTGGAGAAGAACAAGGGGGATTTAGGAAGGGAAAAGGGTGTGTAGATCAGATATTTGTTCTAAGATGTTTAGTGGAGAAGTATCTAGAGAAGGGAAGGAAAGTGTACGCTGCTTTCATGGACTTGGAGAAAGCTTATGACAGAATAGATAGGCAAGGTATGTGGAAGGTATTAAGAATATATGGAGTGGAGGGGAAATTGTTGAGTGCTGTGAAGAGTATGTACGAGGGAGCTAGGGCTACGGTGCGAGTGGATGGTGAGCTGAGTGAGTTCTTTGATCTCAATGTGGGACTGAAACAGGGGTGTGTAATGTCTCCATGGCTGTTTAATATATATATGGATGGGGTCGTAAAGGAGGTACAAGGTAGGGCAGTGGATGTGGGGGTGGCCCTAATGAATGAGGGTGAGATTTGGAAGCTTCCGGTGTTGCTGTTTGCTGATGATACAGTATTGTTGAGTGAAGATGAATGGGAGTTGCAAGGTTTGGTGAATGAATTTGGGACAGTGTGTAGGAGGAGGAAGCTGAAAGTTAATGTAAACAAAAGTAAAGTTATGGTGTTTGAGAGGAATGAAGTCACAGAGTGTGCAGTGAGGTTGGATGGTGAGGATATGGAGAATGTGAGTGCATTCAAGTACTTGGGTAGTGTGATGAGTAAGGATGGAACTTTGGGGGATGAAGTACGTGAAAGGGTACAGCAGGGAAGGAAGGTTGTTGGCACACTGAAAGCAGTGATGAGAAATAGGGAGGTGAGTATGGAAGTTAAGAAGACACTGCATGATGGTATTGTGATCCCTACCCTGACGTATGGAAGCGAGGCATGGACCTTGCAAGAGGGGAACAAGTCAAGAGTGAGAGCAGTGGAAATGAGTTACTTGAGAGGAGCATGTGGAGTGACATGGAGGGCCAGGTTGACTAATGAAGAAGTGAAGGAACGTTGTGGGGTAGATGTGGATGTGGTTGAAAAGATTAGGAGAAATACACTGAGGTGGTTTGGACATGTGGAGAGGATGGAGAATGAAAGACTGACTAAGAGGGTGTATGTAGGTGAGGTGGAGGGAGGGAGAGGGAGGGGTAGACCGAGGATGAGGTGGAGGGATGGAGTTGAGAGGTTTATGAGGGAGGGGGGGGTGAGTTGGGGGGAGGGGAGTCAAATGGTGGGTGACAGAGTGACTTGGAGGCGTTTTGTCTGCGGCCACCCTTTGCGGGATTAGGGCGTCGGGCTATAGATAGATAGAAAGATCATACAACATGATACCCAACATCTAGAAGCATGGCACTATCATCACTATCCCCAGACCCAATAAACAGCCCACATTCTCCTCCTCCACACCAGCCCATCACACTCCACTGCACCCCTTTCAAAGTCACTGAACGACAGGTATTGCAACTAGTTACACGTCACATCCCCCTAGCTCCAGCACAACGTGGTTTTAGGCCATTACGTTCCACAAACACTCTTCTCACGGACCTTAAACAAAGAGTTTTTGATGGCATGAATTCAGCAAAGCCACCAAACAAAACACTCGTAGTCACACTAGACAAAAGCAAAGCTTGATGCCATCCCCCACCACAACCTTACAAACAAAATATGCAACACAGTCATGTACAATAACACAAAAAGATGGCTGTCAAACTATTTAGCAGGCAGATGTGCACATGTAATATTTGCCGGTCAGTCATCAAACATCAGAAACTTCACAAATGGTGTCCCCCAAGGATCTGTTTTGTCCCCTACTCTCTTTAACCCATACATGCACATCATACCCACACCCCACACACCACAAATACACATAGCTTCCTATGCAGATGACATAACACATGTACACACCAAAATGCAAACACAGCCACACACATCCTTCAACCTTACCTCAACACATTACATGAATGGTTCACCACAAACAGACTCAATATAACCCCAGCCAAATCTGCAGTGACCCTTCTCACAAACTGGACAGCAGAACACAGTCACATTCCACACCTCACCATAAGCAACATTCCCCTACCACACACACACACACACACACACACGAACAGCCGGAGAGAGAGGACGTCCCAGGCATCGCTCCTAACCTTGAGTAGTTTCAGGAATTTTGTCTGTCCTGTCTCCTAGGGTCTTTCTTTAAATTTAAAATAATGAAAGTTGGTAGACTACCAAAAATGTAAAGATTTGTTGGCAATAGTATACATGAATGTTGTGGCTTATTCGGTAACAGCTGTTTGGGTACTTTACCGGTACGTTAAACATGGCCGAAAATGTAAACAATGAGGGAATGGAATTTCAAGGATTTTATGCTAATACTAATGTCATGGACCTGGTGAAAACATTAATTATGAGGATTAGTGAACTCGAAAAAAAAGTAGAGAATCTAGTGATAAAGGATGTGTCAGGAAATACGGAAACCACCATACAGAGTCTAATCCAGTCCAACGAAACAGCCAATGAAGAAATTAAGAATTTGAAGAGGGAAAATGTTGAACTGAGGAGGAAACTTGAAGAGAGTACTAATAAAACGGAGAAGGTGAGTAATGTACTAGAAGAACACAAGGCAAAGTAGGCACACGTAGAAGAAGAACAGAAAGAAGTGGTCAGCTTAAGAGAGATCATCCAGGAAGAAAGGGAAATGAACAAGAAAGAAATGGAAGAAAATGTAGTGAAAATACTGAAGAAAAAAGAGAAAATAGTGAGAGAAACTGTAGAAAGGAATAGATGTGTGGTAGTATTTGGAAACAGGGAAGAGGAAGAAAAGGTTAGGTTCACAAGACTCGAGAGAGACACGAACATGGTGAGAGGAATATTAGGCAAGATTGACCCCGAAGGAGACAAGTGGGTAAAAGAAATTGAGGAAGTAAGGAGGATAGGGCCTTATAAGAAAGGGGAAACAAGACCAATGAGAGTCAAGTTTACATCAGAAAGTGTAATAAATGAGATACTTAAAGTGACCTGGAAATTAAGCAAAGAGGCAGGGATGGAAAATATTATAATAAGAAAAGATCTGAATGAAGAAGAAAGAGAAGTTTTAAAATCATTAAAGGAAGAAGTAAAGGAAAAAAATGATAAGAGGACAGAGGAAGAACGTAATAATTATAATTTGGAGATTATTGGATATGAAAGTAAGTAAATTGTATTTAAGTTAATAGAAGTGAATGAAACTAGGGGGGAAGGTTGTGAAAGATCAGAAGTTGAGGGAAGTGGTACGGACAGAGAGTAGGAGAGAAGAGGGTATTAATAATGTCAAAAATAATTTGAAGGTGATATATACTAATGTTGATGGTTTCATATCGACAAGGATCGAAATTAATGATTTCTTGAGAGAACATGAACCTGATGTCATGTGCTTTGTAGAGACCAAATTAAGAGAAGATATTGATGTTCATTTGGGAGATGGTAAATACAAACTGTGGAGAAAAGACAGAAAAGAAAAAAGGGAGGAGGAGTGATGATAGCAGTGAAGAACAACATAAATGTAGATACTGTGGAAATGGGAGAAGGCAGGGCTGAAGTGATATATATGAAATTAGAAACTGGAGAGAATGTTAAGAGAGATATGGCGGTAGTGTATGTTCCCCCAAAGACGAGAGCATGGAAGGATGACGAATACCATGAGATGTTGTCGGATATGGCTAGCTACTTGCAAAAAATAATTGAGAAAAGCAATAATATAATTTTGGTGGGTGACTTTAATTGTAAAGAGGTGAACTGGGAGGAATGGTACTCGGGAGGCGGCGAGGATTCGTGGGGTACTATGTTATTAAATATAATAATGAATAATGTGATGACGCAGTGGGTCAAAGAAGAGACACGGTTTCGAGGTGAGGACACACCAGCAAGGTTAGATTTACTGTTCACCAAAGAACCCGATGTAATAGAATCATTGGAATATCTCTGTCCTTTGGGAAAAAGTGATCACGTGGTCATTGAGTTCCAGATGTTAATAGGAAACGTCGAGCCAAGAGACGAGCTTCATAGACAGGGAAGATACAACTTTGGCAAAGCAAATTTTACAGGATTGAGAAACGTTTTTGAAAATGCGGATTAGAGAAAATTCAGAGAAACAAGAGAGATACAGAGGAAGTGGGATATCTTTCTAGACCTCTATAATTTGGGAGTGGAAAAATTTGTACCAAGAGTAAGAGGGAAAGAAAACAGGAAAAAGGAGTGGTTTAACAGAAGGTGTATGATAGCCAAAAAAGAGAGAGATAAGGCGTGGAACAATTGGAGAAAGAGAGGTAACGACAGAACAAAGGAAGAATATAAAAGAACAAGAAACGAATACACAAGAATACGTAGGGAAGAAGAAAGGAATTTTGAAAAAGGTATAATTGACAAATGCAAGGATGAACCCAAACTGTTTTATAGATTTGTTAATGGCAAACTGAAACAAAAGGAAGGACTCACCAAGCTGAAAGTAGATGGAGAGGTCTTTAAGGATGCGGCAATGCAAGCAGAAATAATGAACAAATGTTTCCAGTCGGTTTTCACTAAAGAAAAGGAGCTTGTGGAAGGGGAGGGAGTGATTAGAAATGTTCCGGTGATGAAAGATATAAAAGTGGAGGTGTAGGAAGTGTATAAATTACTGGAAACTCAAGATGTAAGGAAAGCCCCAGGACCTGATGGAATTTCTAATTGGGTACTGAAGGAATGCAGAGAACAACTGGCGGATAAAATTCACAGCTTAATTGTATGCTCACTGGAAGAGGGGAAAGTGCCAAAAGAATGGAAGAGGGCAAATGTGGTACCAATTTACAAGGGAGGAAACAGGGAAGAACCCCTGAATTATAGACCAGTGTCTCTAACCAGCATGGTCGCAAAATTGTGTGAGAGAATCCTGAAAGACAGATGGATAAAATATCTGGAAGAGATGAATATTTTGGCTGAATGTCAGTTTGGATTCAGAAGTGGAAGGTCATGTGTTTCAAACTTGTTGAGCTTTTACTCAAGAGCGATTGATGTGGTACAGGAGAGAGATGGTTGGGTGGATTGTGTGTACTTAGACTTAGAGAAGGCCTTTGACAAGGTACCTCATAAGAGACTAATGTGGAAACTAGAATATATAGGAGGACTAAAGGGGAAACTTCTGGAATGGATGAGAGACTTTTTGAGAGACAGACAAATGAGGACAGTAATAAAGGAAAAGATGTCTGGATGGAGGGAAGTAACAAGTGGAGTCCCTCAAGGCTCAGTGTTGGCGCCAGTAATGTTCCTGATTTACGTAAATGATATGGTAGATGGAGTGAACAGTTATGCGAGTCTGTTTGCCGATGATGTAAAGATCTTGAGGAAGGTAGAGGTTGAGGAGGATTATAAAATACTGCAGGAGGATTTGGATAGGATACACAATTGGAGCCGGACGTGGGAAATGAAATTTAATGTAAAGAAATGTAAAATATTGGAAATGGGTAAAAGTACCAGGAGACCATCACTGAATTATTTTTTGGGTAATGAATTAATCACAAAAAGGAGAGAAGAGAAAGATTTGGGAGTGCTGGTCCAAGATAGTTTGTCACCAGAAAAGCACATTAACAAGATAGTTGGAGAGACTTATAAGCTCTTGACTAACATAAGAGTAGCATTTCATTATATGGATGAGGAAATGATGAAAAAATTGATAGTGGCCATGATCCGCCCCAGGTTAGAATATGCAGCGGTAGTGTGGTCCCCACACAAAAAGAAAGATATAAACAAGATTGAGAGAATACAAAGAACAGCAACCAAGATGGTCCCCAGTCTGACAGACCTGTCATACAGAGAGAGGCTGGAAAAACTGGATTTGCCTTCGTTAGAGGAATGGAGAAAGAGGGGAGACATGATTGCGGTGTTCAGGACCATGGTGGGAGTAGATAAAATTGACAAAGAAGATCTGTTTGTATGGGATAAGAGAGCAACAAGAGGACATGGAATGAAATTGAAAAAGTCAAGCTGCTTGAAGGATATCAAGAAATATAGCTTTCCTTACAGAAGTATAGACTTATGGAATAGCATGGACAAAGAGATCGTCCAGTCTAAAAACTTAAACGAGTTTAAATTTAAATTCGACTTATTGAGAAACAGCGACGGAAACCCACGAGCATAGTACATTCCGTGTATATCACAATTAGGTATATTCTTAAATATTTGGAACGACTTAGACAAAGAGGTGGTGCATGAGAAAAACATTCATGTGTGTAAAGGTAGACTTGATAAATGTGGATATGGAGACAGGACAACACGAGCATTGCTCAATTCCTGTATACTACAAATAGGTAAATACACACACACACACACACACACACACACACACACACACACCAGAAAAAGAGGACTTGATGTACCTTCAGTGCTAGATCTAATATTTACAAGGCAAGAAAATGATATTGACAGTTTAATATATCACCCTCCACTCGGCAAAAGCGATCATGCAGTACTAAATTATAACTTCGGGATAGCATATGACATAGTAAACAGCAATGATAGTTACAAAAAAAGCCTAAACTATAAAAAGGGACATTATCAAGACCTAAAGAAGTATTTCTTAGAAGTTGATTGGGAAAATGAGCTTAGAGGACAAGATTTAAATGCTGTATATAAAAAATTTTGTGAATTTTATGAAATAGGAGTCCAGAAGTACATCCCACAGCACAAAGAAGCAGATAAGAAAATACAGAATGTAAAAAATCAAAAGAAAGAAGAGATTTGTTGTGGAATAGATACAGAAGACACAATAGTGAAAGGGCGTATAATAATTACAAACAGGCAAGAAACGACTATACAAGAATAAGGAGGGAAGCCCAAAAACAGTTTGAGGAGGATATAATAAATAAAAGTAGTGATCAACCCAAGCTGTTTTACAGCTATATCAGAAGCAAAACTAAAGTAAAAGATATAATACAATCCATTACGGATGAGGGAATCACTTATACACAAGAGAAAGATATTTGTGAAGCACTAAATAAGAATTTCCAATTAGTTTTTACTGAAGAAAAAAATTTTGAGAGGGACTGTGTGGAACACGCATGTCCACACATACTACCAGATATACAAATAGCAGAAAAAGTAATACAGGAGGAGTTAAGTAGATTAGACAGAGGAAAAGCAAGTGGTCCTGATGAAATTTCATGTTGGGTATTACGAGAATGTGCAAAGGAGTTATGTAAACCATTATTTTTAATTTTCAAGAAATCCTTGAATCAAGGTAAACTACCTGATATTTGGAAAAAAGCAAATATTGTCCCCTTATTCAAGAAAGGAAATAGACAAAATCCTCTCAACTACCGACCAGTATCACTGACCAGTGTTGTAAGCAAGGTATTAGAAAAACTTATAAGAAAAGCTTGGGTAAATCATCTAGAAGAACACAGTATGATAACAGAAAGACAGTTTGGTTTCAGAAAGGGAAAATCATGTGTTACTAATCTGTTGAGCTACTATGACGGAGTAACAAGCACAATACAGGAAAGGGAAGGATGGGTGGACAGTATCTATTTAGATTTCAAGAAAGCTTTTGACACAGTACCACACCAAAGACTTTTATGGAAACTGTACCATCAAGGAGGAATTCGAGGCAAACTGTTTTGTTGGATGCAAGACTTTCTCATAAAAAGAGAAATGAGGACAGTACTAAGAGGAAACTACTTATCATGGAAAGAAGTGACTAATGGAGTACCACAGGGTTCAGTGCTGGCACCAATCATGTTTTTAGTGTATATAAATGATATAAACAGTAACACTGGAAATGAGAGCTATCTGAATATGTTTGCAGATGATGCAAAAATACAAAGGAGAATAACTAACACAGACTCTTGTAAAGAGCTACAAGAAGAATTAAATAAACTTCATGAATGAAGTAGTACATGGCAAATGGAATTCAATGTGGACAAGTGTCATGTAATCAAGTTTGGTAAAAGTGGAAAAAGACCTGATTGGGATTATATGTTAGGAAATAAAACCCTATACACATCAGAAAGAGAGAAAGACCTAGGTGTGATTATCAATAACAGACTATCTCCGGCTGACCACATCAGTGAGAAGGTACAGAACATGTATACACTGCTTGCAAATATGAGAATAGCATTCACATACATAAATGAAGACATGCTAAGAAGGATAATAACATCATTCATTAGACCAGCCCTGGAATATGCATCAATAGTCTGGAGTCCTTATCTCAAAAAGCACATAGACAAGATTGAAAAAGTTCAAAGGGCCGCTACAAGATGGATACCAAGCTTAAGGGACCTAAGCTACGAAGAAAGACTAAATAAACTGAATCTACCAACACTACAGGAGAAAAGGAAAAGAGGTGACATGATAATGCTATATAAATGCATATCAGGAAAGGAGAAAATAGACACAAATGATTACTTAACATATGGAGAAGCATCAGCAAGAGGACACTGCAAAAAATTGCATAAGAAGAGAGGTGATAAAGACGTAAGGAAATTCAGTTTCCCAAACAGAGCAATTGATCAATGGAATGCACTACCGAATGAAATAGTGTGTGCCAAAACAATTCACAAATTTAAGGATATGTACGATAAATATGGTTTAAGACACGGGACAGTACGAGCTTGACTCATTCCTGTAAAGATACAGTTAGGTAAGAACAATTAGGTAAGAACACACACACACACACACAGGAAAGGAGAAAATAGACATAAATGATTACTTAACATATGGAGAAACATCAGCAAGAGGACACTGCAAAAAACTGCATAAGAAGAGAGGTGATAAAGACGTAAGGAAATTCAGTTTCCCAAACAGAGCAATTGATCAATGGAATGCACTACCGAATGAAATAGTGTGTGCCAAAACAATTCACAAATTTAAGGATATGTATGATAAATATGGTTTAAGACACGGTACAGTACAAGCTTGACCAATTCCTGTAAAGATACAATTAGGCAAGAACAATTAGGTAAGGTAAGAACATACACACACACACATACACACACACACACACTACTACAACTACTACTCAAGGACGATAGACGTGCTACAGGAGAGAGATAGTTGGGTGGATTGTGAGCATTTAGATCTGGAGAAAGCCTTTGACAAGGTACCCCACAAGTGACTTATGTGGAATTTGAAACACATAGGAGGACTGAAGGGGAATCACTTAGAGTGGATGAGAGACTTCATGGGAGGCAGACAAATGAGAATGGTAATAAAAGACAGGATGTCTGGATGGAGGGAAGTAACAAGTGGAGTCCCACAGGGCTCAGTGTTAATACCCGTAATGTTCCTGATTTATGTAAATGATATGGTAGATGAAGTGAACAGTTATGCAAGTGTGTTTGCTGACATTGCAAAGATCATGAGGAGAGTAGAGGTTGAAGAAGACAGTAAAATGCTGCAGGAGGACCTGGGTAGGATTCATGATTGGAGCTGGATGTGGGAAATGAAATTCAGTGCAAAAAATTGTAAAATATTGGAAATGGGTAAAAGTACCAAGAGACCATCACTGAATTATTTGATGGGTAATGAACCAGTCACAAAAATGAGAGAAGAGAAGGCCTTGGGAGTGCTGGTCCAGGATAATTTGTTACCTGAAAAGCACATTAACAAGATAGAGAGACATATAATCTCATGACTAACATATGAGAAGTATTTCATTAGATGGATGAAGAGATGATGAAGAAATTTATATTGGCCATGATCTGCCCCAGGTTGGAATATGCAGTAGTAATGTGGTCCCTACAAAAAAAGAAATATAGAAACAAGATCGAGAGAATACGAAGAACAGCAACCAAGATGGTCCCTAGCCTGGCAGATCTGTCATACAGGGAAAGGCTGGAAAAACTACAGTAGACCTGCCTTCCTTAGAAGAATGGAGAGAGAGGGACAACGTGATTGCAGTGTTCAGGGCCAGGATGGGGGTAGAAAATAAAAATTGACAGAGAAGATCTGTTAGTATGGGATGGGAGAGTAACAAGAGGACATGGAATGAAACTGAAAAAGCCAAGTTGCTTAACCCTTTAACCGCGGGTGTCATTCCAGAATGACATTGCAAAAACTGGACCAAACCGCGGGTGTCATTCTTGAATGTTTGTGAATATTTTGAATACCCCGGGTTTTTTCCGTGCGCCAATTGTTTCAAGGGAGAATAGCTATTAAGTTCTTTCACTCCAGCCAACCTCCACCTCCCTCCTCCCACCCCCCGGGCCCCCCACCCCACCCCTGACCAACACGCATCGGTATCTGTCCAGCTGTGTGAGTGACAACATCCCTGATGTGGCAGTGAAGTGCGGGCAATTACAGTGCCTTTTACCTGCCTCAGTGAACACAGAGTGGGTGTTTATCGTATGTGCAGTGTTCATATATGTTTATAGTATTATTATCAGAATGAGGTTGGCATTTGGTAATGGTGTGTGAGCAAAAAATGGTGATTACAACACCGCTGATGTGGCAGTGAAGTGCGGGCAATTACGGTGCCTTTTACCTGCCTCAGTGAACACAGAGTGGGTGTTTATCGTATGTGCAGTGTTCATATATGTTTATAGTATTATTACAGAATGAGGTTGGCATTTGGTAATGGTGTGTGAGTGAAAAATAGTGATTACAACACCGCTGATGTGGCAGTGAAGTGTGGGCAATTACAGTGCCTTTTACCTGCCTCAGTGAACACAGAGTGGGTGTTTATCGTATGTGCAGTGTTCATATATGTTTATAGTATTATTATCAGAATGAGGTTGGCATTTGGTAATAGTGTGTGAGCGAAGGTAATGGTGTGTGAGCGAAAAATAATGATTTTAGATCGCTCACTTCTAACGGCACTGCCCATCCTGTGATAGTCAACGAAATCATGAAACCTACATCAATGCAAAGCCGAAGGTTAGTACTTTCTAATGGTACCTTATTTTTCGCTCTAGATTTATTCTGTGCAGAGTTATAAAGGATTAAAGTTTGTTTACATTTTGGCTGGAACCCCCGTGGGAGAGGCCAGTCGCGGCAAAATAGTGCCCGCGGTTAAAGGGTTAAAGGATAGCAGGAAATATAGTTTTCCATATAGATGTATAGACCTGTGGAATAGCCTGAACAGAGATCGTCCAGTTTAAAAACTTAAACGAGTCCAAAGCAAAATTTGACATCGATAAACCGAGATGGGACACCACGAGCGTAACTCATTTCCTGTATATCACAACTAGGTAAATACACATGCAAATGCATGCATGTACACACACACACACACACACACACACACACACACACACACACACACACACACACACACACACACACACACACACACACACACACACACACATTTCCCAGGACTTGATACACTAACTTCAGGAGGTGATTTTATGGCTGATTTTGAGTAAAGAATATTGTCTCAACATGGGTCCAATTCTCAACCACAATGAAGATACAGTTACTGATACCTTATGGCATAATTATGAAGGAGACCATAAGCCCAGAAGGTCATCAGAAAAGCCTGAGCAAGAACAAAATCCTGTAGATCAGTAGTTAAAATCTCTGACTGCAGATGCAAATGACCCAGGAGCAAATCACCATCAAAGGTAGATGGAGGGTTAGGTTTAACATTACTCAGTCCCCCACACTTCCCATTTGCTTAGACATAGTGGATTGCAATAACATAGTGTCATGTATTACAGTAACATTATAATATGTTATCACAACATCAACAGGTGGTAAGTTCGAGTGCTTGCATAGCAGTGTCCCATCTGGCCATGTATCTGAACAGCTCAACCATGAATGTCAGGATGCTTGCTGTGCAAATCATCCGTCAGAAGGAAGGAAGCCAACAGGGTGTCACCCATGAGATTTGGGATGCCCACTAAGCATGTCAGCCACGATGGGTGGGACACCTGCTTGCAGTATCAGGCAAGAGAGGCAAGATGCCCATTGAGTGTCTTAGCAGTGAGAGGTGGGATCCCTGCTGGGTATGCCAGCTGAGAAAGGTAGGATGCCTGGTGAACATTTCAGCCATGAGAGGCATGACAGCCGGTGAACATCTTGGCCTTGAGAGGCATGACAGTCGGTTAATATCTCAGCTGTGAGAGGTATGACAGCCAGTGAACATCTCAGCCATGAGAGGCATGACAACTGGTGAACATCATGGCTGTGAGAGGCATGACTATCAGTGACCATCTTAGCTGTGAGAGGCATGACAGCTGGTGAACATCTCGGCTGCGAAAAACATGACAGCTGGTGAACATCTTGGTTGTGAAAGGCATGATAACAAGTGAACATCTTGGCTGTGAAAGGCATGACAACTGGTGAACATTTTAGCTGTGAGAGGCATGACAATTGATGAACATCCCAGCCATGAGATATGATAACCAGTGAACTTACCTGCAAAATTTCCAGCCATGAGATATGATAACCAGTGAACTTACCTGCAAAATTTCCAGCCATGAGGTATGATAACCAGTGAACTTACCTGCAAAATTTCCAGCCATGAGAGGCATAACAACTGGTGAACTTCTTAGCCATGAGAGGCACAACCAACGGTGAACATCTCAGCTGTGAGAGACAAGACAAGCAGTGACCATTTCAGCTATGAGAGGCATGACAAGCGGTGAACATCTCAGCCGTGAGAGGCATGACAGCCGGTGAACTTCCCAGTTGTGAGAAGCATGACAAGCAGTGAACATCTTGGCCATGAGAGGCATGACATCTGGTCACAAGGATGTCTTAAGTGTCAGAGAACAGTTGGTAGCAGAGCATGGCAATGACAGGTCAGTGATAACTGTTGTCTTCAACCAACCATGAGACAGCAACCTTGCCAGGGTAGTCCCATTCCAATTAAGTAAACTCAGCCTACCCAATGAAAGGGACAGGACACAAAAGCCAACTCTAAGGCCTGGTAACTCAGACAGAAGGGGGGACACTACACATAAGCTCTCTGAAGGAAAGAGGGCACCAGAACACAAACAGTTCAAATGCTCCCCACCCCAGACCACTGGCATTGGCAGAAGGGATTGTTGATTGAAGGGGACACTGGGAACAAGATGCTTACTCACTCTTACTGACTCAGACAAAAGTAGTTTCAGGCACCAAGACATTACCAATGAGACGCTGCTAGACCAACACCATCAGCACACAAAGCTCAGACACAAGACATGAGGAAGAGACAGTAGTCTACTTCTAAAAACGAAGGAAAAAAAGGTGGGGAAAACAAAGAGATGAGCAAACGAGGGAAGAGGGAAATACCTATAACCAAAGAACAGTTGGAGGCAAGAAAAGGATGGGGAAAAGAGGAAAGGAAAAACAAATCAGAGGTTGAGCATCGGAGGAGTACTAAAGAGATGACCATCCAAATAATGCAAACTCAGAGCTTAGACAAAACACATAGTTGATCTCAAAAAGAACTTGAACTCCAGGATTCAGTGGAGGGAGTGAAAAATGGGTTCTTGGCCTCTCTCTCTCTCTCTCTCTCTCTCTCTCTCTCTCTCTCTCTCTCTCTCTCTCTCTCTCTCTCTCTCTCTCTCTCTCTCTCTCTCTCTCTCTCTCTCTCTCTCTCTGTGGTATAAGTAACCAGAGTCCCAAGATTTCTGTGATGCTAGTACTGTTTACAGATGTTGTAGATGAGATTATTTTATATTTTTCATTTATTAAATGAGTTACTTGAGGGGAGCATGTGGAGTGACGTGGAGGGACAGGTTGACGAATGAAGAAGTGAAGGAACGTTGTGGGGTAGATGTGGATGTGGTTGAGAAGATTAGGAGAAATACACTGAGGTGGTTTGGACATGTGGAGAGGATGGAGAATGAAAGACTGACTAAGAGGGTGTATGTAGGTGAGGTGGAGGGAGGGAGAGGGAGGGGTAGACCGAGGATGAGGTGGAGGGATGGAGTTGAGAGGTATATGAGGGAGGGGGGAGTGAGTTGGGGGGAGGGGAGTCAAATGGTGGGTGACAGAGTGACTTGGAGGCGTTTTGTCTGCGGCCACCCTTTGCGGGATTAGGGCGTCAGGCTATAGATAGATAGATAGATAGATTTATTAATTGATTAATGAATTAATATTTTTATTATTCATTTCTTGAGGGTAAAGAATACTGTACTACACTAATGTTTATAAATTGATAGAAATTGTGACTACACCATATTAAACAACATCATTGTTTGAGATGGAAATTGAATGTATGAGAAAGTGAGCCATTGAGGCTGAGAAGGCAATAGAACAAATAAAGGATTGAACATAAGTATATGAGGTCTGTCCATAAGAAACCAAACTTTGTAATTAGTGCACCAACTAGCTGGTGTCGTGTGATCACCATGGGGTCGCTGTGTTGCTGTGACTTTGAGCTTTAGTCTAACACTAGCCTCATCATGCCACATCACTTAGTCATCAAGGTACATGCGTTTGGGCGAGCGTGTGTTTAGTGCACTTGGCAATTTGTTGCAAGTTGAACAATTTATGGTCTTGAAGAGCAATGTGGGTGCATGAAATTCTCTTTCAGAGTGGGAGAAGCTTGAACAAAAACTTATCAAATGTTGCAACAAGCTTATGGAGAGGATTGTTGTAGCCATATACATGTCACAAATGGTTCCAGTAGTTCAGATCAGGAAGAACATCCACAGAAGATGATCCCAAATCTGGATGGCTTTCCATGTCAAGAGATGATGATCACATTGAGAAAATGCATGCTGTGATCCGTGGAAATCTTTGCCTGGCTGTTGGCATCTGTAAAAGTTTGTGTCACACAATTTTAACCAAAATACTGTACTGAAGATGCATCATGCTGCTGCAAAATTTTTTCTGCATTTGCTGACAGATGAACAAAAAGAGAATGGTGTCAGTCAGTCAGGAGTTGTTTGATTGTTCAAATGCTAATGAAAACTTTCTGAAATATGTCATAGCAGGTGGTGAAGCATGGGTGTATGGCTACAACGTCAAATTAAAATGACAGTCATCACATTAAGTTGGAACATCGTCGCAAAAAAAAAAAAAAAAAAAAAAAAAAAAAAAAAAGAGTGGCTCAAATGTGATGGTGATGGTGATGTTAATTGCCTTTTTTGATTGGAAGGGTGTCACTCATCATGAATTTGTTCCACGTGGTCAGACAGTCAATAAAGAGTTTTACTTTGACCTCCTGAAGTGTTTGAGGGAGGCATTGTGAAGGAAGAGACCTGATGCATGGACAAACAAAACCTGGATGTTGCACTATGGCAATGCACCTGCATGTTGCTTCTTATCCATGACTTTTTGGCAAAACATGAGATGACTGTCACCCCCCAGCTGCCATGTTCTTTGGCTTTGGCCCTAGTGGACTTTTTTTTTTTTTTTTTCTCAAGGTTGAAATCCACCCTGAAAGGTTGCAGATTTCAGACAATAGAAAAAGTAGAAAAAAGTTTGCCAAGTGCACCAAACACACATTCACTCATGTACCTCCATGACTAAGTGACACGGCCTGATGCAGCCAGGGCTAGACTAAAGCTCAAAATCATTGCTACACAGTGGTGCCATCGTGATCATGCTACACTGGCTAGTTGATGCGCCACATAAAAAGTTCAGTTTCTTTTTGGATAGATCTCGTATGTGGAGATGCACATGATAAGCTTCCACTCTTTTTTTTTTTTTTTTTTTTTTTTTTTTTTTTTTTTTTGAGAGAGAGAGAGAGAGAGAGAGAGAGAGAGAGAGATGATGATGATGATGAAGTGGTCTGCACTTCATAAGCATTGTGAGAGTATATTAATCAAATGAGACATGTTGTGGAAGTAGCATGCCGATCAGGTGGAGTCAAGAACTCTGGAGACTCTAATGGTGAGTGAATAGAGGTACAGTATTATTGTTATTGTTGGGCATGCTCTTCATAGTTCTGTCACATTTTTGCTTTTTCCTTCTTTTATAGGTCCTACCCACCCTATCTGTTTGGGGGAATTAGAGGTATAATATTAATACTTATGAGAAGTTGTGATTGTATTTTAATGGTAAAAAAAATTGTCATGTGACCTTTTTGATTTGCCCCAAATGTATTTTGAATGATCTCATGATATAGTTTGTTTGATCATATGGTCAGTGATCATTCAGGTTTTCAACACCAGTGGTAAAGTGAGAGTTGCCAGTATCAGGAGAGCTAAAAGAGGATTAATTCTTTTCAAGAATATTAATTACTGCTTTACAGTATTTGTGTTGTTGTTGTTGATCAACCCCAGTTTGTCTGACCAACCCCAGTCTGTCTGACCAAGCAGGCCCATAAACAGCAGGCAAGTGGCCACCCCTGCAGGGCCATCCCATGCAGTGAACAGATGCTTCCTTGCAGCTGACAGTGCCTTGCCACGGTGAGGCACAGGGAAAAATGTTCCTGGGAGAATGCTGCATTTTCATCTCTTCATCCAGTTAGCTGGGGCACCATAGCAGGCTCCACTTTACCCCATTCTTTGGTTATATGGTTACCACCCACTGTTGTAAATGGTTTCCTGAATTTCATGAAACCATTAGGCTTGTCACAGTGCAGAGCCACTTGAAGTGAAAAGAAGAGTAATAAAAATTGACAGGAAGGAAAGTGAGAGGTAGGAAGAGATGAGGGAAGACACAGAGTTAGATTAATCAAGAAAGGAGAAAGAAGTAGGCAGCTCTACATCAAGTGAATGGATGATAGTCACCACCAACATTACTCATATTTGTGTAGAGCAGCAGTTGTAGACAGTATTGGTGGTGGTAGTACCGTAGTAGTAGTGTAATGGGTCCATAAAAGCTTGTGTTGCTTAAAAGCGGCGATCCTCTCTTTGGCTAAGTGGTAATGTGCCCAACTATGAAGCGGAAGGGCCTGAGATTGAGTTTCGGCCGGGACAGTGTGATTAATTTGTTAAGTTTCAGTTCGGTCATTACATTGGTTGGCAGTGGTGTGGGATGTGAGGCGAGGCTTAGAGGGCAATGGTGTTGTTGTTGACAGCGTCTTAGGTCTTACATCCGGGGGGTGAGCTGTCCAGTGTGGTCCGCAGTGCCCTCAGTGGTGGCCTCCAATGTGCTGTGCTACCACATGTGTTCGAAACTGACCAAATTAATCACCAAGGGGAGAAAAGAGTGATGTAATAGGGTCCATAGAAGCCCACGTTGCTTAAAGGCAAAGTGGGGATCCTCTCTTTGGCTCAGTGGTAACGTGCACGCCTATGAAGTGTGAGGGCCTGAGATCAAGTCTCGGTCAGACCATTGTGATTAATTTGTTAAGTTTCAGTTCAGCCATTACAGTAGTAGTAGTAGTTCAGTAGTATTCATAGTTGTAGATGGTTGGTCACCATTGACCCCAGGATGTACTACTGTACATGAGAGTGTAATATGGATATAAGCTTGGTAACTGATTACACAGTGATCACCCATAGGGAACTCTGCTGCAAGTTAATGTACTTGAAGTCCAAACTAAGACTCTTACATTGTTTTAGATCTTACTACACATGATTTTTTTCTTTTTTTCTGAAAAGTTTCCAGCAACTGCTGTATTAGGAAGTATGGTAATTAACCTGGTTTGGCATTTGGTTTAACTTCCATTCCATGAAATACATTAAGTGTGCCATGGCCAACCTCAGTATGAGAAATCATCAGAGGAAGCATGGCATGTTTAGATTGAATTGTTTGAAAGCCTTTTTTAGTTTTTTTCTGCAGAAGATGAACAAAAGAAAAAAAACATGAGCACACCAGGTTACAGATGTCCTCTGTTAATAAAAAATCCATAGCAGTTGACTTGAAATGCTGTAGGTTGAAGTTTGGAGGAAACTACTCTGGGGAAGCAAATTCCAAAGAGAAACAGCTTGGGGAATAAATGAATTCTGATAGGCAGAAGTTCTGCAATGTGGCAGTGAGACAGTCCAGTTATGAGTGCCACCAGATGCCGACATAACATGGGGGAAGGCGTGGAGAGGTGGCACAATGGATACAACTTTGTCTGAGCATTTGTTATAAAAATATCTGTAAAATAATGCAAGGGAGGCAACATTCCATCTTAATTGTAGGGGAGATATTGTACTGTAGTTCCTTTGTAATTGCTGGGTTATTAATAATTTTTATAGCTTTGTTCTGAATTTTGCCCAGTTGTTTTAGTGCAACCTGTGACCACAACAACAACAACAATATATGTATATATATATATATATATATATATAGCTAGATAGATAGATATACAGTGGGCTCGCCTACTGTGGGAGCTCAGAGTGCACGAATCACATTGTGCACGAGTGACCAAAAATAATAACTAAAAAGCTCGATTGTGCGAGTTTACCTCACAAAACGCGAGGTAGAGGCAAGGAGTGGCTCAAAAATGCCATTTTTCATGAGTATGCTACCCCCACCCTCACACAGCTCACCAATAGTGACCTAGAGGCTCGTTGGGAAGGTGCTCAAGAGGAGTCCACAGTAAGATCTCGCCAATAACAACGTCGACATTAATGGTGTCAGCAGTAACGATAAGTTAGAATAGATACCCAGTTTGTATAATAATGATGGTTATTTTGCGAATACCAAGTTGTTATACTGCCAATAAGTCCATAACAAGATGAGGAATGAAACAGACAAACAAGAAGAGATGAAGGAAATTGCCGAAAATGTGAGCAGTAGCAAGGAGGAGAGGAAGGATCCTCCCCTCACCACCTCCCCTGATTTGCCCGCCGCTGTCCTCTCCTCCTCCATTGCCCCACCTGACTCACCTGCATCACCTGGCATACCTGTAGCCCCCACCATAATGACTGTTGCTGCATTCTGGAAGAAATATAACATTCGACAGGCCGTAAATTTCTTTGTCAAAGCCTGGAATAATACAACACTGGCAACCGTTAAACAAGTGTGGTCCGGCTGGGGTGGCAGCGGGGGCACTTAAAGTGTGTTGCCAGGCCTAGGAACCCATTATTTAAGTTCATCAGGCCTGTTGTCTACTGTTGTGAGGGTGACTGACCATATTTTTGTTATTGTAGCTATATCTGTAGTATACTGTATGTCTGAAAAATTTTCCTTTTATTATGTCTCTAAGGGCAAAAAAATGTAAGAGCATGAGGGGGTACCACTCACATGTTATTTTGCCCATAAGATTATGTATTCTCAGTGAGCGATTTCACGCTGCACAAGGACCAGGACCGCCCAATCTCTCACGCACTGTGCGAGCCCACTATATATATATATATATATATATATATATATATATATATATATATATATATATACTGTATATATATATATCTATTCTATCTATCTATTGCCAGATGCTATAATCCCGTAAGGGGTGGCCATTTGACTTTGAGTTATTTGTTTTACGGAGAGGGGCACTAACCCTCCACAAACCCACTTGTTGACACATAGGGACACGAATGGTTTGGTTATATGGTTACCACCCAGCGTTGTAAATGGTTTCTTGACTTACAGGAAACCATTTGGCTTGTCACTCAATGTAAAGCCACCAGTAAAGGAAAGAAAATCAATAAGAAGTGACAGGAAAGATGGGGGAAATAGGAAGAGAGGAGGGCAGGCACAGAAAAAGAATGATAAAGTCTAAGGAAGAAGTAGGCAGCACTACATCAAGTGAGTGGATGATGGTCACCACCACCTACCACCATATATATATATATATATATATATATATATACTGTATACACACACACACACACACATATATACATAGGGTATATACCCGGTATATATGCACACAGTATACATTTCTATCCACCCATCCATCATCCATGTATATATATATACCCGGTATATATAATATGTATATGTATATACATACACACACATATACATATTCATAGGGTATATACCCAGTAAATATGCTCACAGTATTCATATTCTTTATTTCTTACTCTAAAATATGTTATCCATCACTACAGGTCATTGGAGTCATCTCTGTATTCTTCATCTGTGTCTCCATCCTGTCCTTCTGCCTCAAGACGCACCCAGACATGCGTGTTCCTGTCATACAGAATGTGACTGTCAACACACCAGAAAACACGACAGCCTGGACTCTAGACAAGAAAGCCACCAATGCACATGAGGCATTCTTCTATATTGAGTGTGTATGTAACACTTGGTTTACTTTTGAGATCCTTATCAGGTTCATAGCGTCACCGAACAAGTTTGTGTTCTTGAAAGCATCAGTGAACATGATTGATTTCATTGCCACACTGAGCTTCTATGTTGATATCATCCTTCAGAAGTTTGCATCACATGTGGAGAATGCAGACATTCTTGAGTTCTTCAGTATCATCCGTATCATGAGGTTATTCAAACTGACCAGGCACTCCTCAGGTCTGAAGATCCTCATACAGACTTTCCGAGCCTCAGCGAAAGAGCTCACACTCCTCGTCTTCTTCCTGGTCTTGGGTATCGTCATCTTTGCCTCGCTAGTCTACTATGCTGAGAGGATACAGGCAAATCCTCACAACGATTTCAACAGCATTCCCTTAGGCCTGTGGTGGGCGCTGGTCACAATGACAACAGTGGGTTATGGTGACATGGCTCCCAAGACTTATGTGGGAATGTTTGTGGGTGCGCTTTGTGCTCTGGCTGGTGTGTTGACCATTGCGTTGCCCGTTCCTGTTATAGTGTCAAACTTCGCCATGTACTACAGTCATACACAAGCCCGAGCCAAGCTTCCGAAAAAGCGACGGCGGGTGCTGCCTGTGGAACATGTTAGAGGGCCGGGGCCAGTCATCCCTCCACCCAAGAGAGGAGGTGGACCCAATGCCATGAACCGAGGACCAGGACCTAAGATGGGTAAGTTATCTGAGTAAGGCTTCATTAGTATATTTTTAATGTTTTTTCTATGAGTGTACATCTCCTGTTCCCCACCATCCTCCCTTTCCTTACAAGAATAATCATGCACAATATCACTGTTCTTGCCTTCTTCCTTTTCACCTTACAGTGTCCTGTTCTTTCTAGAAACATGGATATTTCAGAGACATAGTACTTAAGCAAGAACATCTACACTGTTTTCGACAACATACCATTTACAAGTTTATATATATATATATATATATTATACACACACATACATACATACACTATATAATTTGTTTATAATTGCATGTTTTAGTTCTCCCAAATACTGCAGTATCTGTGTAAAGTATTTTTGTCAGTATCAGTAAGAGACAACCAGCTATTTCATTGTTCATTCTGACACAGTTAATGAACATTGCAATGTGTCCACAGCAGCTGGTCTCATAAAGTGAGCAAAATCTTTTATATCATCGTCAGACATTAAATAAACTTTCATTCAGTTTTGTTAAGCATTACAGGTGTTGGTGACATTATTTACAAAATAAAAGCTTAGAACTTATTATATTTTAACAGTGAAATCTGTCATATGATGAGAGCTGACATCATCAGTGGATTTTGTACATGTATCATTTCAACTGAGATAAAATTATAATTTTTCGGTTTATATATTCATTTGGGAATACGCTGTACTTGATAAGTTTGTGTTTGCAGTTAAAACATTGTCACTTGATTTATTTAATACTGTACTATTATGGAAAAATTTAAAGAACCATCATTACTTTTAAGAAAAAATCTGAAAAGCCATCATTATTATTGTGCTGTAGCCCAAATATTGTATTAAATTCTTTCTTAGAATTGGTGTACACAAGTTATGCTTTCTGTTTTCAGATTCTAATATTTTTGTGGTCAGTTATTTTTATAAACTGTAAACAGTTAATACAGCATTATTTTTTGCAGCAGACAGGTGTGACTGCTTTAACACCAGCACTATAATTATACTACCTTTCCTTTATCTTTCATACAAGCCCTCATCCCATAAACAGTCTTATCATATATCTTACCTTGCCCCTCATGCTGCTCTCTTGTACTCTGTTTATGTTCAGTTTGCTGTACATCCTCTGTGCTTGCCACTCATTCACCCACCTCCTTGTACAGAACAAAGCTGTGATGGTCTGTCCAGTTTTATCTCACAGGAAAGCTGTGAAGAATAATGCCTGATTTTCAGTTGGCATTTAACATTTCAGATTTCTATATACCTTGCTGACCCATAATAGACTATCATTAAAGTAAGTATCTGTAGTTTATGAGTACATTTAAGCCTTTTTGTAAACAGTAATGTAACTGTTTTAATATATAGATATCTGTGTAAATTATTCTTAGTTCATCATAGGGAAGTAAATATATTGTGAAACTTCCATATACGTATTCATCTTTATATAAGATATATTTTTAGGAAACTCTGTTTTCCTTCACACCTGAGATAAAAGCTGTTGCTGCCATCATTCTGCCTGTGGCTTCTGCTGACCACTTCCTCTGACCTAGCATGACCCCACTCACTGCCTCTCTCTCTCTCTCTCTCTCTCTCTCTCTCTCACTTGGGTTGCATGAGCACTTGGCAGCTGATCATGAGAGCAGCTCATGTCCATTTTTAAAAGGACTGATTCCTCATTTTCTGGCGACTGTTAGCATGTTTACAGGCCGAAACTGATGTGTTTGTGCCATGAGCTTAGATTGACATATCCTATGCCAGTTGCAGAATTAGGGGATGTATTCTAGATGGGACTGGATATTTGTTGCATCTCAACCTTGGTGATTTATTTTACATATAACACCTTGACTTTCTCTTGTATGCTACTTGCATCATCTTTATACCAGTACAGTTATCATCAGTAGTATACAGGAGAATATTATGGTGTAATGTACAGAATAAATAGCTAAAGAAGATGTGTTACAGAATCTCCAAAGCCACATCGAGTATGACCCTTAGATAGATCTGTGGTATGCTGGGAGAGAAGAGAGGCCAACAGCTCCTGCCACCTTGCCTGACACCCTGCCTTAACTCCCTCTTCAAAATCATATAATTCAAAACTTATAAAATCTCCACATGTGTGTTATGGAAAATGAAGTTGATGTGTTTAGCGAATTATCTCCTGTCTCACATGTTGTGGAGAATGTGAATGGTGTGCTTAGCAAGTTATCTCCGGTCTCATTTGTTGTGGAGAATGAGGTTCATGTTTTTAGTGAGTTATCTCACATTTTGTTGTGGAGAATGATGTTTTTAGCAAGTTACCTCCCATCACCTGTGTTGTGGAGAATGGGGTATTTAGCAGGTTATCTCCTATCTCATGTGTTGCAAGATTGAAACCAATGTGTTTAGCGAGTTATTGTCTGTGTCTTGTTCTGTGGAGAATGAGGCTGATGTGAGATGCTGCTATCTCTTAATTATGTGTATTGTGGGTAATTTGGATGATGTGTTTAGCATGAGTGGTGAACTGAGTAGCATTTGTGACAGGTGTTTTGCGGATGTTGTGCTGCTTGTACTACCTCACATCATGTCTTCTTTAACCCCTTCAGCTCAGTGACCTATTCATCATTTTATTCTAGCCATCTTCTGATCCTTTTATTCAGTTTGGGAGGTAGCACTGAAATGAAAGAAGTCATGGAGGTTGTACATAATTCCTTCAGTTTGGAAAGTCTCTTGTAAGCTGAATAAAATTGTGTAAGTAGCAAGACTAAAGTGGAAAAATACATAATTGTATTGAAGAGGTTAATAATCATGAGAAATGTCTATTATTGATACTATGATTACGTCAAGTAAGATGGTGTTTCTATACTAATATACTGTACTATGGATACCCAACATTTGGTGACCCAGTACTCAGTAATTGGTGATACTTTGCTTAACCCATTGAATGTGGGGATGTTTTTTCATTATATTCTTGCCCACACCTGATGCTTTTATTCATCTTTAGAGTAAACTTGTTGAAGTAGAAGGTTTAGATAAGGCCTTAACTCATAAATTGCAGCAGATTGGAAATGAGAAGTTCACACCATGCGAGGAAGGGGAAAAAAAAAAAAAAAAAAAAAAAAACGCTACTTAAGCTTCTTATATTTGTTTTTTTGTCCAGGTGATTGATAGATGATGTGATAAAGTGTAAGAGTACCAATTTTCAAGTTGATATATACCATAATTTAGTCACAGCCATGCTTTTGAAGTTCAGTATTTTTGAACTGACGAAAGAATACAGTATACATATATACAGTATTATTTTTTCCAAAGATTGGAGTTGAGAGAGCAAAGCAACTGTTAACATGATTGGTTTAGGAGGTGTACAGAGAAGGAATGCAGTGCTAGGAAACTTGGCACTCGCAGAGGTGAAGAATGTTGTGAAGTGGCTGAAAAATGGGAAAGCAGCTGGGGTTTATGAGGTATATGCAGAGATGATTGAGTGTAGTGGAGAGAGCAGAACGAAGTGCTTGGTGGAGATATGTAAGAAGGCATGGATAAGTGAAACTGTGCCAGGAGAGTGGAAAAAGGCAGTGATTGTACCCTTGTACAAAAATAAAGGTGAATGAAGTGAGTGCAAGAATTATCATGGCATAAGTCTGTTGAGTGTGGTAGGGAAGGTATATGGAAGATTATTGTAAAGAAAGTAAGAAAGATATAGGAAGTCCTAATGAGTGACAAATAGGGTGGATTTAGGAGTGGCAGAGGATGTGTGGATCAAATATTTGCCAGAAAACAGATAGTGGAGAAGGCATGTGAGAAGGACTATAAGGTGTTCATGGTTGGAAAAGCATACTACATAGACAGAGAAGGATTGTGAAAGGTTTTGTGCATGTACAGTGTAGATGGTAAGCTGCTAGATGCCGTCTGGAGTTTTTATGACAGTAGTGAGGCATGTGTAAGGGTAATTGGGCATTTAAGCGATTGGTTCATGATCAGTGTGGGCGTGCGACAAGGTTGCATGATGTCCCCATGGTTGTTCAATATATATATGGATGGGGTGATGAGAGAAGTAAACACATGAGTAATGGAGCGAGGGATGGCGTTGGTAATGAATGGTGATGGGTGGAATTCCTCAAATTTGTTGTATGCTGATGATGCAGTGCTATTTGCAAACACCGGACAAGAGCTTGGTAGACTAGGGCAGTTTTGCTGATGTCTGTGAGTGTCGTCCCTTGAAAGTAAATGTAGGAAAGAGTAAAGTGATGGTTATTGAGAGAGAAAGTGACTCCCAGTGTGATGGTATGGTGAATAGAGAGAGACTAAAATTGGTGAGAGTTCAAATGCTTGGGCACAGTGATAGAAAAGAGAGGAAAATATGCAAATAAAGTGGGAAGTAGAGTGACCCAAGGAAGGAAAGTAGCTGGTGCTCTGATGGCCTTAATAAAAAACAGAGGCTTGAGGGTTGCAACTGCTTGAGGCTTACATGAAGGAGTGTTAGTGCCAACTTCAACATCCAGATGTGAGACTGTGATATGGCATGAAAATGAAAAGCCAAGAGTAAGAGCAGTGGAGACGGGACTGCTGAGGAATGTACGTGGAGTACAGAGAGTTGATGGGATACGGAATAATGTGATTCATGAAAGATGTGGAGTGGGGAAGTCTGTGGACACCAGAATCAAAGAGAGTGTACTGAGATGGTTTGGTCATGTGGAGAGAATGGATAACAATAGAGTGGTGAAAAAGGTATATCTGAGCTAATCTGGAGGAGGAAGGAGGCGAGGTAGGTCAAGAAGAAGGTGGAGGGATAAGGTGAAAGAGTGTGTGAGGAAGGGAGGTATGGAAGGTGATGAGGCTAGGAGACTTACAAGAGACTGAGCTGGATAGATGAATTTTGTATGGAGAAGTGTATAACCAGGGATTTGGCACCCCTTTTTAACGTGACAGCATTCGGATTGATTCTGTCAGATAGACATACAGTAATACCTCGATATATGATACCCCTAGATGCGATACTCTGGCTTAACGATGGGGATAGCAATACAGTAGAACCTCTTTGGTCCGGACCCCTTTAATCCGGACTTCTGTTAATTCGGACAAAATTTAAAAATAATTAGCTTCAAAAATATGTTGAAAGTAATTCTAGTCATTTTCAGTATCGGCGCGGAAAGTGATCATCATTCATTTAGTCTCGGATCACGCTAGGTCTCAACATGGGCGCCTGTTTAAACGCACGCTAGCATTCGTTCCATCAACTAGTTCACCAACCACTAATATTTTTACGCTGTATTTCAAAAGTTAATCCTCCTTACCATGCCCCTTAATGCAAGTGTAGCTTCTGCAATGAATAAAGGTGTTAAAAGGAGGAGTTTGCTTACACAAAAATGGGTCAGAATATTCTGCAGTGTCTAGTGATTACTGTAGGTTATTTTTTGTACTTAAATGTGCTTTACTTGTACATCAGACATTAGCTTCTTGCCCATGTGGGCGTTATCAATATGCCAAAGATGACAATGTATTTTTTGCCTACATAAGTTTTATTTTTATTCCAAATATTACAGTTAACTAATCAATTTATTTTTTTGCCAGCATGGGCCTTAGTCACTTACTACAATTTAAAATGTAGGCTAGTTTCTTGTCATGGCCTTACCTGTAAATTATGCAATACAAAACTATCGTACATGATTAGTTTGGTTATTTTAGTATCCATTCATCTTTTGCAGTTATGTAGGGTTGACATATGCAACATATGTTAATAATTAACAAACATACCATATGTAGATAGTTTTTGGTATGAACTGGAGATTACCCTGATGGTCCGGACAATCTGCTAATTCGGACAACCCTTCCCCCCATATAGTCCGAATGAGAGAGGTTCTACTGTACCACCATACCCTGCCTAAGGATGGCCAAGCCCCTGTTTAACGATACGTTTTGATTTTTCTTTTTACCACTATTGATGATATCTTAGACTAAAATTGTGTGTTTAGGTTGATATATAAACTGTTTTTAGACTTAGATCACTGTGTTTTAGCCATATGTGGGGTGAACATTATCATTTTGTGGTACAGTTTACTAAGCTTGATTTTTTCCAGACATATTTGTCGATTTTCAGATTTTATTTGTTGGTTTTAGTGAGTTATTTACAAGTGTTAGGCTTAGGTTAGCTTCCTTGAAGGCCATTTAAATTGGCTTTAAACTTGTTTTGCGTCTCATTTGGATGGGTTTTGGGCCTGGTTTGAATGCTCCACATTACTTTACATGTTAAAAGTACCCCGATATACCATACCTTGCCTAACGATGGGGTTTTACCTAACCAATCACATCATTAAACTGGGGTGTGCCCGTATATGAAGCTACGGAACATGGTGAAATTTTTTGGGCCTACCTGATGAAGCCAGGATTCTGTGGGCTTGAATGATGAGTGAATAGAAGCATGACCCATTGAATTGGGCAAACTTGGGCTGTTTGGACTTTGCTACTCCTCACCCTGCCATAGGGTGGGAAAGGAGGTCTGGATGATGATGATGAATGATGATTTTTCCAAGATCAGTTTTATGGGTATAATATTGTAGAGCATGTTGCAGTATGGGTGTGTACGTTTTCAAGTCAGTATTGACCATAGTTTAGCTGTAAAGGGCTTAGATATTTCAGTGTTTTAATGGTGGTACATAGGCAAAAATGCAGCTACCAGAAATATTTATCATAAATCCTCGTCTGTCTTTCTTTCCTTTATTCTTTCCTCTTTCTTCTGCCTGCGGGTGACTTTACACTCCCTCTTGTGTCTTTCTTGCCTTCATTCTTTCCTCTTCTTTCTGCCTGTGGGTGACTCTACACTGAGTGACAAGCCAAATGGTTTCCTGTACATCAGGAAACCATTTACTATGCTGGGTGGTAACCATATAACTAAATTTTGGCTCCTGGTGGTTTAGTGGGTAATAAAGGTGCTCCAATCGGATTGAGCCAGTGAAGGTTTATATCCAAGGGGTGATTGGGGTTTATTGCTAATGTAATGCTACTCAGGGATGAGTGAGGCTGGTCACTCTCATCTTTAATGCCAGGGCCAACTTTCCTAGCCCCAGGCTCCTACGCTTCTCATGGTGCAACATAGGATTGGATGATGGATGGATGGATGGAATAAATTTTATTAGTACCACATGATATAGTTCATTCATAAATGATATGGAACACAAAATCAGCCGAACAGTTACCTTGGTGTAGCTGTGGTGTACTTTTGGCTCATGAAGCATGCATGGTTTAGGCTGTGAGAAGCTGAAATGGCTCCAGATGCATCCCTATGGCATTTATCAAATCATTTATCAACAATCTGCCCCAAAACAACACATAGAAAGTTACATTTTCAACTGATGTTGGAGCTGTATGTCACAGTGCACCTCAGAGCAGGTGTGGTTATGGTTGCAGTTCACAGGTTAAGAAACCCCTTCAGTAAGAAGGCCATTTATAAGTTAATAAAATTGCCTGGCTTCACCAAGAGTAAACTCAAAAAGGACATCACCCAGATTTAAGGGGTTACTTACATTATCCATTTAACCTCTTTACAGTGATGATATGTTTTATGTTTTTGTTAGCTTCTGACAGTTTATTAACTTGAGGAGAGACTTTCTGAGCTACAAGGCTGAGATATAGATTTCATTAACCCCTTCACCTTTAAAAAATTTCTTTAAATTGAAAATATCATCAGTAGGTACCAAGACTTAAGTAAAAAATGCACTGTCAGATTGCAGAGCTCAGTCCCTTCAGTCCAGTGACATAGTCACCATCCTGTTCTTCCTGCTTCCAAATGATTTTATTAAGTGCAGGCGAGTGTATAATGAAAAAAAATAATAGAAGTAATACCCAACTCTTCCATTTTTAGGCTTTCCCAAGTTGAATAAAAGTACATATCTGATCAGCAAGGACAGTGCAGAAAAGTTCATCATCAGATGGAAGAGGTTAATTTGAATGGTACAGGCATACCCTGCTTTATGATCAACCACTATATGATGCCCTTCCATGGCGTTGTAAAAAAATTAACACCCTTCCCTGCCTGTCGATGGTCGATACCTGGTTGTCCAATGGGTTTTTATGTGATGGTTTCTTTTTAAATTGATTTTGATGATATTTTAGGCTTAAATTTTGTGTTTAGGTTGATTTAGAAAATGTTTTTAGACTTATATTAATGTGTTTTAGTCATAGGTAGGGGTGAACACTGTAATTTTTGGGTACAATTTGCTAAGTTTGACTTTTTCACAGACTTATTTTTGATGGTTTTCAGATTTTATTTTTGGGTTTTGGTGAGTTATGAACTGCTTTTTGGCTTAGCTTAGCTTAGCTTGTTTCAAAGCTACTGAGGGGTATAGGTGAACTAGACACTTTTAGAGGGGTCTCATTTGGGTGGATTTTGGACTCAGTTGGGGTGGGATCCAAAGGCTCTCCAACACATTCCTGTACCTTCTGTGTTATAACGTCCCTGATTAACAACATCCTGGCTTAGCGATGAGTTTTCTCAAATGCATCCCATCGTTACAATGAGGACAGCCTGCACTTCCCTTCACAAACCACCAGTAGTTCATGTTGCAGGTTCTTTTCTTCTTATATAATAAACTCCTTCAGCCAGTGGGTGTCACTTTTATTTTATTCTTTGGATTTCTAGGCAGTATTATTCAGGTTAGGGGAGATCTCTTGTGCTGAAGGGATTAGTGAAGACTGTAGCTAACCCCACCAGTTAAATAAAGTCTCTCCTAAGCTGAAAAAAATTGTCAGAAAAATACACAAATAAACTTAAAAGGGCATCATTGTAATAAAGACATTAAGTGCATGAATTTCCCTCAGACTGTTACAGTTCTTGAAATGTAACAAGATTACCATACTGTACATAAAATCATAGTTACATGTAACAAGATTACCATACTGTACATAAAATCATAGTTACATTAGTCTAAACCTAACAGTCTTTGGCTGCTTGTTAATTCAGTTAAATGATGAAATACTTTAAGTGATTTTTTTTTTTAAATGTGAATAAGAAGGATATATAGTAACATTGTATTATAAAAAGGATGCTGTCATATGCAGTTACTGTTACATGTTGTAGTTGTGCATATTGCATTGCAAGCTACAGGACATTAATTTAACCTTGATAATCTACAATTTAACCTCAGTAATGTACAAGTTCAAGTTAAAGTTACTATACTGTTATCCAGAGTTTTTGGGGTGGGATGAGGGGGGGGGGGTATGATTAAGGGATCTTTCTTGCATAGGGACTTAATGTTTGTTGCCAATATGGTGTGATCTTTGCTATACTGTACAGTAATTCCTTCTAAAGTAACATTTGATTTGGCAAGGATCATTTGTATCTTTGGTGTTGTTAGACATTTTACTCTTGTGAGAGTGCCTTAGTACTGAAGGTAATGAAGGTCCCTAACCCCTCTGTACATCATCTGAAGATGGCAAGAATATAATTCAGAAAAAAAAAAAAAAAATCATATGGGAGGGGGTTAAAATAAGGGGCATCCATTTGTCATATATGGTTACTCCTGAAAGCAACAAAAGAGGCTTTTTTTTTTTCATCACATACAGTTAGTCTTCATATAATGACTGATAGGAAACTCAGCAAATCAGTTACTGTACTGTCAGAGCTGCAATTCAGTCCCAGTCCCATTGTAGTACGAGCATGTGCCATGGTGCACTGAGCCCCTCACTGACAGTGATGGTTATTATAAAACCCTTTCATGCTCATTACATGTGAGGTTTCTGTTCCAAAATTTCACAATTTTATTCCGTACATTAAGTACTATAAAGTTGAGGAACTGGCAGATCAGCTTGTGTGGTAGGAAGGAGCCTCATTTGGTAAATTTCCTGTATTTTTCTGTGGACTTAATAGGAAAAGAACAAAAATAGAAAGAAAGAAAAGAGAAAAGAAAGAAAAAGGACTCAAGGAGTTAATGTGTGTTAGTTGAAATGTAAGATTATTTTGTGGGACTTGCCGATTTAATTAAATGAAATGCTAGAATGTAGAAATGCAGGAGTAAGGATTATTTGGCTTATCATGAAGAGCTTTATGGGATACTGTAATAAAATTGATTGAATATGGGATTGCTTGAGTGAGGACTATTTCCTTATTATGAAGAGCATCACTATAATAATTAAACAGACCCAGTATAGAACTTCTAGAGTAAGGAACATTTGCCTACTTGTGAAGAGTATTACAATTACCATTGTACCCTAACATTTTCAGATTCCAACATCCATTCAGCTGAGTAAAATCATCTGACATTAGAGGGTTAATTAGACCATGCCACAGCAGTGACAGAGATTACTGCATTTCTCTGCTTTGCTGAATTTAGAAATAATGAAGTAATGAGCATTGAGTGAACCTTATTATAGAAAAGCCCTGCTGTTACTATGTCAGTATATTCCATTATCAGACCATGTCACAGTTCTAACAAACGTCAGAACACTGCAGTACATGACTACATATTTACTTAGAGCACAGACAGTCTTTAGTATAAGTCAAGATACAGTATGTTTTAAAAATATCACAGCTTTTTCCAAATAATTGGTACTGTAGATTGTGAAAAAATAGAAATTCAGCATTATAGTTAGTACTGGAGCTGTACTAGGCAGTTTTTATGATCAACCTAATAGAAAAAAACATCAAACAAGAAGTGAACAACTTGAGAGAAGAAAAGAGGACTTAAGTGTGTCCACGTCTTGATCTTACCCAGTCTGTCTTAGCTAGATTGGCCATGACCAGAATCTCTGAAAGTTATCTTGTCTTACCAGTCTCTCATTTCACTTAGATCAATCTCCCACATATTATACCATACTTTGGGTGTCCACTGTACCTGTATATACAATTCCCTGTCCAGATGAACCATAGATAATGTGTCAGATGAATGTGTTGAAATCAGCATAGTATCTTTAACAGCAAAGACCCTGTCTGTTCTTCTTTTAACCAGTACCTCTTCACCCCACCCTGTTTCACCCATTCACCTGTCTTTCAAAACCTTGTCTCTTCCATGACCCATTTTTGTTGTAGACTGTGGATTCCTTGTTACCAGAGATGTATCAGTATATTCTGTACAGTTATTTGTGCAGTTAACATTTCTTTGTTGACCCAGTTTATTCATTGTGTATGGTCAGTGTTCCTCCTTGAATAGTGACCCTGCAACTCCTATCCTTCCATAGAACTGGCTGTGTATATATATATATGTAAATATATATATATATATATATATATTTTTTTTTACTCTTGCTGTAAATGAATATGTGTCACTCAATAACTTCTCACATATGCTCACTGGAGAATCCTATTGGCACTGGCATACCAAAAAAAGAAAAACACAGATCATGTTACTTATGTATGGTGAAATACTGGCTGTTAGTTTGTTTTTCCAGGATTCCTTGCCTTTTCCCTTGGTCTTAAAGTAACGACTGTATAGAGCTTATTTTGTGCATAGTCTGTTAGTATGAGAGAAAGAGCTGTAGATATGTGCTCTGCATCTCCAGTTCATTAGGTCTTGCAAGGCAAAGTGTCCTCTTCATTTTGCAAGATTATTTGTATTCATGTCCAATAGTGTTTGACACTTAGTATCTTCATTTTTCCATTAATGTCCTATTATGAGTTTTTAAGCAATATTTACAGTACTGTGCTGTAATGCCCTTTGAGGTTTATTATTCTCTTAGAATAGAAAAATCTTTTATATCTATATCCTTTGTGCAGTTGCTTAGTGTCTGTGGTCCTTTCATTTCTAATCAGATAACTTGCAGAACAATGATATCAGGTGTTAGTTTGTGAGTAAGAATGCCCTTACTAGCCATTCTGCCCAGGTAGACTCAACTTCAGCCAGACAGTCCCAGCACAAAATCTGTTGCTGGGTAGCTTGTTAGATCAAATTTATAGCAGTGTTTGTCAATGGAGTAACTTTAATGTCATTGTAGTCACAATATACAAAAAAAAAAAATCACTGACATTGTCACCACAGGTGAGAAACGCCTGCGTTCAAGCCACTGAGGTAAGTGAGCTTCTCTGCATTACTGATAGTTGTTGTTGTTGGTCAGTTGTTTGATGGGCAGCACACCCCCTATCCCTCCCGTTGTGTGAGCTATACTTATAAATGAAACTTCCTTAAAATCTCAAACTCTTCACCAGATTGGTGATGTCTTGTACATGCAGCCCATGTTGAAAGTTAGGGATATGTTCCAAAACATCATCTTTTTTCCTCACAGTATATACTGTAAAGTGGTAAAATAGGCATATAAACTCAATTGGTAACAAAAGAACGTAAAGAAATATTGCAGTAATTAATTTGGACTCAAAGGAGAAGAAGTAAAATAATAAATGTATAAATAAATAAAGGTTGCTTCAAATGAGGACTGCCTGTTCATAACTGATCATTGCTGTGTGCTGAGCCAAGTATCAGGTTGTGGTAAGCTGAGATTAAAGTCAGGCTCAGCTGAACACAAAATGAACTAGCTCCTGCCAAGAGTTGAAGGTTTTAAAGTAAGTGCTGTTTACAGGTGATCCCCCCCCCCCCTTTTTTTTTTTTTTTTTTTATGCAGTCCAGATAATGTAACTTAACCCTTTAAGTGCACCAGCTCACCCCATCTGCCACTTGTGCATAGTGTTATCCTAACTTGACACCTGTTCTTTCCTTAGAGGTGACAGTGATGGTTAAATATGGATGATGAATATCAGAATTGCACGTGACAGTTACTCTAGAGATCCAGTAGGAAATGTTGAACTCTGGCAGTACACAACCTTAAATTCATTAGTGCCACACCATTGTCAGAGAGTTCTGTCATCACGTAGAAGTTAAACCAACCAAGCAGTGACAGTGCAGATGTGTATAGTATTTATCAACACCAGATAACCTAGTCAAGTAGTCATGTCAATTGGTTGTAGGATAATACTGTCTGATCCATTTTGTTTATCCATATCCACCCTGTTGATCCCTTGCTCCCTCCTGGGAACTCACCCATAGGGGGTAACTGTGACAAAAGTCTTCAGGCTGCATTGCCTTTACATATTTATCAATGCCTTGTCCCTTCAGCCTGTTTTTTTTTTTTTTTTTTTTTTTTTTTTAAGGCAAATACCGCCTTAGGAGACAACCCCAGGTGGAGTGGGTTGGAATTAGTTTCCATTAACCCCTTTGACCTTAAGATTCTCTCTCTCTCTCTCTCTCTCTCTCTCATACCAGATAGTTTTAGTCAGCTTATGCAGGTTGATTACTCTTCTTCCTTTGTAATTTTTCTGATTTTATGAAATAGTCATGTTTGTCCTCAATTATAGCAGAAGGTCTTCCTCTTTCAAAAATTACACACACACACACACACACACACACACACACACACACACACACACACACACACACACACCATCAATAAGCTGAAAGTAGAAAGGTTGCTATTCTTTGTCTATAAAGATGCAGCTATGCAAGCTGAAATAATGAACAAATGCATCTAATCAGGCTTCACAAGAGAAAGTGATTTTGTGAAGGAAGCGGGAGTGACTAGAAATGTGGTGTTAAAAGACGCAAAAGTTGAAATGCAAGAAGTGTACAGATTACTGGAAACTCAAGATGTGAGGACCAAATGGGATCTCTAATTGGATACTAAAGGAATGCATAGAACAACTGGCAGGTAAGATTCACGGCATAATTGTGTGTTCTCTGGAAGAAGGGAAAGTGCCTCGGGAATGGAAGAGGGCCAGTGTGGTACCAAATTATAAGGGAGGGAACAAGGAAGAACCCCTGAATTATAGATAAGTGTCCCGACCAGCATGGTTGCAAAATTGTGCAAGAGATTTCTGAAAGACAGATGTATAAAATATCTGGAGGAGGTGGACATTTTACCAGAAAGTCAGTTTGGATTGGGAGGTGGAAAACCGTGTGTTTCCAACTTGTTGAGCTACTACTCAAGAGCAGTTGACATGCTACAGGAGAGAGATAGTTGGGTGGATTGTGTGTATTTAGATCTGGAGAAAGCCTTTGACAAGGTACCCCACAAGTGACTAATGTGGCCATTGGAGCACACAGGAGGACTGAAGGGCAACCTCTTGGAGTGGATTAGAGGCTTCTTGAGAGACAGACAAATGAGGATAGTAATAAAAGACAGGATATCTGGATGGAGGGAAGTAACAAGTGGAGTCCCACAGGGCTCAGACAAATGAGGATGGTAATAAAAGACAGGATGGCTGGATGGAGGGAAGTAACAAGTGGAGTCCCACAGGGCTCGTTGTTAATACTTGTAATGTTTCTGATTTATGTCAACAATATGGTAGATATAATGAACAGTTATGCAAGTCTGTTTGCTGATGATGCAAAGATTTTGAGGAGAACAGAAGTTGAAGAAGACTGTAAAATGCTGCAGGAGTACCTGGATAGGATTCATGATTGAAGCCAGATGTATGTGGGAAATGAAATTCAATACAAAAAAATGTAAAATGTTGGAAATGGGTAAAAGTACCAAGAGACCATCACTGAATTATTTGATGGATAATGGACCAGTCACAAAAGTGAGAGGAGAAAAGAACGTGGGAGTGCTGGTCCAGGATAGTTTGGCACCCGAAAAGCACGTTAACAAAATACTCTATTTAGAAAGACGTATAATCTCTTGACTAACATAAGGGTAGCATTTCATTCCATGGATGAGATGATGGTGAAAAAATTGATAGTGGCCATGATCTGCCCCAAGTTGGAATATGTGGCAGTAGTGTGGTCCCCATTCAAAAAGAAAGATATAAACGTGATTGAGAGAATACAAAGAATAGCAACCTAGATGGTCCTTAGCCTGGCAGATCTGCCATACAGGGAAAGGCTGGAAAAGCTAGGTCTGCCTTCCTTAGACAAAAGAAAAGAGAGAAGCGATATGATTGCAGTGTTCAAGGCCATAATGGGAGTAGAAAAAATTGACAGAGAAGATCTGTTTGTATGGGATGGGCGAGTAACAAGAGGACATGAAATGAAGCTGAAAAAGCCAAGTTGCTCGAAGGATTTCAAGGTGGCGACCATCATCCACTCACTTGATGTAGTGCTGCCTACTTCTTCCTTAGCCTTTATCATTCTGTGCCTGCCCTTCTCCCATCCTATTTCTCTCATTTTTCCTGTCACTTCTTATTGCTTTTCTTTCCTTTACAGGTGGCTTTACATTGAGTGACAAGCCAAATGGTTTCCTGTAAGCCGAGAAACCATTTTCAACACTGGGTGGTAACCATATAACCAAACCATACGTGCTCCCTGCATGTCAGCAAGTGGGTTGGTGGAGGGTTAGTGCCCCTCCCCGTAAAACAAATATCTCAAAGTCAAATGGCCACTTCTTATGGGATTATGGCATCTGGCAATAGATAGATTTATAGATAGTTTTCCACATAGATGCATACACCTGTGGAATAGCCTGGACAAAGAGATCGTCCAGTCTAAAAACTTCAATGAGTTCAAAACAAAATTTGACTTATTGAGAAATGGAGACGGGACTCCATGAGCATTGCTATTTTCCTGTATATGTAATATGCTATAGCAGTAGCCGTGTGTCTGTGTGTATGTGTATTTTGGTCACCCAAAACTACACATTCAAATCGCACCAAAATTGGCCAAAAAAAAAAAATCACAAAAAAATTGCTGATGTGAACAAACTTGGTCCCATCACGATTGAAAAACTTTTACTATATTATATGAGTGATCAAATTTTGATCAAAAAACACCGCTTCCAGCACCCGGTTGGTTGCCGTGTCTGAGTGGTTAATATCTCGGACTTGCGTGTGGACAACTTGGGTTCCATTCCTGAAGCTGCAAATAACACGATCAATTGGTTAGCTACAAAAAATCCAAGTGACAACGTTAGACTAGAACAGCACATAAACGGACCATTATGGGCCCTTCAGTGTTGCCTTGACAGCTGATAGTTTCAACGTCAGACTAGAACAACACGTAAACGTGTCACAGATTACCTGAAATGATCGCAGTGCGTGTGTGAAGCGTGAGGAAACGAGTGAGAAGCATGAGGAAACGAGTGCGAAGCATGAGAAAGCGAGTGCGCAGAGCAAGTGCCCTCCGCAGGAGCAAGTGTGAGAGGGCCCGAAGGGCCCATGAGTACTTATCACAACTAGGTAAATACTCACACACACACACACACACACACACACACACACACACACACACACACACACACACACACAGGCAGAAGGTCTGTCACCTCGCTCTGCACTGACCACCCTTGGGCACGACTGGCCACACCTATCGTTATATGAGTCAAGTTCTGTACTAGGTTCAGTTAAGTGATGTTCTAATTTAGTTGAGCAAGTACAAGCAAAAGTGTTGTCCGAATAATAGAATACATCCAGTTAGTGCAAGAATCCACTGATTCAATGCATCATCAGCTGGGTGTCGTATGTCACCAGGCAGGTAGCAGGGAGATGCAAACTTATAAGTAGAAGTTATCTTTCTAAGTGAGAATTGCCACAGGTTGAGCACTGTCCATAGTAAAGTGAATATGGAAAGAGTTAAGAAAAGGAATAAAGGTAGAAAACAGGATGATGATTTCTACCCAGAACTGGTTGAAATGGAAACATATAATAAATAAGTAGAGAAAGTGAATAAACTGGAGAAAACTTTTCAAAGTAAATTAGATGATATTAAGAAGGAATTACACATGCAGAAGGGAAAAAATGAAAAACTAGTAAAGGAATTAAACAAAAAAAGACACAGCAATAGATGAGCTGTCAGTTGAGGTAGTTTCACTTAGAAGGAAGACTAGTGAAATGGTAAGCACTGTTGTCAACCATGAGAGTATTATGGAGGAGTTTAGAAATGACATAGAGACAATTAGGCAAGCAAGCAGTCTGATAGACCAAAGCAGTGATTTTGAAGAGAAGATAATCTAGGTGAGCAAATGATGAGAAGTTGCAAAGATGCCATGGAAACTATGTATGCTGAAATGGTGAAAGTAAGAAAAGACTTAGAAACAAAAGTCAAAGAAAAAAGCATGAGAAAGAAAGTGAAAGAAATTAAAAACAGCCCAAAACTGGTCAGAGATTCAGCAGATATCAACAAATCTACATTAATGACTGGTATAGATGAAAAAGAAATAAGAAATAAAATTCCAAGTGACAAAAGGGAGATGGTAAATATAATGAACATATTAAAGGAAGTATCAGAGGAAATCTGTGATAAAGACATAGAGGAACACAAAAGGCTAGGGAAGTGTGAGAGAAGTCAAGGCCTCTGAAAGTAGCCTTCCACGGTGTGAGCACTGTGGACGATATACAAAAAAATGCAAACAAACTCATGAAAAAAGAGGAATTTAAAAAAGTATGGATACAAAAATGCCTAACTAAGGAGGAATTGGGAATATTAAAGGAGAAAAGGGAGGAAGCAGAAACAAAGAATGAGGGAAGATCAGAGGAGGAGAAGAGTAAATTTTTTTTACAAAGTAATTGGATTACAGGTACAGAAGTGGTACATAACCAACAGGGAATAAAAAGAAGGAAGGTAGTAGACTCAAGCTATGGCAGGTATGTAAGTTAGATGATTAAGTTGATGTACTCAAATGTAGATGGAATGGTGTCTAAATTATTAGAGATGAAAGACTGTACCAAAGAAAAGGAACCACATATTATTTGCCTAGCTGAAACAGAATTAACCCCAAAGATATCAAACAATACCCTAAGCTTAGAGAAATACAGTATATGGAGAAGAGACAGAAATTTAAGAAAAGGAGGAGGAATTATAATCTTAACAAAGAAAAATTTGCAAGTCACAGAAATAGAACTAGATATACCTTCAAAAGTAGAACTGATTGCAGTAGAGATTAACATATCTGAAGGGAAAGTAGTTGTGGCATGTTTATACAGTATATGCCACCCAAAACAAACACTTGGGAAAGAGGTAAATATGAACACCTGGCAGAAAGTACAGTACAATTCAGAGTTTAAGAGCATTACTAAATAGAACGGAAGAGGAATCTAAAACGGTTATATTAACTGGAGATTTCAGTACAAATATTAATTGGAATACTCCAGATGTAAGAAGCCATGAAAGCTGTTGGGATCAAAAGCTCCTGGATCTTGTGCAGGAGTTTTTCCTAACACAATATGTAAAGGAAAACACCAGAAGAAGAGGACTTGATGATTCATCAGTACTAGATCTTATATTTACCAGGCATGAAAATGATATTGACAGCATAATGTATCACCCTCCATTTGGCAAAAGCAACCTAGCAGTATTAAATTGCAACTTTATGATTGCATATGACAAAGTTAACAGTAATGAGAATTACAGAAAAAGCCTGAAGTAGGAAAGGGCAACTACAATGACTTAAAGAAGTACTTCGTATAAATAGATTGGGAAAAGGAGCTTAGAGGACAAGATTTAAATGATATATAAAGAAAATTCTGTGATTTTTATGAAATAGGAGTCCAAAATTACATTCGTCAGAACAAAGAAATAGAAATGAAAAAAAAGAAATGGTTTCATACATTATGTAAAAATACAAAAAGAAAAGAGATTTGGTGTGGAATAGATATGGAAGACACGATAGTGAGAGAGCATATAACAACTATAAACAAGCAAGAAATAATTATACAGGGAGAAGTAGAGAAGCTCAAAGACAGTTTGAGGAAGACATTATAAATACAAGTAGTGATCAACCTAAGCTATTTTACTGCTACATCCGAAGCAAAACCAAAGTTAAAGATAAAATACAGTCCATTATGGACGAGGGGATCATTTATACACAAGAGTAAAGTATTTGTGAAGCACTAAATAAAAAGTTCCAATCAGTTTTTAAAGAAGTAAATAATTTTGAAAGAGATGATATGAAACATGCATGCCCACACATGTTACCAGATATGCAAATGTCAGAAAAAGAAGCACAGGAAGAGTTAAGTAAATTAGACAAAGGAAAAGCATATGGTCCTGATGAAATTTCAGGTTGGGTGCATTCATGCTGGAGAGTTAAGCAGACCATTATGTTTAATATTCAAGGAAACCTCAGGTCAAGGTAAACAACCTGATGTTTGGAAGAAAGCAAACATTGTTCCCCTATTCAAGAGAGGAAATAGACAATCCACTCAACTACCAACCAGTATCTCTGACCAGTGTTGTAAGTAAGATACTAGAAAAGCTGATAAGAAAAATTTGGGTAAATCATCTAGAAGAACACAGTATGATAACAGAAAGGGAGTTTGATTTTAGAAAGGGAAAATCATGTGTTACTAATCTGTTAAGCTACTATGATAAAGCTACAGAAACATTACAGAAAAGAGAAGGATAGGTAGACAGTATCTATTTAGATTTCAAGAAAGCATTTGACAGAGTACTGCACCAAAGACTTTTATGGAAACTGTACCATCAAGGAGGTATCCAAGGCAACCTGTAGTGTTGGATGCATGATTTTATCAGAAAAAGGGAAATGAACACAGTACTAAGGGGAAATTACTCATCATGGAGGGAAGTGACTAGCAGAGTTCCACAGGGCTCAGTGCTGGCACCAGTTATGTTTTTAGTATATATTAATGACAGACAGTAACATTGGAAATGCATCCTGTCTAAATAAATTATGTGTGCTGATGATGCAAAAACACAAAGGAAAATTACTAACACACTTCTTTGCAGAGAGCTACAAGAAGAATTAAATAAACTTCATGAATGGAATATAATGTGGACAAGCGTCGTGTAATTAAGTTTAGTAAAAGTGAAAATAGACCAGACTGGGATTATAAGTTAGTAAGTTCAACCCTACACATATCAGAAAGGGAGAAGGACCTAGGAGTGATTATCAATAACAGACTATCTCCAGTTGACCACATCAGTGAGAAGGTACAAAACAAGTACAGTATACACTGCATGCTAATGTGAGAATAGCATTCACATACTGTATATAAATGAAGACATGCTGAGAAAGATAATAAAATCAGTCATCAGACCAACCCTGGAGTATGCATCAGTGGTCTGGAATCCTCATTTAAAAAAACATGTAGATACAGTAAGATTGAAAAAGTACAAAGAGCTGCTACAAGATGAGTGCCAAGCTTAAGGGATCTAAGCTACAATGAAAGACTAGAAAAATTGAATATACCAACACTTCAGTAGAGATGGAAAAAAGGAGACATGATTATGTTATATAAATGCATCTAGGGAAAGAGAAAATAGACATAATGAGTAAATATCCTATGGGGAAGCATCAGCAAGAGGACACTGCAAATAATTACATAAAAAGAGAAGCGATAAAGACGTAAAGAAATTCAGTTTTCCAAATAGGACAGTTAACCAGTGGAATGTACTACCGAGTGAAATAGTGTGTGCCAAAAATATTCATAAATTTAAGGGTGTGTATAAAAAAATGGTTTAATACACAGGACAGTATGAGCTTGACTCATTCCTGTAAAGATACGGTTAGGTAGGAACAATTAGGTAAGAAACACACACACACACACACACACACACACACACACACACACACACACACACACACACACACACACACACACACACACACACACACACACACACACACACACACACACACTTACTTACAGTACTTACATACATACTTGCTTACATACTTACTTGCTTCTTCAGACATAATCCTTGTTAGTCAGTCTTGGATTCTGTTCACATATTCGTGCTATATCATTGAATGTCTGTTCATCATGTATTGACCAAGGATCCATAAGACAACCTTTTCATAGCAGTCAGTTACTGTATACAGTAGATTATTTTTTACCAGGCAGGGTGTTAAGCCTTTGATGACAAAATACTGCCTTGTACCATGACTTGCAAAGGAGGATTAAGTATCAGTGAGTTTCAACTGTCTGATGGGTGCCTATAGGCAACATATTTTCAGCACATATACACTCTTGAAAGACAAGTGAAGCAGGTATGAGTAAGTGAACTTTGCATGACTTGAAGGCTTTAGAAGTTGTTTCAATCTGTGGCAGAATGGTGACAAAGCTGATATAGTTGCAGGATGATATCCCTATGGCATCCTTACAGAGGTCTAACTTTACGTGATTTGGAAATTTCTCAGACTAATTATGAAATATCATTCTGCATCCCTACCATAATCATTGGCTGTCTGCAAACTAAAAGTTCCCAATCACAGTATATTATAGTAGATACAAGTTTCAAATTTGGCCCATACTCTTCTTAATGTATATAATTCGCTATTACAATGGTGTTAGCCCAATGACATCATCTGTATTTGCTGCCATTCCATTGTAGATAGGGAAAATGTTTTTAGTTTTTTGTTTGGTCTAAGAACAACAAAATATAATTTTTTTTTCTCCCAGCATGCAAAGTCATTGCTAGAGCCATTTAACCCCTTGAACCTGGGTGACATTCTTTTTAGTATGTTCTGGTTGCTACCAGATTAGTTAACTTTGGAAAGGCCTCTTGTGCTGAAGGATGTATGAAAGCTATATCAAGCCCCACAGTTAGATGTCAGTTCTTAGTAAATAATATTGTCAGGAGATAACAAAAATACTGTAAATTGAAAAAGACATTCCTGGGCTCAGTGGGTTCATGATATATATCAAAACATGTAGGTGGCAAGGTTAGTGGCAGTGCAGAGTTGCCCATCAGTTGCTCTACCTTTAGTGAAAAACAAGGTAGTAGAGTTCTCATGGTGGTGAATGTGTGCTGTGGATTTAAGGTTGAGTTTTTGGATGCAGATTTGATGTGCTTGGAAGTGCCAGTATTGTCAAGAGTGCTTTGAGTTGCTTTACTGGTTTGCTTATGGCTGGTAGTATATGGCTATCACAAGCTTGGTTTGCCCATCATCAAGGAAAGTTTTAAATTCAGCTTTGACACATTGGAAAGTTTGTGAGCCATATAAGGCTGTCCAGTGTTTTTCACCAGTATTCCTACCACAAGCAGTCAACCCATTGTTATGTGTGGCTGGATCCAATGCTTCCTTCTTTTCCCTTTCAACTCTCTGTATTAGTGTATAGGTATGTTTAGATCAGGAAGCTTGATGTATGCTGTCTGCTGTGTTCATTAGATGCAGTTTATGAAGTTGTCCATTCAGCATTTAATGTCATTCTAGATTTTAGTCAATTTATAGTAAGTGAAATTACTTAGGGACAGACAGAGGTTTAGTAAGAACTCCTTTCAGATCAGTTAGATCAGGTAGATTCATTGCAATTCTGTTACTGTTACTGACTTATTTATTAGCTTAAAGTCTTTCTCTTCCTATTAACTATTGGTGTGAATAGCTTCAGTCTGTCTGATGTGTGAGTCATTAGTAGCTGATATTTCTTAGATGAATGAAGCACTTACATGGAAAGTGAAAGGGGTCAAAGAATTTGTATGAACAGTTGGAGAAAGGCATTTTTGTTCAGGGTTTAACCCAAGAACTGCAATGTACAGTATATCATTAGCTGTTCCAAGGAGGGACAGGGACATATATCATGTGAATCAGTTTGAAAATTTAGTTTTCTTCATTTTTTGGTGCCAGTAGCTGATTAATGGTTTGAAATGGATCATGTGGTACTTTTCTCAGCCACACTTCATACTCAACTAACTACCTTTTGTTATGTGTTGATGTATGGCCACAAAAATTTGGATCGTGAACTGCTCCCCCATACTATACAATGGTACCACTAGCTATTGATCTAAAAATTTACATACCCACACTTTAAAATAATGTATGTAGTTTCATAATGTCATGCTAAAAACTGTGTTCAAAACAAAAAAATTCATATTTTATTCCTTCAGACACAAATCCTGGAACATAATGCATTATAAGTAAGTTTTGAAGGATGTTGACATTACATTAAACATACCTATACTTCAACATGTTCTCTTTCATGTCAAGTATGTAAAACTGGTTTCTGATGAAGTTAGAGAGTTTTTTTTTTTTTTTTTTTTTTTTTTTTTTTCACATCACAGGAATGGTAGGAAAATGCTGTGCTGCAGTTTACAGGTTAATGGTTTGGTTGGTTTGGAAATGGGTATACTAAAACCTATTTAATTTACATTATGTAAACATAATGTATAAAGTTTTTTTTATTTTACACTAAACTGGTTGAAAGAATGCATTTGTGTCAAAGCCCCTTCATGTGTGCATGGATAGAACAGCCGAACAGCCTGCTTGTATGAATGTAAGGTAGTTAAGAGAGGACGTAAATAGGCCAATGCCAGTGTGTTCTTATGATGTTCATTTGTTTGCTAGGCAACGGTGATGAGGCCATCCCCATGTTGAATCTTAACCACCACCTGCAAATGAGTGGGGGTTACTGCCTCAATCCACCACCCACTCCCACAGTGGTCACCCCCACCAACGCCCTCTCCAACACTTACGTGGCAGAACCCACCGGCTACTCCAACACTTATCTGGCGCCCCCCATCTCCCACAACACTGCTGCCCTCCCCAACAGTCGTACCGCGGCCCCTCCACACCCTTGGACCACTCCCCAAATAAGAGACTCCCAAGCATCTCCTTGTATTTATGTCTCCCAAGTCCAACAGGAGTCAGAGTCATCCCCTTTGCATGGGAGTCATTTGTCCCCTGGTCGGAGCTCCCACGCGGGTGTCGGGGAGGGCATGTGCGCGATCAGGAGTTATGGGTATAAAGAAGAGCAGCCAGAGAAACCCCCCAAGGCCAAAAGTTTCCTTGGCGTCTATCATGGAACATTTTCTGATTTGATATCATCCTCTAAAACATCTCGACCCTCTTCTAGCCATGATTAGGTGGAAGCATCATCAGTTTCATGAACTTAACATTCACTTTCCATTGTCCTTGGCAACCTGTGGCATTGTCCCTGTATTCCTCAACATTCTCCTTTTCTCCTTCCTTGTAACCCTCACCTCCATGGACCTCTCCTTCCTCTGTCCTTCCCTCTTCTTTTTACTTCAGTTACACTTCCATCTCTGCTCCTCAAAACATACTTCCAGTCTATTCTTTTTTTTCGCCTCATAAAGCTTTATTAATATTTCTTGTTTCATCTATGTGAATTTCATTACAGAAGTGACATATCGTGTTTACATTTTTCTTGAAAGAATATGATTAGGTTAATGGAGCATCCTGTGCTGATGTATAAAAAAATAAATACCAACAAGAAAACTTCACTAATCCATACTGTGTATGAGTGAGGATTGTCCAAATTTTTCATGAGATACCCAGGGTCTCACTCTGCCAAAAGTAGCCATCAGCTGGGCTGTTTTGTATTCTGTGAGTGGACTGTATATTTATGAGTGAAAAGACAGGAAAGAGGAGTTTCATTCTCACCAAAATATAGCACAGTCAGACAAATTTTAGTTAGGTGTGTGAAAATTCAGGATAGGTTACCAAGGTCAGCCAATTTGTATTAATGGAAAATGGATCCATGGATCTGGATTAATGAGGTTTTACTGTATTTTGCTGTGTGGCAACATATCCTGCACTGCCATTCTGTGTTTTTTGTGCAATTCTTAATACATACACACAAAAAAGTACATGGGGGAGGTGTCTGATGATATCCTAAATGATCAGTACAGCTAAAGATGTCCAAGGAAGATTAATATGCCTCAGTGTAGTGTGCTTATGCTGTAATAAAGTACAGTACTTACACTTCATGAGATAGAAAGTGCCACTTGCAAATGACCATGTGCAGCCTCGTGAAACAAGGGAATAGTGGACATTTTACAGCATCCAGCATCTTTGGTGTCATATCATTTTATATGGAATGCTGGAGAAGTACTTCTTTATGTGGTGGCATGGATATAAGCCCAGTTATGCAAACATCCCACAATTCCCTCCCTCTCCTCCAAGAGCAGGTTGCTGAACTGCAGGAAAAGGGCAGCTTCTGCTGCAGTTCACCCAGTTCACCTTCAGATGAACATGGGGCCACAACATCAATAGCAGCATTGCTGAATATACTGTACGCTGATATTTTGTTTATTGAGTGTACAACAGTGACATCTTGTTCTCAGCTTCCTTTGCCTCCAGTCAAATTCTTTGCCACGACCACCTGAAATCTTCTGACTTGTTGCAGCCAGTATGCACAAAACATGATAGTGCCTGTACGATTCCTGGTAGCGGTGAGTGGCCTAGACCCACAGACACATTTACAATCAAATGCCTGTTATAACTTAGATTTTAATTTGCAGGAAGAACAAGAAATACTGGAAGTTTCTTTACTTTACTTCCTTTTTTTTCTTTCTGAGAAAATAAATCAGTTACCACATGGAGTTGATCATAAGTGTGCTCTTGGATCTGGACCACAGTATTTTATCTTGGCTGAAAGTAAATTTCTTAAACTTCCAAACTTCGTAGATATAGATTTCATAAACTTCCAGCCTTCAGAATGTATGAAAATTATATTACCTAATTTTGGTTTATTATTATGCATGAGTTTTTGATCAGTATGTGGATGTATGGATGATAAGTGTGTATGTATGTATATGAAGTGTATGTGAAAGTGCATATACTCTGATGTCCAAGCTTTTCCAGTGCTTAGGAGGTGCAAATTTATTTATATAATATAGAATCAACCAGCCAGTTCTAAGGGAGCAACCTTAGTCCCCCTACATCGCTGCAGTCCACTATCTGAACCTCACACTCCTCCTACTTCCTCTGTGACCCTTAATTATACCCTTGTCCTGCTCCTCCTCCTTACCCATATGCATCTTCCACCATTCATACTGTGTCATGCAGTTGATTCTGCAGATATTTTGTTATCTTTTAAGAGTTTTGAATGATTTAAGGACCCCTAGTTGTCATTAAGTTTTTGTAGTAACTTTCATCAGGACAGCAAAGTGACAATATGACTAGTTTTTTAATTGCAGTATAATGATTATTATTATTATTATTATTGTTACATAACTCACATGTTTATTCATTTATGTAAGGATTCTTTTATTATTATTATTATTATTGTACAAGCAACATCCATAGTCTGTACTAAACTCCTTTTGCAGTCTTTAAATTGATTACTTCATGGGTTTGCCACATGCTTTAAGGAGCTTACCCTGAGGACCACTCTCTGAGTTCAGCTGAGAATGGAAAGAAAATTATATTCCCCCGATCAAGTGGAGTATTGTCTCTTTCCAATTTGTTATTTAGATACTGGTAAAGTAGCTTCTATTTACATATTGGGTTTTACTTAATTTTGCCTCAGTGTGTGGATTTCTCAGCTTGATTCAGAGTTAGGCAGGACTGACCTACTGTTGGCCATTACCACCACTCCTGAGGCTGTGAGACAAACCCAGGTTATGTGGTAGTTCCCAGCTTCTAAGATATATTGTTCACAGTCAAACCCACTTGCTTCCTTCTCTTCCTCCTTTCTCAACACACGAGAATGTCACTTGGCATTTTGGTTTAGGGCTAATATTCCTGCACATGACTTCTTGGGTGTCTTTGCCTTACTCATCTTCCTGTCAACTGCCTCACATGCAAGTCTAACAATGCCTAAGTCCTGGGCTTTATGAATACAGTAGTATGTGTACATTTAGGGCTATACAGTATATGAGAGCAACTATGTATGGATAGACTTCTGTTGTCCTAGCAACGAGTAGACTACTTGTGAGGCAGCCCCTTATCATCCACTACTACTGACATTCACTAATATTACTTTTTTCAGGCAACGATGCCCCTAATTCCACGACTAATGGTACATCTAAAGGTACTGACAGACCCTCAAACAAAATAACAGGGTTCTAGAGGTACACACGGAACGCCTCACCTGCCATGACCACACATTGGCATGGGTTGTGGGGCCTCTCAAGGGAAAGTAAAAAGGACTTGTTTTGTAGCATACAGTGTTGTAAGCTCCAAAAACATGTTCCCTATCCCCCTCCTATAACAACTTCCTTATCCCACCAACCACTGCCTCCTCCCCAACCTCCAAAGGCTGGATTTCTGTAGCAATTCTTGTATGGGGTTTTCCGTGGGGTATTGTGAGACTTCTGTCCATGCCTAAAGCATGCAGTGACTTACAACCCGCCATGACAGTCCCAACTCCTGACCTTTCCTAACAACCTAATAATCTCCAAATGCTAACCTTTCCTTGAAACTATTAATCTCTCACCTTTACAGTGAATGCTTAAGTATATGCTACATTTTCTCACAGTGTCATTACCCTTATTTATATTCACACAACCACAGTTGATCAGTACATCGTGTAAGATGAATAATTACTACTGCACTTTGTTCACACTGGGAGGTGTATATACAGTAATACTTCCATAATTGGTCATGCTATAAGCTTGACTAAAGTTTCCCATTGTACACTGACCCACTACTGTAGTATCACTTTTCCATGAGCATGATGACTATACTTCATGCTGAAAGTTAACTTCTGTGGGTATGTCTTTCAGGTATACAGTATACTGTACTTGGGCAGTTATTCCCCCCCTCCCCCCTCTGTATCTTGTCAGAAATAACCTTTCACTTGTATCCACACAGTTGATTGCCTTCACTACCAATTCAAACTTCAAATTGTTTGTGCTATACTCATGTGAATCTTGTGCCACTTTAATTTTCTTATGTAAATCTGCAAATGAGGTAGTTACTGAATGCTAAAGATACATATGATTAGTGTGCTGCTGTGTCCAAACTTCACCATATTCCCTCTGAAAATTCTGTTGTGCATGAAAGCAGTTGAACATGAGTGGTAACTCTTATGGTAATTATTTTGCTGTGAGAATGCTCTGTGTCAGGCAAGTACTGTTACTTAGTATTACAGTATTCTGTGTGGCTAAAAGCTGAACTTAGTAGGAGTACTGCACTATGTAAATTTATCTTAGGCATGATGATACAAGATGCATACAGTGGTACTGTACTGTAAAGATGAAAGTGTAGTACTTTCCTGACAACTCACCACTTCCATGCTTTGGTATTGATGGGATCATGTTTGAATAATAGAAGGGCTAGCATCAACTGCCCAGGCCATGTGTGCTTGATTCTGTAATAGAGAAATGTTGAACATACTGACGTGATGTGTTATGAAGTGTGTCATTGTTTCTTTTTGGAAATTGTGATTTTATTTTTATTAAACCCACAAGCATTGCAAATTCATTAATCAAAAGTGATGTGGGATAACTATAGCCTCAGGCAGATGCTGGTGGATGAGTATTAATCTGCATGTTAGTATACAACTCTATAATAGAGCTTGACCCTTCGTCTAAGTTGCATACCTTGCATATGACTGTATAGGACTGAGATGATTACCTTAATCACCTCCAGCAGCACTCAGCTAATATAGTGTCCCATTTACCTTCAGTAAATGAGAAATATATGTTGACCATACCTGTATATGTAATAGGGTACCATATGCAGTGCAATTTTCTTGCTTATTATCTTGAATTGTTTGATGGAAGACATAGCCAAGTGATTCAGGTTGACATATTAAAGAAATGCAATCAGTATTTAAATTCAGGTATAAACTTCTTATTGCTATCTAAATAGAAGATATTTTGAGCACCATGGAATTATTATCACTAGTGGGTTATTCCCTGTGTTTAAGATTCAGGCCACCAAATAATGGAAAGAATCTGATCAAAGGAAATACTGCCTAAGGAGCTGTGTTGCACAGTACAATATTACTCCTCCTTTTGATGTGCTTTATGGAAATGAGCCCTTTTGTTTTCAGCAGTATCATTTAAATACAATACATATGAAAACACTGAAAATTAAGCATTTGATATGCAAATCCATAACCATTTTTAGCCTTTGTACAAGCAACAGTGGTTGCAATTTGAGTTGTTACAGTACTGAGCCTAGCTTTTTATGTCTGTGATGTGTGCATATACTATGCCAGCATAATATATATTATTCATATTTCAGTTATGAACTAATTTTCAAGTATATCATCACAACTGACAGTCAGCATATTACTAAACTGTACATTGAATGTTAATAGTATGCTATGTATAGATCTGCATTATTAATGGAGGCTAGTTCAAGCTATACTCATCTGTAATTACATTATTTGTTGCAAATCATAACATGATCAGTCAGACAGACCAGAGCTAAGCAACAACCCATATTTTGACTTAAAGGAATTCCGTCATTCTGACTCAATAATGATAACCATATACAGATGTATCATGGGAAGTATTTGTCCTGTCTATTCAGAAATTCAAAGTTTTCAGTTTATTAGCTATGGTACATACTGTAATGCTGTATATGGACACACACAGTAAAAGGGCAGAATGTTGAATGTAAAGTGGTAGTTTTCATGGCAGGAAGTTTGTGTGGGTCATTGCAGTACTGCTTTTAGTGTAGTGTTGGCATGTGGGTGTAATGTCTTACACCTTCAGACCTAGACTGTGTACCTTCTGGTGGGCGCAAGGTGGTGTGCTGGTGTGTAGGTGTAGGTGTAGCAAGTGTGGCATGGTAGTGGCGTGTGTGTAGCGCTAACACCTTTCTATCTTCCTCTCTCTTACAGTCGGCATGGGCATGGGTCTATCTGTTACCTTGAACCCCAATGGCGTAGGCTTAGAGACTGCCCTCAAGGCCCCATTATTGTCCCAGCCAGGAGTGGGTGGGGGCCCCACTGCCCCCTTGCAGCCACTCTTTCCTATTGCCACCATGGCACAAGTGGCCCTGGCACAGCCTACTTCTGCTCCCTCTCAGGTCCCCCTTCAGTCACCTCCAGCCAATTCCAACAACCCCCACCAGTCCCCCTCTCCACCCCCCTCCCCATCTGTCCCTCTCCTGGGGTCTCCCTCAGAGTGCCCTGGGGGCCTACATGGACCCGACAGTGGGCAGAACATGGGCCCTGGGGATGGCGGCTGCCCAGGGAGGGACTCCCCTGGGCGGGACTCCCCTGAGCTCATCCCCAGCACTGTCTAGCCCCGGCACCAAGAGCCACCATACCAACCGGTGGCCGGGCTGGGTTGGATGGCCACAGTGACGCAAGGCCAGTGTGTGGGTGAGAGCAACACCTGCAGTATGAATAGGGCAGGAGCTAGAGCCAATATACAGGAGTGGTGCATGTGTAGTGCAGGTGTGGCACAAGTGTGGCTGATATCAGGTGCAGTCAGTTGCCACACTACCTTGCCAGCCCTCATGCCCCATGACAGACATTGTACTGTGATCCTTCAGTGTTACTTGTATAAATTACTGTATATTATTTTCATTATTTTGGTGTTCAGAAGACAATGATACTTCGAATGCAAAGCTCTTACAGCACTGTCTGCATGTTTGTTGACACAGAATATTAGCACTACAATAGTTTCCTTCTCTCCAGTAAAGGACCAAAAACAGATGCTGAATTATGTGATGCTGTCATGCTTACACTTCTAAAATGAGTGAGTCAGTGTGAGAACCTCCACACCTTGTCCTGTTGTTGTCCTGGTGAGTGAGCCAGGACACGTGGCAACAGCGTGTCATGTGTCTGTGGGAACTCAACCTCTCAACTCCTCTTGCTCTATGCTCTTCTACCCCTCCCAACCCACTTACATCATGCAACCACTTATTGTATAGAAATGATGTAAACCTAGCACCAGCTTTGACTCTGAAAATCTTCTTAGGTAAGTGAAGTACTGTCTTTTACTGGAAACATCACGTGCATTATACAAGTCCATAAAAATAAATAATAACAATAGTAATAATGTAATAATATTAATACAGTAATGTAGAGGGCTAGTAAACTCAGTTACCGTACATGATATGTAGAAGTACTGTAGTGCAGAGGGCATTGTATTTTTGCTTGCTAGTGAAAAGTATGGAGAGGCTTGGGGGTGTGGATGTTGAGGTTTTTGGTATGGACACATCACATGGCCTCTGAGGTTCTGTTTTCATCTAGTTCCCCTTTATATTTTGAGGAATAAATACTAAATATACAGTTAAGTACAGCACATGCAGTAAATTCTTATTTCATTCAGAACTCTTAAGTAAGTTAATGCCACTTGTACTTTAGACCTAATCTCACCAAACATTAACATCTGTCTCCAGATGATTTTATGAGGGTCTTTTAGATTTGGAGGGATTAAATGTAGCACTTGGTAACTTCGCAGCTAGATGTCCTGTTTACATTGACTAAAATCATCTGGTGGTTGCTTGATTAAAATTATAAACATATCAGGCTGAGGGGATTAAACAAAGCTTTAGGTTTGTCAAAAAATATGTATATGTATATCTGAAATTACAGAAAGTATTTTGTTTTGCTTTTTTTTAAATACATACCTGGGACATAGTTGTAGACCCCCTCCATAGCCATACCAGACTGACCTAGTGCTCATCACACTCACAGTAGTTGCCTCACACCTGCACCTCCCTGACTCCACCATAGAAGTAAGTTGTTATCTTACAGCCCATGAGACTGTTTTGTTTGTTAGTGGGAAGTATGCTTGTGTGTGGCCCAAGAACCAGATCAGTAGCATAACTATCAAATGACATCATGTCAAAAATGTAATTAATCCAATAATGATAACAATAATATAAATTCTCTTATTATGCAGTGTAATATTCATTTTTGCATGTTTTATATAATAAGTAAAATAACTATATTTGCAAAAAAATTTTGTAGAATGGATAGTGCACTGTTTGAGTGTTTTTTTGAAAGTGAAGGAGTGAGAGAGGAGTTGTGTTTCTTCCCCGGCCATGTGTGTCGCTGATAGTGTTGTGGTGTGTCTGGGAAGCACTGCAACTCACACTATGATGGATGGTTGATGCAGTTATTAGGATTTTAGAAGAATGCAACTGTTATACTGCATTATGTAACTATTTGCTTGTTGTAATTATCATCACTGTAATATTTTCACATGATTGACAGTTCTTGCTAGTCTCTTATAGACACTAGGTTTCAGTTACTAAACATAGTTTAGATAATATTGCCTAGCCTGGTCATCATATGACTGTATAGTATATATTATAAGCCACATGTAAATAGGGGTTAGAGCAGAAAGTTTGGTGATGCTGCAGCTTGGCTCCCTCTGAAACCCTGCTTATGCATAACCCTTTACCTAATTTCAGGTGTTGACTTTATAAAGAGTCTAATTTATGATGGCTGGTGTGTATGACAGTCTATCTAGTGCAGGAGTTGTGAGGGAGCTGGGCACCACCATCTCACATGCTCTACCGCTGGAGTGACAGTCAGGCTTCTGTGTCAGCCGTGATCACATCACTTCAACCCATTACTGCATTGTTACTATCTCTTCATAACGTAGAGATTTGATTTCCCTCTAGATATCACCTTGGCAGCAGCACTGGGGGAACAGAAAGGGGGTGGCAAATCGCAGCTCTTTTATGGGCAGCCTCCATTACCCAGGAACTGTAAGCTTAACTCCAGCATGGTATAGACCTTGCACTTCACCATCATACTTAATTTTTCACTCTTGATTTACTTCTGATGATCTTATGATCTGGCTATTTGTGTGGATTAATCACTGTTAATCTGTTGTACATATTTCATGACAGTACAGTAAAAGTTACAAACAAGCCACATAATAACAGCACACCTATTTTTCTTCTTTTATCACTGAGTGCATGTGAGGGAGGGTGTAGGTGTTGCTGCCCCCTGAAGCCTGCCAGTGGTGGCCTTGAGCTGCCCCGCCTCCCACCACCAGCCTCCTTAGCCCTTTGGCTGCCCCGTGTTTTCACAAGGCAAATAAAATCATCTCAAGTCAACTAAAATAAAGCACTAAGTTTGTGATTAGCAGCCGGAGGATTGAGCCAGGTAGTCTTAAATATGCTTGTTGCTGTGAGTTTTCCTGAATCAGTAAAATTATATGAGGATAGTAAGATTATACACGCAGTACAAAATTTGCATATGGGAGCTAAAGGGTTAAACAACACATTTAAAATGATAGTAGGAAAGTAATCTCTTCCAAGTTTCAGTATGAAGACATTGTAACTTGGTATTCACAGTCAAGATTTGAATGATGTATTTATCAATGTTAATGATAAATGGTTCTATTGTGCTTGTGATATAATGTTTATTCAGTGCCCTGATAATGTGAACATGATATAGCTTATGAAAAATGGCAAGAACAGAGCTGCATTTTCTTCTTCTTTTATGGAACATTCATGATGGTGTGAAGTCTTGGGGTGGTATTCTCATCACCTGTGGAGGTTTTCTAGCACCACTTTCCTAGTGATTCATCATGAATATTACACTTCCGTATTATCTCACGCTGTTTATATCTTTTATATTCGCAGCCCTCCATGTGGGTGAGATCAGAGGTGGGGTGGTAATAATGGTGACGGTGAATAAATACATAAATACATGTTTTTAATACTAATAAACATTACTTAAGTCACATACTGTATAAGAGAATATTGGTGCTGGAGAGGGACACCTTCACATGGTGTCACCCTTGTAACCAGGCAGCTCCAATGTCCAGTTCTACAAAGGTCCCTCTACTCCTTCCCTGTCCTCCCAAAAGGAAGATTGTGCACCACAGGAGACTGACTGTAGTCTGATGGATTCACATACAGATGAGTTTGAGTGCACAACAACAGCAACAACAACAAATCCTGTAGAGTGGTCAAAACCCTTGGCCCTCACCACCTCCCAGTCATCATCACTACCAAAACCAGAATCACCCCAGCTGGCCACAGACACACATACACTAATTATAAGGGAGCCAACTGGGAGGCCTTCACAACTGAAACAGAACAACACTGAAACATTAAACAGTACATCCATTACAAACATTAGCACCGCTGTGCACACTTTCAGTACAATTATACAAAACACAGACAAAAGGCACATCCCTAGAGGCAACAGAAAGAGACACAACCCCAACTTCACACCAGAAATTCAAGGCCTCGTCAGTCAACGGGACACATTACGACACTCCTCAACACCCCATGCACAAGACATCGTGCAACAAATACAAGAGCTCAACACTCAGATAAACAATAAAATATCAGAACAGGAAACACGAAACTGGAATAATTGTCTCCAAACACTTGACCACAAAACAAACACCAGTAAACTACAAAACACTAAACAGCATCACACTCTTCAACAGCAGCACTACACAATCACGTGCCACCATCACAACAACAGACACCATACCTTCAAACAGACAACAAGCAAACACTCTCATCAATCACTTTTCATGTCAGCCATCTAAACCCCCATCACGACGACCGACATATCATCCGACGTAAGAGACAGTTCCTTACATGTAGACCCAGACTTCGCACCTTTCACATACAACCAGACGAAGCACATCATTAGCAACCTTAAGCACTCATCTGCCTGTGGGCCACACAACATAAGCAACGTACACCTTAAACACCTTGGACCACAAGGCATACAAGCACTCACCAGCATATCAAACTACAGCTACTCACACAGCATAATACGCAACATCTGGAAACATGGCATTATCATCACTATCCCCAAACCCAACAAAGACCCCACGTAACCTTCCTCACGCTGCCCCATCACACTCCTCTGCACCCCCTTCAAAGTCACTGAACGACTAGTACTACAACTAGTTACACCTCACACCCATCTACTGGTACTACAACTAGTTACACCTCACACACCCCTAGCCCCATCAGAGCATGGTCTTAGGCCACTACACTCCACAAACACTCTTCTTACAGACCATAAACAAAGAGTTTTTGATGGCATGAATTCAGCTAGGCCACCACACAGAACACTCCTAGTCACACTAAACATTATCAAAGCATTTGATGTCATCCCTTGCCACAACCTCACAAACAAAGTATTCAGCACAAACATGCACAGTAACACAAAAAGATGGCTGACAAACTACTTAGCAAGCTGCTGTGCACTTGTAACATTTGCCGGTCAGTGTTTGAACATCAGAAGCTTCACAAATGGCGTCCCCCAAGGATCTGTTTTGTCTCTTACACTCTTTAACCTATACATGCATAACATAACCACACCCCACACACCACAGATACACATAGCTTCCTATACAGATGACATAACACATGTACACACCAAAATGCAAACACAGTTGTACACATCCTCCAACCTTACCTCAACACACTACACGAATGGTTCACCACAAACAGGCTCAGAATAGCTCCAGCCAAATCTACAGTGACCCTTCTCACAAACTGGACAGCAGAACACAGTCACATTCCACACACACACACACACACACACACACACACACACACACACACACACACACACACACACACACACACACACACACACACACACACACACACACACACACACACACACATACACAACACACACACACACACACACACACGCTGGTGCAGTGGTAACGTTCTCGCTTGCCAACTGGTGGGCGGGAGTTTGCGCCTCGCTCAGGTTGCGAAAAGTTTCACTGACAAAGTAGGTGGTTACTGTCCCCCTTGAGCAAGGGGATGGGTGTGTGCATGTGTGAAGGTCACAGCCTTGCCCTTGGATCGGATTATATGAGCTCTCAGCTCCCTTCCGGGAGGGTAAAAAGCCAACGATCACGACCATCAAGTGATCCTGACCGACCCTGTGAATTACACACACACACACACACACACACACACCCTTGGTGTAACCTACAGTACATCAGTGTCATTTAAACACATCACAAACATTAAAGATAAATTAACACCAAGACTATGCGTGTTAAGGTCACTTGCCCATACAACATTTGGACACAACAAATAAACCACCACCACAGTATACAAACAATATTTTCGTTCAGTGATGAATTATGCAAGCCCTGCTTGGGCTCCTAACCTCACTAAAACACACTACAACACTACAGACCATACAGAACAAGGCCCTAAAAATTATCACAGGCTGCACAGCTACTACACTTACAGACCACCCACATCAAGAAACCAAAGTCCTCAAAGTGGAGGATCATCTAGAGATGAGAGGCACCCAAATTCTCGCTGCAGCCTTCACAAACCCACAACATCCACACACTGCATGGCAACATCCACACACATCAAGGAACATCAAAACAACACCCAGCATACAATATCATACACAAATACAGTACTGTCATCTCTCCCCCTCGCCCGCCTCAGACCAGCTTCCAGAAGCATATCCATACTCAGATCACTCACCTTTACATTCAGTCACTTAAAGACAACAAACAGCTGCATGCATGGCCTCCTGATATCCACCTATCTGAATCCTATCTCCCTCGTGAGGACAGGGTCCACCTGGGCAGGCTGAGATGTGAGCATCATCCAGCCCTCTTAAGTTACCAGAAGAGGCTAGATGACTTCCTCTCTGATGCATGTCCAGAATGCAACACAGCACCCTTTACTATTAAGCACATTATGGAAGACTGCACTGCACACAATCACCTATGCCAACAACACAACATACACTCTTGACAGATCTGTGGGAAAGCCCTGTCACAGCCGTGGCCTTCCTTAGGGACTTGGGTTTGTTCAGGCAGATGGCCTAGGGAACAGCAACTACTACTACAAGAAGACAGTATTAACATGTCATGCACAGAAATCAGTTGGTAAGGAAGAGGTGGTAGGAAACCTCCTTAAACGATGAGCATATGGCCCATGGAGTTAATTGGTGAGTATTGATGTAATTAAGCAAAATGAGCGCTGGGCTGGGGGACGGCTGCTGGTGCCTGATGGCCATGCTATTTGAACTTAACTTCAGATATTTGTTTGCCTTGGTGAACAGCTCTTTGCAAAGGAGACTTCTCTTAGAAACTGTAGGTACACCATCAACAGTTTCTGAAAGTTGTAATCATTTGTTATACTCTTTTCACTCTAACCTGGCTTAAAATTACCATCTCTTCATTTTGATTGCTAAGTTGTAGCAAGAGGCTAACACTAGAATATCACATTATTAAAAAAAAAGCTGTAGAAGTGATGTTTGGTTGTAGCTTTGTCTTATTCTGCCACTGAACTACTGTATATAAAAGAAGCTACAAAAGGACAGAAAGCAGGGCCAAGTTGAGGTGAAAAGAGTACATAGTATGTTATCCTGGTTGACAGATACCTGATGCTAAATTTTAAAAGTACGGCCCAAGTACTCTCCTTCACACCCCTGCATGTTAGAACTTACGGGACCAAACCAACGTCTTGATGCTTACACAGGGAGGGTGGGGGGGAAAAATTAAAGTTACAGTTGCCAGAGAGCACTTGATCTATAAATTCTCCTTCAAAGAGGGGAGTGAGGTTAGGTTTGCTAAACATGTAATTTTCGTAGAATGTTAACTTTTGATTGTTAATTTTTAATGCATAATATTAATAATAATGATATTAGATTTTGGTATACATACAGCAACAGCACAAGAATCTTTCAGATCAGTCTGTCAGGAAGAGGAATTTATAAATAATTTAGAACTTTTAGTAACTTTAAATTGTGTCTGCAGTTACTGTCTTTGGTGATCACTGTTGCTGTGGTCAAGATGGGTTCTTCAGCATGGTTCAGGTGCTGCTCTGTGGCCCATTACAGTACATTCATAGGTCACACAGTTAGCATTACCCAGCATTATGCAAAAATATTCACTGTATGGGTAGTCCTTCATAGCTAGAAAGTTCTGTTTCTGTGTACTCAAGTAGATTTTTGCTACAGAGTTGAAAGTACTGTATGAAATTATATATCTGCATGCAGATATGTTTCACTGACAATATATAGAGATTGTCATGCAGTACAGTACATGTGTTGATATAAGGTGACTTCTCTGCAGTGATATTATAGGATCAAAATTATAATGATAGTGATTTATTAAGTGTGTCATATGTAAACCTGTTCACTGTCAGGTTCCAGAGAGATCTAATTGTGTGTAAACTAGATTATTGCACCAATGTACAGCAGTTTTCATGAATCTGTAATATTTACCTCATCTTTTGCTTTATCACAGGTAACTACCAAATATGATGAAAAATGTCCATGATATATCTTATGGTCTCAAATCAACACAAGAATCATCAAAATTTACTTCCTAATCTCATTACCTAAATTACTATTGAAATACTGAACTGGTTGATGAACTAATATGGGGTGTGTATAAATAGCATTCTGAGATTCTCTTTAACCTCTGCCAACTTAATTATGTCTAAAAGCAACAGAGCACTGTATCTTTCCAAATACTTTCTGGTATCTTCATGTACTTATGCTAAAGGGGAAAATTGATACAGGGTTTAAGTTGGTGTTAGCAAACTCATTTTATATGTTTTTTTACTTTTTTTTTTTTTTTCTTCCGAGGGGTTTGAATGTAGCAATGAATTTCTGCAATTGTTTTATCACCACATTTTATGTAAAACTGATGAGCATACAAAAGTGGTATTATGACAGAATAAATGCTAAAAGTTACAATGCCCAGATCAAGCCGCAGAGGTGTACTCCAAGGGAGATAGCATGAATGAATTTTGATGATGTTCTCTTACTTATCGAGTTTCCTTTCATACTAATCAACACTCTAAGCATTCGTATTCTCTCATGGACCTGTGTCACTGTCCAAGAATACTTTACACTGCATTATGAGTTGTGCTACTGTATTCATGACTAGGAATGGAAGTATGTGACTTGTTAGAATACTATGTTACTTTCATATTGGAACTGAAACAGTGCATATTATGTACTGTACTTCTGCCGTTACGCTTTCAAAGGTATTGCATAATAGGGGTCTTAAAGTGTTGCTGCAGGTAGCTTGTGCGCCAAAGCATTGTGTGTCCTATTTATTGTTGATCTTGGCTCTTGCTTTCCCATTTTATACTACTGCAGTAGCCACTCACAGCATACTCAGGGGTGCACACGAGGCAGCAGCCACTAGACACTTTTGTTTGTTGCTTCAACACCAGAGTAGAGAGTTAGCAAGAGAGAGAGAGAGAGAGAGAGAGATTGGGCCTTATTTTCATGGGCTTAGGAGACTTTCTAATACTATTCCCTTATTGTTATATAATATGGCTCATTATTTTTGTATGCTAACTACACTGTGTCTTTTTTAATATCAGAAAGGACTGTATGGATAACAGGGAAAAGCATATTAACAATCAATAAAGCAGAAATGCACAAGTAAGGAAGATATGCCAGGGAGCCTCCGAAACCAGTGAGAATATGGGCCATTGGGGCAGTCACTGAGATTTGCAGGTCTTACGTCCAAAATAGAAGCATCGCGTTGATCCTGTTTGCTGGCTTAACCACTACTATATTAGTGAAAGTATACCGTAATAACCTTTTCCTTATGTAGAATTTTTACAATAACATTGTAAGTGAAAGTTGCTTTATAACAGTTAAAAATGTTGATAAAAGTTGCCTCGTTGAATAGGTAAATAGTGGTTGTTGACCCCTGGTACTGGTGGCCCCCTTTCCCCACTTCATATGCTCCCTCCTCCTCCAAATTTCTTACTTCTCTACTATCTTCTGTGAACCCAGGTTTCTCTCTCTGAATCTAGGTGGCATGCTCTTTAGTTTATTCTTGGTGATACAAGATACCAGATAATTTTATTCAACTTAAGAAAGACTTCTTATATTGAAAGGATGTATTAAAGCTATATATAACCTCCCACACTTTAAAAAGTTTATCTTAAGCTGAATAAAATCATCAGGGAATGGCAAAGGAATAAAATGGAAAAGATGTTCCCTGGCTCAATGAGCTAAACCTCATAAACATTCTGTGGGTCCAAAAACAAGTAGCAGTACCACTTGCTCATGTTTTTCAAAGGGTATTGGTAGGAGAGCAATCAAACAAAGTGAAACCAGTCTGAAATTCATAAATCAAAGTACTCAACATCCTACTATAGTGAGTCCTCATTATAAGATGCTTTACATTCTTTTATGGTATTATATTCAATAATAAATTACAGAAATTACCCATCAGAATTCCATTGCTACCTGTGGAGTTAATCTGCCAATGTTCCTACCATTTACAGCGCCAGTTGTATGGAAGAAGTCGTACAGTAATTGGAAGACATCCCTTGCTTACAATGAGGACTACCTGTATTATGAATTATGACGAATCTCGTAACTGGGTTGACCTGTCTACACATATCCTACTCTTTGTTGCCATTGTGGTCCATCACTAGTGAGTCATCAGTACTTTGATCATCAAAAAACACAAAATAACTAAAAAAGAATACATACTGTATATACTCTTAACATTTTTATATCCAAGACTGATGACCCACTCTTGTGCACATCTACTGGTATGGTAATGAAACAGTTGCCTGTGCCATTTACAAATGTTACAACCAAAATATATACTGTATAAATTGCTAACTTTTGGACAGAGTACCAGAAAATCTAATAATCCAACAAGATAAAAATATATACATATTGATGTGAGTAACAGAATCACAGAGCTAAAAGTCTAGGCTGGGAATCTATCATAATATTGCATAATTCCAGTAGCCACAATGTAGGGATGAAAGCTGTGTAACAAGGTCATATTATTACAACTGAGAGCATGAAGGTGTGGACATGCTTTCCCCCTCCCTCCCAATGAAAAATACTTTCTGAAGTATGCAATGATGATAGAGAATGTCTGATTTCTATAATTTTTGAAGTATGTGATGATGACAGAATATGCCTGATTATTCTGTATCATTGCTCCTTAAACCCTGTCGCATTTGATGCAACCTAATCACATCCTAATAGTTACAGATGCTCCATAAATGATTGCTAAAAATCAGGGGCTTGCTACACCTTCACCCACTCAGTTTTAATAACAGAGCCATTATAAGCCTCACAGCAAGCATGAGAAAAACACAGACTTCTTGTCTGGACATGTGCCATGGTCACATCCAGAGATACTCATCTTTATCCCTGTCAGTCCAGTGACACCGTTTTTATTTCACTTGTGCTACCTCAAGGTGATTTTGTTCAACTTATGAGAGACTTCAGACTGAAAAATTTAGGTAATGCCCTCTTTAACAACTTTACAGTGAGAGATCCTCCATCAGTTAAGTAATTCATATGTAGCAAGAAAATGAAACATTACATTTATCTTGATGGAGTTAACAGCAGTTACCAAAAATCTGTCCTGGTAATAATGTAACTTGAACTGAAATTTACTCCACTGTTTCTGTGACATTTCTCAGTCCTTTTGCAAGTGCCATTTTCTTACATATAATTGCAGGTTTTACAGGTGAAGACTACTCACGTATAATTGCAGGTTTTACAGTTGAAGACTGATGATGCGATATTCAAAATGTTTTACGTACAAGTGTCATTTCCTGAACATAAAACTGTAGTTACAATTTATAGATGAAGATTGTGATTGTGGAATTCAAAATGTTTTAATCTTTACAATGAGGTACCCCAAGTGAAAACAAGATAAATAAATGCAGCAAAGGGGGGGGGGGAATGCACTTACTACAAAATTTTAATTACATACAATTTGTGAATTTTCTTTGGTTCCAGATTACCAGTATTCACTTTCATTTGACACAGATAAAATGTTTTTGGATGTAAGTATCGTGAAGGGTATAGTCCCCAGTGTTCAAAATGCTTTTATGTAACTTACATTTACAGTATATAATTGAGTCAGCAATATGTGGTGCACTTAACAACTTACTAGATAGGGTATATTTGTTTTACTATACCTTAGAGCTATTAGAGGAAGTATGTTACTTATACATGGTCACTTTATCCATCTTACACAGAGTAATCAGTATAGTCCTTAATAAGTTACAAGTTAATCTGTCACAGTGATGTTGGAGTTGGGGGGGATATTATTTTGGTGCCACCAGGTTTTATTCACCTTTGGAGAGACCTTCTTATACTATATGGGTTAATAGAATGTTTGCAATTTCTTCACAGTGAAAAGCTCCTCAATGCCAAATAAAACTGTCAGTTATAGCATCAATAAAATATTTGATCATAATAAAGATGTTAGGATGCTTTGTGGCTAAGAAACATTAAGTGACTTATTTATCTTGGTGTCAGGTTTATTTCTTGGACAGTAATACATTCTACTGAACAGAGTGGAAATGGCTAAATTAAACTGCACTTGTAGTTCATCTGTCTATTGCTTGTTGTCAGATCCTGTGAGGGTTGGCCATGAAAAAGACCTCCAGGCATATTAGTCCCAAACTCAGTTCATGCCACAACTAGATTCCTCAGTACCTGTATGAGTTAATGAGGATTATTTTGCTATAGAAAATACATCTTAAGTCATTGTGTCACTTGCCCCCCCCCCCTCCATCCTTTTGTTATAGGATGCCTCAAACATTTTCTTTTAAAGTTCTGTTCCCAGCGTAAGCTTTCAGACAAGTACAGTAGAAACTCCCAAATTCAAAAATCCAATTTTCTTAAACTTCCACTTTCCTAAATGTTTTTTCATGCTATAGGGGACTGTTGATTTCACATGTCCTTATACATTCAGTGCATAATTGAAGACAAAGTTCTTTTATAGAAATGTGGAAGAACAGATGCTAACTGGTGAAAGGAATTTCTTTTTATTTTCTATTCAATTGCTCCAGACTATTTATTACATGATTTTCTTAGTTATCAGTATGATTCCACTTTACAAAATACAGTACAGTAATGTACTCTATTTTCTGTGAAGCCTTTGGAGCCAAGCATTTTGGATTTGAGAGTTGGTACTGTACACACCCTTAATGTAGACCCCACAAGATATGCTACTGCTGAACATACAAACATTTATGCAATACTTTGATTTTTATTCAAGCACTGTAAAAGATCCATAAACAACACTTCCATCTAGCTAGCTAGCTGTCTGTCTGTCTGTAGCAAATGCCTTTCTCCCAGAGGGAATTCAATAAATAAATTCATAATAATGAATTCACAAGGGTCATGTTGTCATAAAGGTCAGTATCTCTGGACTGTATTATCAGTGTACTTGCGAGTAATATTAATATTGCATATGCATGAATGTTCTTGTTGTGAAGTCTAGTCAAGTCCAATAATTAGATAACCTGTCTGGTCACCCTGGGATTAAGTAATTATTTATCACTGTTTACAAGCTCTAAAGGTTCATGACACAAGGGGAACTTTAACATGGGAATCATCAGTTCATAGCATATCTACTTAAACCATTTTTATGCATAGAAGTGTAAGATTTCAATCTATTAATAATAAATGATACCAAAGGTAATCTGTTTTATATTCAAACTGCCAGATAGTGGTAAGTTGTGTTCTCTTTATTGTATTTACCTTATTTAAAACTGACCAATGGCTATGGTAAAACATTCACCCAGCATCTGAATTGTAAAATATCCTCTATGCCAACATCATTTATGTGGCACAAATGGATTCACAACCTGAAATGTTTTATTCACTGCAGTACTGTATGCACACAAAAGATTTGTAACATAAAGTAGTTACATGTAATAATACCTATGAAAGAAAATGGCATGATAAATATATATAAAATTTATAGTATTAATTATTTTTGGAACATTTTTAGCATTATAATACACAATATATTGCACTTACAGCATGAGGTGGTAGGTGGTGGTGACCATCATCCACTAACTTGATGCTGTGCTGCCTACTTATTCCTTCATATTTATCAATCTATCTCTGTGTCTGTCCCCTTCTCTTCCTATTTCTCCCTTATCTTCCTGTCACTTTTTATTACTCTTCTTTCCACTTCAGGTGGGTGTGCACTAAATTACAAGTCTAATGATTTCCTGTAACATAGAAAACCATTTACAGCAGTAGGTGGTAACCATATTACTTGATAACATAGTGATGTGGAGCCTGTTATGGTGCCCCTGCTAACTGGGTAGAGCAAACCAAATGCAGAATCCAGAAACCAAACCACCACACTTTTCCCCACCTCTCGCTGTCATAGGGCACTATCAACCGCAAGGAAATATTGGGTCACTGCACAGGACAACCATGCAAGGGTGGCTGCTTGCCTGCAGTTGATGGGTCTACTATGGTCAGACTCAAATATGAAGTCCGTTTGGGTGGGGCCCGAGAGGGGATTTCCCTCTCTACGGCTCAGCCGCATCAATCCCAGTACCTATCTCTCTGTCATGTCAGCTATTTACTATTTGAAATTGTATATTAAATATTCTGTACTTATTAAATATATTAAATAAGGTTATATAGTGCTATGAATGTGTCGCTTTTTAGGATAATAGCAATGATTTGTATAAATTCCACACCACGTGACAATGTCGCTTTCCGACGTTGCCAGAGGTCAAGGACACCCACCTCAGACTACAGGTGACCGGTCACTTTCTCCCTGATCCCCACCCACAATGGCAGCTACTCTGACTTGCTCTCGTATGCTCCACAGTCAAGAGAAAGAACTTATTTACAGTGTGGACAAGTATTTTTTAGAAGAAAGATCAGAGAGAGGACTTATGCCTACTGGGGAAACCTCTATAAAAAAAAAAAAAAAACGCGCCAAGACTTTTACTTCAGTGGTGGTGTGGAAAAAAGGTCGAAACAATATAGAAGAAAACAAAACTTATAAATATATAAAAACTTTCTCAATCAACTGAGAGAGAGAGAGAGAGAGAGAGAGAGAGAGAGAGGAGGTTTGGCAGAGCTGTAGAGAGGGAAATCCCCGCGCGGGCCCCACCCAAACGGACTTCATGTTTGAGTCTGACCATAGGGCAGATAGACTGGGGATGATCAACAACAATTCCCATGAGTAACACTCATGTTGGGTACAAACCTTACTTTTATGCAGTACTATACTAGAATACAGGCTACATACAGGAACTACAAACAACTAGACCATGTCTCACTGAATATTTAAATATAATTTCTATGACAGTTTCTCTGAATTATCTAGTAGTGAATTCACTGCAATCAAAACTTCTCTTGTTGTTGTCTACGTCACAGTATTTTGATTGTGCTTATGCTGGTCAGTAATTCTACAGTGTATTCAGTACCTGGGTATTTAGTGACTGAGCACTTGAGTCAGAGTGATGGCTTTCCTCTGTGAACAAAAATCCGAATCTCCCAGAGATGACTGGAAGTTTCTCTATCATGCAAAATGCTACCAGGGGCATAAGTTAGTTTCCTATCCTTAAATGTTCTGAACCAAGGTAGCTTAGCCTAGGGCCCCTGAGAGCAGAAGAGAGTAATATGGGGCTGACTGTCTTTCCTTTTAAGTACAGTAATCACTCCAATATCCGGATCAATAGAGCCATCGGTAGGTTCGGATATTGGTTTTGTCCGGATATTGGGCCCCAGCTTATGGACTTGTACTTACGGACCCTAACACAGAGAAACACCTATACAACTCCCTCCGGACATGCATAGCACCTATTTAACACCCAAATCACACCAATAAGGCACATAAATGACTGAAATAAATGCAATAGACACATAAAATGTGGGTTTAGAAGTATGTTCATACATTAATAAACATTCTGGTACTTATGGACTCTAACCGAACCTAACCTAACCGAACCTAACCGAACTCTGAAAAACCCATTCCTACTGCACATGCATGAGGTAAGTTTAGTATGGAAAGAAGTACAGTATGACACTTTCTGGTAAGTATAGTATGGGAAAAAATACAATATGAAACATTCTGGTAAATATAGTATGGAAAATAGTACAACATGAAACATTTTGGCTACTTACAGCAAGTCCCTGGCCACCTCGATGAATAACCGCTCCTCTCGGACTCTGACAGTAAGAACGATTTCCTGAAGCACTTGCACTACACTCTTCCTGAAGTCTTGCACTGAACTTAGTCACTAACACACAGAAGTCCGTTCTTTTCACAGTGTTCACTTTAGTCCAAATAATGTTCCATTAAATTTAAGTGTTGCACATTAACTTTTCCCAAGTTTTTTAAGTTTCCAAAGCCAAAACAAAGAAGGTTAGTTACGTTAAATTTCTTTTCTACTTAGTCTTTTCTCCCAACTTGAAAACCTTAACACAACACACCGTTTTTTTCACTGCACAACACTCAAAATTCCCGTGTGGTCTAGTGGAGAAGTTCTTGCTGTTTATTCACTGTCAGAGCCCGAGAGTATCACTGGCAGGCGTCCAAGGGGTGCATCGGTGGGTAGTGGTGATGGCGTACCGACTACAGAAGACTCTGAAGACAGCCGCAAACTCACGTCCGAGCGGTGACTCCACTGTAGCTGATGTGCTGGGCTGTGGCTCGGAGCATGAGGGCCTGTCTTGGGAGGCAACGGAGTGGAACCAGGGCTTGGCACAGCGGGGTCACGGGCCTGAAAAACTGTCAATCGTTGACTGACGCAAGGACCGACGATTCTGGCGATTGATGATGCGCTGCCGGAAAGCACGCACTTCCTCCACGAGTCCCAAGGGCCCCATCTCCCTGTCGCAGTCCGGGTGTTCCAGGTAGTCTAGGACGAACTCTAGATGTTCCCGGAGTGCGCTCAGCTTGGGGATGGCTGGAGTAGTGTCCTGCTGGGCGGAGTCTGCATCATCATCGCCTTCGTCGTCGGAATCTTCAAGTTCCGGGACTGACACCAGCAACCGAAGACGCGATCTCGATATCAGACAACGTCTGATCCCCAGGATCGCCCGCGGCGTCGTCCAGCCCCGCACGAACATCGTCCACATCAACATCGTCGCCGTGCGTACGAGCCGTGCATGGAAGTCATCCACGTCAAACCCTAGGAAATCGTACTCCACATCTGTTCCGAGAAGCAGACGAGACCAACCATTTTCAAGAGTTTTCACAGGGACTTCCTTCCATGCACTAGCCCAGTTGTACAGCGCAGACGTGATGTTGTAGCGGCGAAGGTTTTCCAAAGTCCGCTTGCCTCGAGTGTCACGTCCTTCCCTGCGCTCGTCCTCTCGTCCTCGAGAACCACCATCACCTCGTCCAGGAACTTCCGACGGTACAGGCGCTTTGTTGCCACGATCACTCCTTGGTCCATTGGTTGAATGAGAGCAGTCGTATTAGGTGGCAGAAACATGCACCTAATACGGCCATTCTCAGCAACCAAGTCCTTGTCGCACGGGTGGGCAGGTGCATTGTCGAGGAGAAGGAGAGCCTTTACCTGGTCGCGAGGAATTCCCAGTGTCTTCGTCTGTAATGTATGACCTCCTTGACGAAGTGATGGTGAAACCAGTCTTTGAAAATCACAGCTGTGAACCATGCTTTCAAAGAATGGTACCATACGACAGGAAGGACATCCATCACCCCACGAAGGCACCGAGGCTGCTTTGCACGGCCAACAATAACGGGCTTAAGCCGGTGCATGCCGTTAGCATTGGCACAACACAAAGCAGATATCCGTTCCTTAGAAAGCTTGCGGCCAGGTACACGCTTCTCCGTCTCATCGTCGAGAGTGTTCGTTGGCAACGAGCGATAGAATAGGCCAGTTTCGTCCGCGTTATAGACTTGACCGAGAGTGAGGCCCTCCCTGTCGATCAAGCCTTTCACCTTGTGCCGAAACTCGTCCACTCCATCCTCGTTAGCGTCCAATGCTTCGCCATGTGCTTTACGGTTAGTAAGGCCATGTCGCAACTTGAACGCGAAGAGCCAACCCTCGGATGCCTTGAAGTCTAGGGCGTCGTGAAGCCTTGCAAACTTCTCAGCAGCAGCCTTCAGCTCCGTTCCACGTACCATCACACCAGCTGCACGTTGCTGTCGATACCAAATCAACGTGGAGCGGTCGATCTCTGCATACTTGGGAGTAAACATAACCTTCCTCTCCACGTTGCGTTTGCTTCTCGACGAGAAGTCAGCCGTGTACTGCATGAGCTTGTCTCGGGAACGCTTGATATCAAACAAAGTCGACCGGGCCAGGTTGAACTCGCGGAGAATGCGAGAGGAAGACCAACCCGCATCAACCTTCTCCAATATCTCCCCGTTTCTTCTCCAGAGTCAACACCACTCTCTTCCTTTTCTCAGGAGGCGGGGCCATCATCACACACACTAAGAGTAGGGCAGAGAGCAGCAGGAGGCCTTGCAGCAAGTACGGCACCACCACAAAAGCGAGCACGTGGGCAGCCATGACGAACAGCGCAGGTCCAGTCGCGGTGAGAGACAGGCGGGAAGTGGGGATGATGCAGCGGCGCTCTATCGGACGTCGGAGGAATGACGAACCAAAACAATGCTCTCACGCGGCGCGCGCGGCAAGTTCAAATTACGGACGGCAAAAAATCGGTTTTTTTTCCAATTTTTTTGGATTTTCGGACCATTTTGGGAATGTTTGATCCCAGGACGATAAGGTTCGGTTAGTGGGGATGTTCGGTTATTGGGCGTCCGGATATTAGAGTGATTACTGTACTATAAATAACTCTGTAACATTTTAGCACACATATGAACATATGTACTCTACATACATACTGTATGAACACCAAGATTTACATGTGCACTGGCATTCTTATGGATGAGATCATCAGTATTATTTACACTTCAGTGTTTCCCATATGGATCAACTGGAAATGACTGAAGTTGTGAAGAAGTAGGGCAAAAATAGCAATTTGATGAAACTGTCTAGAGGGACTCAAGATGCATAACTGAATAACCAAGAGGATTCAGCATTCATAATAACTACTGATTAACAAGAACAAAGAATATTGAAGGTACAGTAATGAAATGTCACACCCACCTCATTAAAAGGTTCGGAAAGCTAGAATTGAACAATAACTTCGGGGAAACACACAAGTATGCAATTTCAAGATGCGGTGTTCTTTCTCATTTTATATGCAGTTTCTTTATAATTTTCATTCTTATTACTAATGATGTGGTAGGTGGGAGTGCCTACCATCTACTCATGATGTACTGCTGCCTTTGGGTGACTTTACTCTGAGTGACATGCCAAGCAGTTAGCTGTAAACTAAGAAACCATTTACAGTAAATGTACAGTACTACACTTGGTGGTAACTATATAACCAAATGACACTTATAAGGGCTTACATTTCCTGTTTATCACAATCAGGTAAATACAGTTAGGTAAATACATGTGAGGAGTGGTTGGAGTTTATTGCTCACAAATGCCACACGGGAGTGAAAGAGGCTGGTTACGCTTGTCTTAAATGTCGGGACTGAGTAGCCCAGCCCCAGGCTTATATGTTCCTGATGGAAAAAAAAAAAATGGAGAACAGATGGATGAATGGTTATCCATGGCAATATAAATGGGAAGTGTAAGAATATATGGGTGTCTGAAAGAGTGGTTTAATATCGGTGGTGGAGTGAAACACGGGTGTGTGATGTCTCCATGGTTGTCATCATTAGTCAAAATGAGTTATGGAGAAGGGAAAGAAGCTTGCCATGAACAGTGAAGGTTTGAGCATTTCAAGTTTGGTGTACACTCTGCTGCTTAAAGTTTTTTTTTTTTTTTTTTTTTTTTTTTTTTTTGAATGTCAGGGTGCCATGATCTGAAAGTACTGTAAATGCTGATATGTCTTAAGTCGATGCTTTTGAGAGAAGTGACTCATACTGTAATGTGCTGCTGAATTTTGAGACATACTGGTGAAGGAGTTTAAAGTACCACACTGCAGTAATGTAAAAGAGGGATAAATGTGCAAAGGAAGTGGAAAGTGCAGTGACATAAGGAAGAATGAAAGCCAGAGCTAACATACCTTAAAGCAACAGAAATGTGTATTACAGTTGCAAGAGTATTACATGATGGTGCATTACTGTCCACATTAACATATGGGTGTAAGACTGGTTTGGCATGGGGCAGGGGGAGGGGGAGCAATGAACATGGGACTTTTAAGGGACAACTCTGGGTTGTTTAGACTGGGTAGGATAAGAAACAAAGATTTATGAAAAATGTGGAGGAAGTCTGCTGTGGTAGGTGGTGCCACCCACCATCTATTCACTTAATTTTGTGCTGCCTTCAGATGCCTGTTCATTGGGGGGGGGGGGACCTGTAAACCAGGAAACCATTTACCACACTGTGAGGTAATCTTATAGCCATATGCAACCTGATGGTTTAGTGAGTTCAGGTGCCCCAACCAAACTAAGCCTGGTAGGGTTTCTGACTAGGGGCTTGTTTGGGGTGACTGTTCACATTATGCCACCTGGGGATGAGGAAGGCTGGTCACCCTCCCCTACAATGATGGGACTAAGAAGCCTAAGCAAGTGTGATGAAATGGTTTGGTTATATACTGTACCTAGGTGAGTGTGATGAAGTGGTTTGGTTGTACTGTATACTGTGCACTGAGGTATGGAGTGAACCTGAAGTGAAGTGTGCCCTAGGTGGACCACCATCCGGACCTCCTTTCCCACCTTAGGGCAGGGTGAGGAGTAGCAATGTCCAGACAGCCCAAATCTGCCCAATCCAATGAGCCACGCTTCCATTCACTCATCATTCATGCCCCCGGAATCCTGGCTCTATCCGATATACCAAAAATATTCACCACATTCTGTAGCTTCACATAAACGTATCTGAGAGTCAATTCGGACACTGTCACATTAAAAAGGGGTGCCAAATCCCTGATCATGCGCCTTTCCTTACAATATTCATCTAGTCATCACTATCTCTTGTCAGTCCCCTAGCCTCACTGACATCCAAACCTCTCTTCCTCACACACGTATCCGCCATATCCCTCCACCTTCTTGGCCTACCTCGCCTCCTTCCTCCTTCAAATTAGCTCAGATATAACTTTCCCACTACTCTGTTGTTATACATTGTCTCCACATGACCATACCATCTCAGTACACTCTCTTCGATTCTGGTGTCCACAGACTTCCTCATTCCACATCTTTCAAGATGGATAAATATGGTAAATGACTTGTGATACAACAAGGTATGGAAATGAGGAAGCTAAAGAATTGCAGTGGATCAAAATGGATAGAAGCAGCATTTATGGAGATGGACATAAAAAAAAAAGTTGCATCCATTTTTTTAATTTGGTTGTTGATGGAATGACTATCCCAAAGGTGAACATGAAATGCACCTAACAGGGGGTGGGGGGGGGGTTCTGCATGTGAGATACAGTCAAGATTTCAAAAGCTCGGAGGATGTGTTGCTCTTTCCTTGTTTTCCCCCCAATACCAAGCCCATTGCAGTCGTGGGGGGGGGGGGGATCTGGGGCTGGGGCCTGATGTTGGGGGTGGTGGTGAACTGCTTCCCCATTTCTTCTCTTCCTTCTTTTCTTTGCTTCCCTCCTAAGTTGTGAGAGCCATGCTGATGGGATGCGAGACTTTTTTTTTTTTTTTTTTGTCAGTCCTGAACAGCCTGAGGGGACCATGAGTACAGTAGCCCTTGTGTCATTGTTTTGCCCTTATTCCTGATCCGGGCTCTTAGCAGCAGAGTTTATTTCCCGCTTTATACAACCCGGCTCACAATGGCCAATAATGACTCTACTCCCCAAAATCAAGGAGCAACAGGAGATGCTCCTTCCAAAGCTTCTGCTAGTCAGGCGGATCCCCCCTACCCTACTTTTCTGTCCGACTACTGGGCCTTGAGTGCAGGCAGTGAAGCCTATGCCCAGCCCCAGAGTCGGACAGTGTTGCCAGATCTACCGAAATATCGTGAGATCTACTGAATTTCTGATGGATCTCAAGAAATACCGAATTATTGCTCTAATCTACTGAATTTTGAAAGTTCTCCAGAAAATCTACAGAAATTCTGCTTTCCGGCAGTTGGAAATCCATAAAAGCTAAATATAAGAGAGAGAGAGAGAGAGAGGGGGGGGGATGGGGGAGGCCCAGGGGAAGGGTGAAGGAGGACTGGATGGCCGGTGTTGTGACGTTTTCTGTACGTGTGCCACTGCCGACTGCCACCCATTCGTATTAAACACTGCTGTGTACAGGGAGGCGACGAGACTGAACGCTCGGGGATGAGTTGCAGACAATGAGGAACACACATCCACGAGACCTAATATAATGGCCTAAAGGCTCAAAATATTTTGTTGATTTACTTGGATGTTAAGTTTGTAAGGTTAACTAGTTAGTAATTCTGCCAATATCGAATCCAGCGCTTTTCTATTGCTTTTTTATTTGTAATATAGTGCCTTGACATAACAATATTTGGCAGCCCTGCTTTTCCTAGTCAGTCAGAAATTCGGCACAGCAGTTGGCAGTTGCGCTGAGGACGAGATGAGGTGCAGGAAGATAGACATTAGTGCAGCAAATCTTACGAGTTCTCAGTTGTGCCTCGCCATAATTGGAAGGTGAGAAGTTTTATTAGATCTTAATATGTTTGGGGGATATTTTAAAGTAAACAATGGCCTATACTGACTTCCTTTATCAGTTCATTTTTGCTGAAAAAAACATCTAGATGTCAGAATTACTGTCATTCACGGTCGTTAAAAAGCTACTCGATATTCATTATATTCATTTTCGTAGGGAACACGGGGGTCCTGCTGATTTGCATATAAAAGAATGATTTTGTAATTTTTAGTTTGTGAAGAAAATTATATTTTGTTCTGTAATATTTCACCAACTATTGTAATAAGATATTAAATATATAAAAAGCTTCTCCTTAATTTCATTAAATTGATTCCATAAATATATATGTTAAGTACCAATATGGTGCATATATATACTGGTGTTGTCTACCGAATTTTTACCTGTATCTACTGAATTTTTTGGCAATTTTCTCCTGAAATTTCCTCTGCACCATCTGGCAACACTGGTCGGACTGTCGGACAGTCGGACACACACACATACACACACACACACACAGTCAGCCAGAGCGAACGGACGTATCTCGACTGCTCCTGTCTCCTATGGTCCTGTTTTCAGTTTATAATACTGTAAGTTAATAAACTGTAGAGTACCAAAAATGTAAAGATTTATTGGCAGAGAGTATATATGAATGTTTGTAGTATTTTCGGTAACAGCTGTTTTTGATACTGTAACCCATAGGTATATTTATATCTATGCTGTAACCAATTTCAAACATGGCCGATAATGTAAACATTGAGGGACTCGAATTTCCTGGATTTGATAGTAATACTAATGTCATGGATCTGGTTAAAACAATGATTATGAGATTTAATGAACTTGAATAGAAATTGGATAATCTAGTGTTAAAGGACATGTCTGAAAATACAAAGATTATTATACAGAGTCTGATCCAGTCCAATGAGACGGCGAATGAGATCAGGAATTTGAAGCGTGAAAATATCAAATTGTGGAGAAAACTAGATGATGGTTGTAATAAAACGGAGAAGGTGAGTAGTGTATTAGAAGAGCATAAGGCAAAGTGGGCACATGTAGAAGACGAACAGAAAGAAGTGGTCGGGTTAAGGGAAATCGTCCAGGAAGAAAGGAAAATGAACAAGAAAAAAATGGAAGAAAATATAGTGAAAATACTGAAGAAAAAAGAGAAAATAGTAAGAGACACTGTAGAAAGAAACAGATGTGTGGTAATATATGGAAACGGAGGAGGAAGAAAAGGTTAGATCCATGAGACTCGAGAGAGACAATAACCTGGTGAGAAGAATATTAGGCAAGATTGATCCCGGAGACAAGTGGGAAAAAAAAACTGAGGAAGTATGGAGGATAGGGCTTTATAAGAAAGGGGAAACAAGACCAATGACAGTCAAGTTGTCATCAGAAAGTGTAGTAAATGATAGTGACCTGGAAGCTAAGCAAAGAGGCAGGGATGGAAAATATTACAATAAGAAAAGAGTTGAATGAAGAAGAAAGAGAAGTTTTAAAATCACTGAAGGAACAAGTAAAGGAAAAAAAATAAGAGGTCAGAGGAAGAATGTAAACATTTTTTTTTCTGGAGAGTGATGGATATGAAAGTAAGGAAGTGGTATGTGAGGAAATAGAAGTGAAGGAAACTACGGGGGATGGCTATGAAAGATCAGAAATTGAGAAAGTGGTACCGACAGAGAGAAGAGGGTATAATAAACATCAAAAATAATTTGAAGGTGGTATATACTAATGTTGATGATTTAATATCGGCAAGGCTTGAAATTAATGATTTCTTGAGAGAATATGAACCTGATGTCATGTGCTTTGTAGAGACCAAGTTAAGAGAAGATATTGATGTTCACATGGGAGATGGTAAATACAAACAGTGGAGAAGAGACAGAAAAGAAAAAATGGGAGGAGTGATGATGGCAGTGAAGAACAACATAAATGTATGGAAATGGGAGAAGGTAGGGCCGAAGTGATAAATATGAAACTACTGTAGAAACTAGAGAGAATGGCATGAGAGAATTGGCGATAGTGTATGTTCCCCCTAAGACAAGAGCATGGAATGATGACGAATACCAGATGTTGTCAGATATGGCTAGTTATTTACAAAAAATAATTGAGAAAAGCTGCAATATAACTTAGGTGGGTGACTTTAACTGTAAAGAAGTGAACTGGAAGGAATGGGACTCAGGAGGCAGCAAAGATTCGTGGGGCACTAGATTATTAAATATAATAATGAATAATTTGATGACGCAATGGGTCAAAGAAGAGACACGGTTCCGAGGTGAGGACACACCAGCAAGGTTAGACTTACTGTTTACCAAAGAACCTGATGTAATAGAATCATTGAAATATTTCTGTCCTATAGGAAAAAGTGATCCAAGACTCGTGCTAACTGCCGGTGTTTGCGAGCCATTTGGCTCCTAAGGTTTCAGATTTACGAGCCAAATAAATTATTAGTAGCCAAACTGACTACGAGTCAAAATATTTTACAAGCAATATAGTTATTTACACATGGTGATGATTAGAAGCACATAATGATGTTCTAAACATTCACATTGGTGACAAGAAAGACTTCATAATCGATCACAAAATAATTTTTTGTTCATTTACTTGAGATTTACTTATTTTGTAGTTTACTGGGTTTTGAAGTGGGTGTATTTTCTCCTCGCCAAAAGGCAGCTTGGATGTAAAATTTGTTCGCCGAAGGGAAAAAATACTCGCATTTGCGAGCTGTGGCTCGCCAAACAAGAGCCCTGTGATCATGTGGTCACTGAGTACCAGATGATAATAGGGAACGTCAAGTCAAGAGATGAGCTTCATAGGCAGGGAAGATACAACTTTGGGAAAGCAAATTTTACAGGATTGAGAAATTTTTTGAAAATGCGAACTGGAGAAAATTCAGAGAAACAAGAGAGATGCAAAGGAAGTGGGATGTCTTTCTAGACCTCTATAATTTGGGAGTGGAAAATTTTGTACCAAGAGTAAGAGGGAAAGAAAACAGGAAAAACGAGTGGTTTAATTAAAGGTGTATGACAGCAAAAAAAAGAGAGAGATAAGGCATGGAACAACTGGAGAAAGAGAGGTCACAAGAGAACAAAGGAAGAATATAAAATAATTAGAAATGAATACACAAGAATATGTAGGGAAGAAGAACGGAATTTTGAAAAAGGTATTATAGACAAATGCAAGGATGAACCCAAACTGTTTATAGATTTGTTAATGGCAAACTGAAACAAAAGGAAGGAATCACCAAACTGAAAGTAAAAGGAGAGGTCTGTAAAGATGCAGCAGTGCAAGCTGAAATAATGAACAAATGTTTCCAATCGTTTTCACTAATGAAAATGAGTTTGTGGAAGGGGAGGGAGTGATTAGAAATAACCAGTGATAGAAGATATAAAAGTGGAGATACAGGAAGTGTATAAATTACTGGAAACTCGAGATGCAAGGAAAGCCCCAGGACCTGATGGAATTTCTAATTGGGTACTGAAGGAATGCAGAGAACTACTGGCGGATAAAATTCACAGTTTAATTGTGTGTTCTCTGGAAGAGGGGGAAGTGCCACAAGAGTGGAAGAGGGCAAATGTGGTACCAATTTATAAAGGAGGATACAGGGAAGAACCCCTGAATTATAGACCAGTGTCTCTAACTAGCATGGTCGCAAAATTGTGTTAGAGACTCCTGAAAGACATGGATAAAATATCTGGAAGAGATGAATATTTTGGCTGAAAGTCAGTTTGGATTTAGAAGTGGAAGGTCATGTGTTTCCAACTTGTTGAGCATTTACTCAAGAGCGATTGACATGGTACAGGAAAGAGATGGTTGGGTGGATTGTGTGTACTTAGACTTAGAGAAGGCCTTCGACAAGGTAAAAGAGACTAATGTGGAAACTTGAGTATATAGGAGGACTGAAGGGGAAACTCCTGGAATGGATGAGAGACTTTTTGAGAGACAGACAAATGAGGACATTAATAAAGGACAGGATGTCTGGATGGAGGGAAGTAACAAGTGGAGTCCTTCAAGGCTCAGTGTTGGCTCCAGTAATGTTCCTGATTTACGTAAATGATATGGTAGATGGAGTGAACAGTTATGCAAGTCTGTCTGCTGATGATGTAAAGATCTTGAGGAAGGTAGAGGTTGAGGAGGATTGTAAAATGCTGCAGGAGGATCTGGATAGGATATATGATTGGAGCCGGATGTGGGAAATGAAATTTAATGTAAAGAAATGTAAAATATTGGAAATGGGTAAATGTACCAGGAGGCCATCACTGAATTATTTGTTGGGTAATGAATTAATCACAAAAATGAGAGAAGAGGAAGATTTGGGAGTGCTGGTCCAAGATAGTTTGTCACCTGAAAAACAAAACAAGATACTTAGAGAGATGTATAAACTCCTGACTAACATAAGAGTAGCATTTCATTATATGGATGAGGCGATGATGAAAAAATTGATAGTGGCCATGATCCGCCCCAGGTTAGAATATGCTGCTGTAGTGTGGTCCCCACATAAAAAGAAAGATACAGTATTAACAAGATTGAGAGAATACAAAGAACAGCTACCAAGATGGTCCCCAGTCTGGCAGATCTGTCATATGGAGAGAGGCTGGAAAGCTGGATTTGCCTTCCTTAGAGGAAAGGAGAAAGAGGGGAGACATGATTGCAGTGTTCAGGACCATGATAGGAGTACATAAAATTGACCGAGAAGATCTGTTTGTATGGGATAAGAAAGCAACAAGAGGACACGGAATGAAATTGAAGAAGTCAAGCTGCTTGAAGGCTATCAAGAAATATAGCTTTCCTTATAGAAGTATAGACTCATTGAATAGCCTGGACAAAGAGATCGTCCAGTCTAAAAACGAGTTTAAAGCTAAATTTGACTTACTGAGAAACGGCGACGGAAACCCACGAGCATAGCACATTTCGTGTATATCACAATTAGGTATATTAGGTAAATACATAGATATTTGGAACGACTTAGATGGTGAGGTGATGCTGGAGAAAAACATTCATGTGTGTAAAAGTAGACTAGATAAATGTGGATATGGAGACAGGACAACACAAGCATTGCTCAATTCCTGTATACTACAAATAGGTAAATACACACACACACACACACACACACACACACACACAAATTCTCCTCAAGATTACCAACCCATTGCTCTTACTAGTTGTCTCTGCAAGTTGTTCAAGCGTATGATAAGTCATCATCTTATGTGGCTCCTAGAATCCAGGCATCTTTTGTTATCTTCACAGTTTGGTTTTTGAAAAGCTCATGGTACCTTAACTCCCCCCCTTAATCTAGAGACTTATATCTGATCAGCCTTTGCCACTCACAAATTTGTTGTTGCAGTGTTCTTTGATATAGTCTGACGCTACCATATTTTACGCACAGGTTGTTCTTACAGTATTGATAATAACCTTGGTGTTTTCTTAAAGAAATTTCAATCAACTCATTTCTTTACAGTCTGTGTTCAGCATACTTATTGGGATCCATTCCCACAACATGAAGGTGTTCCCCAAGGCAGTGTTCTTAGCACTACTCTCTTTTTATTTGTTATTAATAGAACAGGTTCTTGTCTCCCAGTTGGGCTTCACAGTTCATTCTATGTAGATGACTTTGCAATATATGTCTCAAACCCTGATATCTCTGCCCTTGGTGCTCTTATTGAACGTGCGGTTTCCACTGCGTCAGAATGGGCTACTTCACATGGTTTCCAGTCCTCTCCTCTTAAGTTACTTTTACTTGCTTTTGTCTTATTCCTCAACCGCCCCTTTTTCTCTAAGGCTCTCCTCTCCCATACAAAACCTCTGCTTCCTTTTTTGGCCTTCTCTTCGACACTTGTCTTCCTTGGAAGGACCATATTGTCTCCTTGAAAATCTGCCTTGCAACGCCTCCGTCTCTCACAGACTTTGTCTCATGTGTCGTGGGGTGCTGATTGAACTACTCTTCTTCATCTCCATATTGTTCTCGTTCTCTCCAAACTTGATTATGGTTGCCGAGTTTATTCTTCCATTTCAGACACCATCCTCCAACAATCTGATTCTGTGGATCATCACAGTTTGCGTCTGGCTCTTGGCACTTCCCCAGTTAAGAGTGTCTATGCTGAATCAGGAGTTCCTTCACTTTTCCACTATCATGCTTTACATTCTCTTAATACCTGTGCTAAGTTGCACTGTTTTCCTAAGACCCCTTCACTACTTCCTCCCAGTCCTGACTTAGACACGTTTTCCTCACATCCTAGGATCAAACCACCTTTTGCAGTTCGAGCTCGTACTCCTCCCTTACCGTTAGTAATGTTTTTCTTTATGCACGTGTCTTTTTTTCCCCCATGGCTACTTCCATGACCCTGCGTTTGTCCTTCCATTTTCCCTTATTCCAAGTCCAGTACTTCTTCATTCATTCTCTGTTCCCAGTTCTCCAACCATCTCTCCTGCCATTCCTCTGCAGTCCCTACATACATTGATGGTTCAAAAACCCCTGCGGGTGTTGGGTTCACAGTTCTCTTTCCTTTTATCATTTTAGCCTTCCTGTTTTTGTGAGTGTTCTAACAGCTAAGTTATATGACCTCTTGTTTGTGTTGTGGTATACTGTATTTGTTGTGCCTCCTCTCCCTCATTTGTGATATTCTCAGATTCATATAGTGCTCTGTCCCTCTTTCAGTCGCCTACTGCTTTATTCCTTCCTATCTTAGAATGGTTTTTTCCATCTCTTCTTGTTGTAAAAGAGTCCAGTCCTGTTGGGTCCCAGGACACATGGGCATCACAGACAATGAACGTGCTGATCGGTTGGCTCGCACAGTTGTTGCCAGAGATGCTTCTCCTTCCTTCCTTCCCCATTCCAGTCTCTCATTTTCTTCCTGCCGTGTCTTCCTTCCTTCAACATCACTGGGAGTCCGTTGGGACTTTATCACTAATAATAAACTCAGTGTTGTTAAATCCTTCATTTCTCCTTGGTTGACCCCTTGCCACTATACCAGGAGGTGGGACACTGCTTTAGTCTGTCTTAGAATTGGTCATACTAGACTTACCCACTTATTTGATGTCTGGTGACCGCCCTCCCCTCTGTACTCATTGCAATACCCTCTCCATATGCTTGGCAGTTGCGCCGCCAGATTTTAATACAATCAGTCAATCCTCTCTGTACATCATATTTTCTTTGATTGTCCTCTACAGCAACGTATTTCTTGCCCTTTCTTGTCTCACCTTCAACGTCCCCCCCTTCTTGCAGACTTCCTCTGAGAATCACTGTATTTTTCCTTCCATAATATCATGTCCTTCCTTACCTCTAGGTCTTCTTTCCGACATCTAATTTTGTTCCCTACTTCAGCAGCCCCATCTGTAATATGATATACTTCTTCCATTGACCCATTTCTTTCACCACGCATTTCTTCCATTGACCCATTTCTTTCACCACACCATGTCTGTGCTCTCAGCCCGCCCAGCGTACACAACTTGTAGCCGATGATCCGGCTTTGTGCTGGATTTTGGCACTAGGTTCTTATTATTCTTCTTCTTTCCCTGTTTCTGGTTCCTACCTCTCACCCCATCCCTTTGATGGGAATTCAGGGAGGTGGAGATGATAATCACAGTCCATAAACAGTAATATATTAATTATAACCATCCTCATCATCATCATCATCACTGTGACATTCTCATTACAAAATGGTGGGTATGATCAAGAAAAAAGAAATGTAAGAGCTGCAATCAACAGAGTGCCTAGACATGTGGGTCACTCATATCTTGATTCATTATGTAAGCCCCCAAAACTCCTGGTTCTATCCTACAGGTTACCATTTACTATACGTGTAGCTTCATGCTGCCATTCTCAAAACACCTGTAAGATAAAACCACTCCATCAACCAAGAAAGAGCAATCCTGGTCCTCATTAAATGCAGGATGTGTTCCAAAATCGTATAAATTTTTCATTACAAACGGTCCAGTAAACTGGGAGAAACTGGCAAATCGCCTGCAGAAGTGGCAATGGAACTTTAACAGGCAATTATCTGTAATTAATGTGGACTTATTATAAAAAAAACAACAGAAAATTGGCCGCACATTATGAGGTTTTATTTTACATTTACTGTATCCCCTGACATACTATACTTCCTCCACAGTTTTACCATGAGTCAGTTCTCTTGCCTGCTCAGTGTCTGTACCTTGCTTTCTTAAATTAAGCCAGCTTCTTAATACACTTCACATTCCCATAGCCATTATTTGAAATGTGACCACACCATCTAAACACACTTTTATATCTTTGATCCACTGACTTCATCACATCTCTCATATACTACACCATTTCTTGTTTATTTTTCACAACTGACATATGTTTCTCAGCACACCAATCGTTACTGTTCTCATCATCCTATTTATTCCTGAAACCTTTCTTTCCTTCATTCTTTCCTCCTCCTTCTGCCTACAGGTGACTTTACACTCCCTCTTCTGTCTTTCTTTCCTTCATTCTTTCCTCTTCCTTCTGCCCATGGGTGACTCTGCACTGAGTGACAAGCCAAATGGTTTCCTGTACACCAGGAAACCATTTACTGTGCTGGGTGGTAACCATATAACCAAATTATGGCACCTGGTGGCTTAGTGGGTAACTACAGCGCTCCATTCGGATTGAGCCTGTGCAGGTTTTATATCCATGGGGTGGTTGGGGTTTACTGCTCACGTTATGCCACTCAGGGATGAGTGAGGCTGGTTGCTCTCGTCTTCAATGTCAGGACCAATTTGCCTAGCCCCAGGTGCCTACACTCCTCATGGGGCAACACAGGATTGAATGATGGATGGATGGATGAACTTTTCATACTGATGATGTACGAGTACCAAATTTAGTTGGAAGTTAGTGGCAACCATCATCTACTCACTTGATACAGTGCCGCCTTCCTGTTCCTTCCCCTTTCTCCTTCGATCTCTGTGTCTGCCCTCCTCTTTTCCTACTTCTCTCTTTCCTTCCTGTCACTTTTTATTACTATTTCCACTTCAGGTGGCTCTGCACTGAGAGACAAGTTTAATGATTTCATATAACTCAGGAAACCATTTACTACACTGAGTGGTAACCATAAAACCAAATTATGGGGTAAAGTGGAGCCTGGTATGGTGCCCCTGCTAACTGGGTGGAGAAACACAAATGTGGCATCCACCCAGGAACCAAACTCCACACTTTTTCCCACATGTGACCATAGTGTGGCACTGTCAACAGCAACAGAACATCAGTTCACTGCATGGGATGGCCCTGCAGGGGTGGTTGCTTACCTGCAGTTGATGGATCTGCTTGGCTAGACAGGCTGGGGTTGATCAACAATAACAACAACTGATGTCTTCAGCTTATATTATCATTCATTCATTCATCATCTATTCCTGTATTGCCCCATGAGGAGCATAGGAGCCTGGGGCTAGGCAAGATGGTCCTGATGTTTAAGATGACAGTGGCCAGCCTCACTCATCCCTGAATGGCATTACGTGAGCAATAAACCCCAACCATCCCTTTGATATAAACCTACCCTGGCTCAATCCGATTGGAGAGCCGTAATTACCCACTAAACCCATATGTGCCACAATTTGGTTATATGGTCTCCATCCAGCATAGTAAAAGGTTTCCTGGTGTATAGGAAACCATTTGGTTTGTCACTCATTGTAGAGTCACCCGTAGACAGAAGGAAGAGGAAAGAATGAAGGAAAGCAAGACAGAAAAGGAAGGATGGGAAGAAGGAAGAAACGAAAGGGCAGTCACACGAGAGCAGCACTGCATCGAGTGAGTGGATGGTGAGCACCCCCACCTTTTCATATACCATAATGTTATTACTACTACCAGACAATTTTATCAAACTTAATGACATGTCTCAAGCAGTGAAAGGGTTACTGGGTATAATGGACACATCTCAAGTAATGATTAGGTTACTGAAGGCTAGATCTATATCCTACAGTTCAAAAAGTCTGTCCTAATATCAATAAAACTATCTGAAAATGTGGAGATGACAAGATTACAACCAAAGATGTCCTCGAACTGAAGGTGTTAAACACAAACTTAACCATGTTTTTTAATGTTTTGTACAGAACTTTAAAGCTATATTTGTTATGGCTGTCATTTGCTTTAATGTTTTACACTGCATTTAGTGTATGGATGTCTATGCTGTTTTAATAATGCCATTTACCTTTAATTTTTTGTGTTCCCTTGTTTTAGTATTTGTTCCAGATATAGTGTTCTTTTTTGTTCCTTCCAGTTTTGGGTTTTCTTTTGCCAGATACTGTGATTGTTAACCCTTTGAGATTCCTACGACGCGATTTTGTATCATCATAAATCCAGCCGCTGAGATTCTGATGACCTGAATGTTAGTCAAACGACAATATTATTTTTTGCATGTGTTCCATCTCCTATCTGGTCATGTTCCACATACACTATTCTGTTTATCCTTTTCCAGGTATTTGTTTTTACAGTGATGGGTACATCAGATAGATATGCCTGGAACCACTGTCTGACTCACTTCTTCATTTCTGCAACATTCGCGGCCTTTCCTCTAACTTTCGCTCTGTTGAGCACCACCTCTCCTCCTCTAAACCTCACCTTCTTTTTCTAACTGAGACTCAGCTGTCTGAGGCAACTGACAGCAAACCCTTTTCTGTATCCTCCTACTTTCTCTATACTCATTTCAAAGCCAAAGGTGGCTGTTGTGTATATATACGCAACGACTTATCTTGCTCTCGTGTTCCTGAACTCGATTCTTCTGAATTCTCTACACTTTGGCTTTTCTGTCATTCTCTGACTAAATATATCTGTGCTGTTTACTTATCCCCTAATTTTACTGACTATCAAAAATTCATTGACTATCTTACTTCTACGATGGAACAGATTCTATCCATTTCTCCTTTCTCAGAAATCTCCATTCTAGGAGATTTCAATGTTCACCACCACCTTTGGCTCTCCTCTCCTTTCACTGATCCACCTGGTGAACAAGCCTACATCTTTTCTATCCTTAATGACCTAGAGCAGCTGGTACAGCACCCTACCCGTATCCCTGACCGCCTTGGAGAGAGCTCCAACATACTTGACCTCTTCCTCACAACTAATCCTTCTGCTTACTCTGTTAATCTTTTCTCTCCGTTGGGCTCCTCCGATCACAACCTTATCACCTTAACCTGTCCTATCACTCCGGTACGGCCTGTGGACCCTCCAGGGAAACGTCGTCTGTGGCATTTTGGAGCCGCGGACTGGGAGGCCCTCAGGCAGTACTTCTTTGATTTTCCCTGGAATGATTATTGCTTCCATGGCCGTGAGCCATCTGAGCGTGCCTTGCGCATTACGGAGGTTATTCTCTCGGGCATGGAAGCATACATTCCTTTCTCATATCCTTTGACTAACGCAAGAAAGCCTTGGTTTAATCACGCTTGTTCTAATGCTGTCCGCAACAAGGAGAGGGCCTACAAAAGGTACCGGAGCCAACCCACCACTGAATCACATCGTCTTTATGTTTCTGCCTGGAATTGTGTTAAGTCTGTTCTTCGCTCTGCTAAAAATAATTTCATCCGTACTAAATGCTCTCAACTCTCCAACTCAAATTCTTCCCGCTCCTTCTGGCACCTTGCCAAAAACCTTTCTGACAACTTTACCTCATCATCCTTCCCTCCTCTTTTCTATTCTGATGGTTCTGTAGCTATTTCTTCTACTGATAAAACAGATCTCTTCGCACAGTCTTTCTCCTCCAATTCCACCTTAGACGATTCCGGTGCTGTTCCACCATCACTTCCCCCCTCTGACTTCCTCATGGCTAACATTAAAATTTCTTCAGCTGATGTATTTTCTGCCATCACTGGCCTCAGTACTAACAAGGCATATGGGCCTGATGGGGTCCCTCCTGTTGTTCTCAAGAACTGTGCTTCTGTGCTTACACCCTGCCTAGGCAAACTCTTTCGCCTTTGTCTGTCAACTTGTACCTTTCCTTCTTGCTGGAAGTTTGCTTTCATTCAGCCAGTCCCAAAGAAGGGTGACCACTCCCAACCCTCCAACTCTCGTCCAATTGCTTTAACGTCCTGTATTTCAAAAGTTTTCGAGTCAATTCTCAATAGAAAAATTTTAAGGCATCTTTCCTATCACAACCTTCTTTCCGATCGTCAGTATGGGTTCCGTCAGGGACGCTCCACTGGCGATCTTCTCACCTACCTTTCAGACTCCTGGTCATCCTCCTTTCGGGACTTTGGCGAAAGCTTTGCCATTGCACTTGACATCTCAAAGGCTTTCGATCGAGTCTGGCATAAATCTTGAATTTCCAAACTGCCCTCCTACGGTTTCTCTCCTTCTATCTGTGCCTTCATCGCTAGCTTCCTTTCTGGTCGTTCTATAGCTGCTGTTGTAGACGGCCGTCGTTCTTCTCCTAGATCTATCAACAGTGGTGTTCCTCAGGGTTCTGTCCTATCACCAACTCTCTTCCTTTTATTCATCAGTGATCTTCTAAGCTGTACATCTAACCCTATCCACTCATACGCTGATGACTCCACCCTTCACCTTTCCATTCGGTTCCCGCAACGCCCATCTCAGCAGTTACTTCAACAAACAAGGGATGAGGCTATGGCACACCTAATGTCTGACTTGGCTTGTATCTCTGACTGGGGTAAAAATAATATGGTTGTTGTTAATGCATCTAAGACTCAGTTCTTACACCTATCAACCTGACAAAATCTTCCACAGGTATACCCACTGTTTAATAATATTCAGCTTAATCTTGCATCATCGTTGAACATGCTTGGGGTTTCATTTACTCGGGACTTATCTTGGAAAGATCATATTACATCTCTTGTAAAATCTGCTTCCAATAGGTTGGGTGTGCTAAGTCGACTCCGCTCTTTCTTTACCCCTGCACAATTGTTGACTCTATACAGGGGTTTTCTCCGCCCATGTGTGGAGTACAACTCTCATGTGTGGGGAGGCTCCCCACATACAGCTCTTCTCGATAGGGTGGAGTAAAAGGCTTTTCGTCTCATTAACTCTCCTGCTCTTACTGACTCCCTTCAACCTCTGTCTCTTTGCCGCACTGTTGCGTCTTTATCTCTTTTCTATCGCTACTTTAATGGTCACTGCTCCTCTGAACTGTCTGCTTGCATTCCTCCACCTCTATGACGGGCGCGTAGCACCCGTCTGGCAGCAAACTCTCATCCCTTTTCCGTCCAACTCTCTAATGCAAGAGTTAACCGTTACTCCCTGTCTTTCATTTATGCAACAGGTCAGCTCTGGAACTGTCTCCCTATGTATGTATTTCCTGCTGCCTATGAACTCCAGTCTTTCAAACGCAGTGTGTCGAGGCATCTCAAAATGATCGGATCTTGAATTTGGCTCTCTATTGTATTTTGTTTTTCTCTTGGAGGGAACTGTTACTGTGGGCTCATGGCCTTTGGCTCCTTCTTCCTCACATAAAAAATAATAAATAAATAAATAAATAAATAGATTTTTACCATGAATAATATCGGTCTCACCAGCATGGATATATGCCAGCGTGACAGTCAGAGCGTTCGCTTTTCTCTGTGACTGCTAACATAAATTGCCATAATGTATATATTAACAGAAAGCAAATTTACTGTAGACTGACATGGTGCTATCAAATTTCACATACCTCTAATACTTTTCTTTTTACAAATATTTTTCTATGACAGGGTGTGCGATTTTTCTTTTCAGCTAACTTCTACTTGTCCTATTGGCCTTATAGCTAGTGTACAGCAAACTCGCCCCTAGCGCGAGGGTTTCGTTCCAACCGTGGTGCGTTTGGTGCGAAACCGCGAAGTTTTAACTGCTCCTTATTTTGCTCCCTAGACCCCCTAAATATGATGTTTTGCTGTTATCTGTCATTGGTAATCAATATGAAGCACTTTAAGTGGTTAGAAGGTTTATTTAAAGTTATAACTTACAAATACAGTACTGCACAGCAAAACTTCAACATACAATATACGTAAACACCAGGCAACATTCCGATGCTGATTGGTTTCGGGACAATTCGTCGTCAAGTCAATTCGCCATCACAACAATAACAAGACAATTTGCTGTCATTAATGAAGACAGCTGTGTGTGATGCTAAAATATAATTCAAAGGCGAAATAAGTATATTTATAGAATGACGGGGAATCGTTCAGGGTGCGAATTGTCCTGACGGGGAATCGTCCATGTTTTGACAGGGAATTGTCTGACGGCGAATTGACCTGACGGAGAATTGTCTCGAAACCTGCCGATCATGGGTAATCATATAAATCAGGTTACCTGGTTACAAGGCTTTAGTTAACGCTTTAACTTTATTTAAGTGCTTTAACTTACATACTGGTACCAGAAGAGTAAATATTTATCTTACAAATACATTATCGTGGAAAATCAGTGCAGCAAATCTTTAACGAACAAATAAGAGGCAATATTCCGACGGCTATCAAGTAAACTGGTTATAAGACTTTATTTCTTGGTTTAACATTATTTAATAGTATTTTAACTTGTACATAAATTTACCAGAACAGTAATGTAAATATTTAACTGGAAAAGCAGGACACGATCACCTGATCAAAACGAACTGTGCGTGGTGCTGCGCTGATGTTCGAGGATTTAACCTTTCAAAGGCCGCCTCTCTTGCGTAAATTTATAGTTTTTGTAATGGTTCTTTAATCTCACGTTGTTTTATACGTATCTCAGCACTAACCGTGTATAACTGCAAGTGCGTTCGGCGAGAACGTGTTCGGGGCGGTTTACTGTATTTACCATTTTCAACCATACTACGATAAAGGGCAACTATTTAGCTTTAAAACGGTACAATATTCATTAGCCTACCATAAAAAATTACAGTACAGTGGCTGATTATTTACAAATATCGCTGCACGACAACGAGCTCTATGTGCACCCAGCTGAATCTGGCACAGACACAATCGGCAGAGGGCCGAAAATCTCAAAGAGTTAATCCTTATTAACTAAAAACTTTAACCAGCCAGTATACATCCATTCTAGTACTGTATTGTCCCATCAGGACTGTAAGGACCCATGGCCAAGATACTCAGTCCAGACATGTAATGCACGTATCCAATTCCTTGCTCCTTAGCAGAAGTACGGAAGCAATAGACCGTAACCACCCCTCGGAATTACACCATTATGGGCATCATTCAGCTGAAATACCTTAACTCATTAGACCACCAGGCATCTCTACAAAATTCCACTTGATTATTAGCAAGCATCACAGTCTAACATGCATTTGGTACATCAGATATGTAAGTACTCCATTCTTTCCCATCAACTGCTAATTTAATTCCATTTCTCTCATTTATACTGACTTTTCTTAAAAACCTGTCCATGTTGATACTGTACTAGATAACCATCAGGAAGTCATCCATCTGTCTCACTCCAACACTGATTCTGAACAACTGTACATATTCAAATCTTCATCTACCTACATATATGTTTTAATGCCATTAGTAATTAATGGCTCCTTACAGCATTCAGTAGCTTTCCTATCTCATCCTATCCTTAGATGGGGGGAAAAAAATGGCAGGATGATAGTGATTAGGTTTCCTTCTATACCATATTCTGTGAACCAGTATGCAAAACCTTCCACAACTCTCCCTGTTCCTTGGTTAAAATTTTCTTTTCACTCTCATAATTGCCAGAAATATGTAACATCTAAATCTTTGTGACATATGTTTTCCACTATCTGTCTCTCTTCAAACAACTGATTCACAAACTATATATACACCATATCAAAACCACCCAATTAACTGTCTGCCAGACAACCAGTAGTTTTTCCCATATAACACTCAAAAGAAACTCTCTGCCAGTTGTGAAAATCACTATGGCTGCCAGTTTTGTAAAGATGAATAAAATTTTAAGTTATGATATAAAAAATAAAACTATGGAATTTTTTAAATGTTTTTTGCTGAGGGTACTGATCAGTGAATTATATGCCTTAACTGTGCATTTTCTACATTAGCTCTCTTGTGACTAGTTCAGGCAAGATGAGAAAGTGTCCAGAGCTCTCGTTTTACATACAGAGTCTATTGTATTCCTGTTTTGTGAAAGGACTAAGCATTTTTTTTTTTTTTTTTTTTTTTTAATCCAGCTGAAATATGGTACTGGTAATGTAAAATAACAATGCCACCAATCTCCCAAGGATTTTTTTTTTTTTAATCAGTTTACATGAGAATTATCAGCATTAACCCCTTCACTATGATGATATCATTATCATTTTAATCAAGCTAATAATTTCTTTGGCTCTGCAGAGACTTCAGAGTGGAGGGCTTCGATAGCTTATTTAGTTATGTTTTCTGTATGCAGAACAAAAGCCTGTGGTATTAACATAAATACAGCATTTTGGATAAGTTTTTCTTGTAAGGAAAAGGGTCCAGTGCAATAATACAGTAACAGTATGGCTAAAACAGGAAACAGTAGGGAAGCTGCACTGCGGCCATAGGTTATACGAAATGTACAGCATACAGATGGAAAGTTATGTTGCAAGCTGGCCTCTTACAATCCTTTGTTGTAGTATACAGTATCAGGTACATCAGGGAGCTGACGAATCTTTTTCTGCAAAAGAAATTGGTACTGTAAGTAACATACAGAAAAGTACACTGCTTTTAATTTGCTGTCTATCTATTCATCTACTTATTGCCAGACACCTTAATCTCATAAGGGGTGGCCACAAACAAATTGCCTCCATGTCGCCCTGTCCCCCACCATTTCACTGGCCTGCTCCCAACTCACACCCCCATCTGTTATATACCTCTCCATTCCATCCCTCCATCTCATCCTTGGCCTCCCCTCCCTCCAACTCATTCACACACTCTCCTAGTCAGTCTCTCACTCTCCATCCTCTCCACATGGCCAAACCACCTCAGTGTGTTTCTCCTAATGCTTCCTATCATATCCACATCCACACCACAACACTCCACTAATTTTCTATCTATCTATCTGTCTATCTACTGCCAGACGCCTTAATCCCATACAGGGTGACCACAAACAAATCACCTCCACGTCACCCTGTCCCCCACCATTTCACTGCCCTGCTCCCAATTCACACCCCCCTCTCTCATATACCTCTCCACTCCATCCTTCTATCTCATCCTTGGCCTTCCCCTCCCTCTCTTCCCCTCCACCTCGCTCACATACACTCCTCTCATCAATCTCTCACTCTCCATCATCTCCACATGGCCAAACCACTTCAATGCGTTTCTCCTAACGCCTCCTATCACATCCACATCCACACCACAACGCTATTTCACTTCCTCAATTGTCAGCCTGTCTCTCCATGTGACTCCACAGGCTCCTCTCAAATAACTCATTTCCACTGCTCTCATTCTTGTGTCCCTTCAACAACGTCCAAGCTTCACTTCCATACGTTAGAGTTGGTATCACAATACTGTCATGTACTAACTTTTTCACTTCCATGCTCACTTCCTTGTTTCTTGTCACTGCCTTCAAGGAACCAGCGACCTTTCTAATTTGTTGTACCCTTTCAAGCACTTCCCCCTCCAAACTTCCATCCTTACCCATCACACTACCCAAGTACTTAAACGTACTCACATTTTCCCTTTCCTCATCATCTAACCTCACTGTACATTCATTGACTTCACTTCTCTCAAAGACCATAACTTTACTCTTCCCTACATTCACCTTTAGATTCCATTTCTTACAAACTCCCAAACTCATCTACCAAGCCTTGCAGCTCCCCTTCGTCTTCACTTAACAACAGCAGTACAGGGAGTTTCCAAACACTGCCCTCTCTGATTAGGGCCACTCCAATGTCCAGTGCCCTACCTTGTATCTCTTTTATAACCCCATCCATATACAGACTGAACAACCATGGAGACAGGACACATCCCTGTTTCAACGCAACTTCAAATAGAGAAACTCACTCGGCTCACTATCCACACGCACTGCAGCCTTAGCACCCTCATACATACTCTTCACAGAATTCAACAACTTCCCATCTACTCCATATATTCTTAATACTTTCCACAATCCTTGTCTATCTACCCTGTCACATGCTTTCTCCAAATCCATGAAGGCCGCATAAAATTTCTTTCCCTTTTCTAGAAACTTTTCCACTAAAGATCTAAGAATGAATATCTGATCTACACAACCTCTTCCCTTCCTAAAGCCTCCCTGATCTTCTCCACCTAATTCCTCTGTCATTTCCCTAACTCTGTCAATAAGTATCCTACTGTATACTTTTCCTGTTACACTACGAAGACAAATGCCCCTGTGAATACCACACATTTCTTTTTCCCCTTTCCCTTTGTACAAGCGAATAATTAATAACTGACAATTAAATACATTAATGTTAGTGGTAGGTGGTGGCGACCATCATCCACTCACTTGATGTAGTGCTGCCTACTTCTTCCTTAGCCTTTATCATTCTTTTTCTGTGCCTGCTCTCCTCCCTTCCTATTTCTCCCATCTTTCCTGTCACTTCTTATTGCTTTTCTTTCCTTTACAGGTGGCCTTACATTGAGTGACAAGCCAAATGGTTTCCTGTAAGCCAAGAAACCATTTACAACACTGGGTGGTAACCATATAACCAAACCATACGTCTCCCTACGTGTCAACAAGTGGGTTGGTGGAAGGTTAGTGTCCCTCCCTGTAAAACAAAACAAATAACTCAAAGTCAAATGGCCACCCCTTACAGGATTATGGCGTCTGGCAACAGATAGATAGACAGAATTTTAATGTATTTAATTGTCATTATTTTTATATTTCTTAATCTACAATATGCTTCCTACTGCCAAAATGCTACATCTTCATATATTTATATAACCTATGAGAACCCCCTTCACAGCTGCTGATGTAGTGTCATGGTTATGAGATGCTATCACATGGCTTGTCAAGTACGATATACCTGTACTTGATGTTCGATGATCTACCCATTATTACTGAACAAAGAATATTCCAAACAGTAACAGAGAGGGGAGGCTGAGAAGCTTACCAAGTGACTGAGCATTGCCAGCTTCAGCAAAAATAAGTACTGGCAGCATAAGTTTTACTGCAACCGAATTTCCTATACTGCATGGGGTGAGGAGATCAAAAATTGAATCAGAGGAAAAAGGAATCTTAAAGTCTCCTCCCTCCCCTCCACCTGTTGTATCCCGGGATACAGAAAGAAGGGTGTTTGCAACACCAATGCTAGGCAGTAAAGCTGCCACATCAGTTCAAAGAGCAGGGGTTATCAGCCAACCACTCCATCAATTTTGATGTAAGCAGGGAATTCTTAGAGCACAGTATTCTTTCTTCCCTATTCTAAAAAGCTGTATAAAAAAGTGAGAGAATGTGTATGTAAAGTCAACATTAACCGTAGGTATGCAATGTTTGGACTAACAAGTAAATGGTACCAAGTGACCCTTCTGAATAAACATATTCTGATAAGCCTACACAGGTCTCAGAATAACTGGATCTGTACTTTATTGTGCTAAGATCCTAAATGAAAATGCAGCTCCTAGACAGCCAATTAATTATACATAAGGATAATTACAGTACCAGTGCAGCCTGACAAAAAGGCAAAGTACTGCCACTACACAATGGAAGCTTCCCAAGAATTGACAATACTTGGAAATGGTTGAACACCATTATTATGGTGAAAGAGATAAAAGAAAAGAAGGTACACTGTGTGCAATATTTGTGCAAGTACACAAAATCACACTTCATACTAGATGCTCTTAAACCAGTACACCCGTACCCCAATTTCCGGCAGTGTTGTGTACCAGCGGGAGTGTAGTAGTAGTAGTAGTTGTTCCCTAGGCAGTCTGGCCGAACATCCCCGAGTCCCTTAGGAAGGCCATGGCCGAGACAGGGCTTTCCCACAGAGCACTCAAAGAGTGTATGTTGTGTTGTTGGCATAGGTGATTGTGTGCAATGCAGTCTTCCATAATGTGCTTAATAGTATGGGGTGCTGTGTTGCATCCTGGACAGGCAACAGCGACGGAGTCATCCAGCCTCTTCTGGTAGCTTAAGAGGGCTGGATGGTGCCCACATCTCAGCCTGGCCAGGTGGACCCTGTCCTCACGAGGAAGATAGGATTCAGGAGGGTGGATGTCAGGAGGCCGTGCATGCAGCTGTGTGTTGTCTTTAAGTGACTGAATGGAGCGCCGAGTGATCTGAGTGTCGATATGCTTCTGGAAGCTGGTTTGAGGTGGGCGAGGGGGGAGAGATGACAGTATTTGTGTATGGTATCGTGTGCTGGGTGTTGTTTTGATGTTCCTTGGTGTGGATGGATGTGTTGCCATGTTCTGTAGTGAATGTTGTGGGTTTGTGGAGGCTGCAGCAAGAAACTGGGTGCCTCTCATGTCTAGGTGATCCTTGACTTTGAGGACTTTGGTTTCTTGATGTAGGTGGTCTGTAGAGTGTTGTAGTGTGTTTTGGTCAGGTTAGAAGCCCAGGCAGGGCTTGCATAATTCATCACTGAACGTATGTATTGTTTGTATACTGTGGTGGTGGTTTCTTTGTTGTGTCCGAATGTTGTATGGGCAAGTGACCTCAGAGCATTGAGTCTTGGTGTTATATTATTTTTAATGTTTGTGATGTGTTGTTTAAATGACACTGATGTATTGTATGTTACACCAAGGATTTTGTGTGTGTGTGTGTGTGTGTGTGTGTGTGTGTGTGTGTGGTAGGGGAGTGTTGTTTATGGTGAGGTGTGGGTTGTGACTGTGTTCTGCTGTCCAGTTTGTGAGAAGAGTCACTGTAGATTTGGCTGGGGCTATTTTGAGCCTGTTTGTGGTGAACCATTCGTGTAGTGTGTTGAGGTAAGGTTGAATAATGTGTGCAGCTGTGTTTGCGTTTTGGTGTTTACATGTAAGTGTTATATCATCTGCATGGGAAGCTATGTGTATATGTGGGGTGTGGGTACGTCGTGCATGTATAGATTAAAGAGTGTAGGGGACAAAACAGATCCTTGGGGAACGGTGTTTGTGAAGTTTCTGATGTTAGAAGACTGACCGGCAAATGTTACGTGTGCACATCTGCCTGCTAAGTAGTTTGCCAGCCATCTATTTGTGTTATTGTGCATGTTTGTGTTGAGTATTTTGTTTGTGAGGTTGTGGCGGGGGATAACCAAGGACCAACATCAAATTGCCAACCAAGCCCTGCCTCACATCCCACCGCTGCCACCAATGTAATAACCGAAATGATACTTACAAATTAATCACTGTCCTGGCCGAGATTTGATCCCAGGCCCTCGCGCTTGATACGCCCGCATGTTACCACTGAGCCTAAGAGAGGATCCCCACTTTGCCTCTACGCAACGTGGGCTTTTAGACACCCCATTACACACTCTTCGCTGCCCATCTCACTTACAAGGAGTTCAATTCACGTACTAATAAAAAATACTGTACACTAAAAAAAAAAAAAAAAAAATAGGATCTCGCGTACAAGGGGGATCGCGTACTCGGAACTCGCGTGCTGTGGGGATGTACTGTACAGTAGTCACACACAGTACGCGAGTTTATGGGTGGCAGAGGAGGTCGCCTACAAGGATTTCACGTACTGTGAATACATAAACTTAAGGGAAAAATTGCACGTGGGCAGCACCCCCCTTCATCGGTAACCCTTGAGACTCCTTTCAGACCTAAGTATTGTACTGCACAGGGAAACTATCAGATAAAGTAAACCAACAATATTATGGCTTTACTAAATAAGCAAGGATATGGCTTAACTAAACCAACAAGAATATGGCTGCTCACCTTAACCCAAAAGGACAACAGGCATGATGGATATAAGAAGAGGATCTGAGGCGGGGTAAGGCACCTAGCGTGCACCTCCTGCACCACCCACCACACCACCTTCCTCACCACTCTCATCACCAGCACTTTTGACACTTTCACTAGCTAATGCACTCACTTCTTTCATAAACCCTTCAAAGTCTATTTCTGACACCTCAGACATCACATCAGCCTCTTGATTCTCCCCAGGAAATGGCTCTTCTAATGTTGAAGGGAGCGATTCCTCATTCTCTTGAGGCCGCAGGTAATGGGTGATGTGGCTTTGCTTCCTTCTGTTAACCTCCTAGTTGTGCCTATCTGTCTAGTAGCGGAAGGTTCTGTCCAGTCAAGTCACTACTTCCTCCACTCGCAACTGACAATGTTCGATGTCCTTGAATTCTTCTTGAATTTATTGAGGGCACACAGTACCCAGTTGATCCCCATCATCGACAAGCCTCCACTCTCCATCACTGGTGCCAGGCGGAGCATAGGCAACCATTGGCACATCTTGGGGTGGCAATCTCGTGTGCTCGGGGTAACCCCGGATTTGGGCCACTCTTCGTTGCCATCTCGCCTATTACGAGTTCAATTCGCGTGCTATTAAAAAATACACTAAAATTCGATAAAATATAGGTCCTTGGGAACTACGTGATTCGCATACAGTGAGCTTGCGTACTGTGCATCACCATCATCATCCAATCCTACATTGCCCCATAAGGAGCGTAGGAGCCCGGGGCTAGGCACTTGGTCCTGACATTTAAGATGAGAATGACCAGCCTCACTCATCTCTGAATGGCATTACATGAGCAATAAACCCCAAACACCCCTTGGATATAAACCTTCACCAGCTCAATCCAATTAGAGCTCTGTAATTACTCACTAAACCACCAGGCACCAAAACTTGGTAATATGGTTACCACCCAGCATAGTTAATAGTTTCCTGGTGTACAGGAAACCATTTGGCTTGTCACTCAGTGTTGAGTCACCTGTAGGCAGAAGGACGAGGAAAGAATGAAGGAAAGAAAGACAGAAGAGGGTGGAAGGAAAGAAGGATAGAGGGGAGGAAAGGGCAGACACCCGAGAGCAGCACTACATCGAGAGACTGGATGGTGAGCACCCCCACCTACCACTAAATGTACCTACTGTGTGTATACTGTATATATGTATATATATATATATGCACACAAACACATACACCAACATTCAGAAGATAAGCTGGGGTGGGGGAGGGTGGGCAGACAAGGAGTTAGACAACCAGGGGTGGGGGAGGGTGGGGGGATGGAGAGGGAGACATGCCTGGCAGTGCTAAGCGTGGTGGGGGATCGAGGAGAGATGGGGGGAAAAGAAAAGGGATATAGGGAGGACAGGGAGAGCTGTGTGCACCAACACACCCCGTGCAGACACACTCGTTTCAAACCTAGGCAGGGTGGAGTGTTCAGACCTGCGAACTGATAGCTGTTTGGATTGTGAGAATGTTCCCCCATTTCTTTTGTTCAGTCTGGCAAACTGTCTGTTATCAATGCGTTGGAAATCGGGGTATGGGTGTTCTGACAAAGTCAGTGAGTCATACCAACTTAAGGAAATCTTTGTTTGGGCAGCTTTACATAATAAAAAAAATTCTATCTATCTATCTATCTATTGCCAGACGCCTCAATCCCGTTTGGGGTGGCCACAAACAAATCGCCTCCAAGTCGCCCTGTCCCCCACCATTTCACTCCCCTGCTCCCAACTCACACCCCCCTCTCTCATATACCTCTCCACCCCATCCCTCCATCTCATCCTAGGCCTCCCCCTCCCTCTTTCCCCCTCCACCTCACTCACATACACTCTATTCGTCAGTCTTTCATCCTCCATCCTCTCCACATGGCCAAACCACCTCAGTGTGTTCCTCATAACGCTTCCTATCACATCCACATCAACACCACAACGCTCCTTTATATCCTCATTCGTCAGCCTGTCTCTCCATGTGACTCCACAGGCTCCTCTTAAATAACTCATTTCCACTGCTCTCACTCTTGACTTGTGTCCTTCCAACAACGTCCAAGCTTCACTTCTGTACGTTAGAGTTGGTATCACAATATTGTCATGCAGTAACTTTTTCACTTCCATGCTCACTTCCCTGTTTCTTATCACTGCTTTCAAGGAACCAGCAACCTTTCTTCCCTGCTGTACCCTTTCAAGCACTTCACCCTCCAAACCTCCATCCTTACTCATCACACTACCCAAGTACTTATACGTACTCACATTTTCCAATTCCTCACCATCCAACCTCGCTGTACATTCACTGACTTCACCTCTCTCAAAGACCATCACTTTACTCTTCCCTACATTCATCTTTAGATTCCGTTTCTCATCCACCAAGCCTTGCAGCTCCCCTTCGTCTTCACTCAACAACACAGTATCATCTGCAAACAACAGTACAGGGAGTTTCCAAACACTATTCTCTCTCACCAGGGCCACTCCAACATCCACTACCCTACCTTGCACCTCTTTTATTACCCCATCCATGTACAGATTGAACAACCATGGAGACATGACAAATCCCTGTTTCAACCCAACCTTCAAAGAGAAAAATTCACTTAGTTCACCATCCACAAGCACTGCAGCCTTCGCACCATCGTACATACTCTCCACAGCATTCAACAACTTTCCATCTACTCCATATATTCTTAACACTTTCCACAATCCTTGTCTATCCACCCTGTCATATGCTTTCTCCAAATCCATGAAAGCCACATACAACTTCTTTCCCTTCTCTAGAAACTTTTCCACTAAAGATCTGAGAATGAATATCTGATCTACACAACCTCTTCCCTTCCTAAAGCCTCCCTGTTCTTCTCCAACTAATTTCTATGTTCTCTCTCTAACTCTGTCAATAAGTATCCTACCATACACTTTTCCTATTATACTAAGAAGACAAATGCCTCTGTGATTACCACACACTTCTTTTTCCCCTTTTCCTTTGTACAAGGGAATAATTATACCTGACTTCCAATCCTCCAGGACTCTACCTTCCACCCAGGCCAATCTGCACATCTTCCACATCCATTCTACTACTATCTCTCCCCCATGCTTCAGCATTTCACCACACACTCCATCAATTCCTGGGGCTTTCCCTGATTTAACTTTCTTCATTGCTTCCACAACTTCTATCCTACTGATTTCTTCCTGTCTTCTTACCTCCCTCCTTCTCCCAGCCATTCCCCAGCCACTTATACTCGCACTACTTCCATCCTCTACGTTCAAGAATTCCTTAAAGTGTTCTCTCCATCTGCTCACTTTTTCTCCCTTCTCCACTAGTAATCTATCATTTTTATCTTTCACTCCCCTGCTAACTTCACTTCCACCCTGTCTTACTCTTTTCACCTCTCTCCAGAACATTTTCTTACAGTCCCTCCACTTTACACTCAAATTTCTTCCAAATTCCTCATCCACTCTCTTCCTACTCTCTCTTACTAATCTTTTCACCTCTCTCTTTCTTTCTACATATAACTCTCTCTTCCGCCTCTCAACCTCTTCCACGCCCCTATTTCTCATCCATTCATTGTATGCTTTCTTCTTTTGTGCCACAGCCTGTTTCACCTCTTCAGTCAACCACGCTGTTCCTTGCACCCCCCTCCGTCTTCTCTTCCTTCCACACACCACATCACATGCTGCACATAATTCTTCTGTAAATATTCTACACACATCTTCCACGTCTCCCATCTGCTCCAATTCATATTTGCCCAATCGTTCCTTCACTTCTCTCTTATACTCTGCCTTTTTCTCATCCTCTTGTAACCTTTCCACTCTCCTTGCAACTACTCCTTCCTCTCGTCTTTCCCTTCTTCTATTCCTCCAACTTACTAAAATAAATTCCTACAGTTCTTTTATCTGAAGTTGGCCCAGGTTTTTGTTCTGCTGCAGCTTATTTCACATGGCTTGGTGGCAGAACAGAATATTAATATGGCTCTACAATCCTGCTATAGCACTTCTTTGTGGCTATTATCAAGTTCTTGTGTTAAACTTTGATTCAACTCGTTATTCAAGATGGAAAGGTAACAGTTTTTTAAGCTAAGTTAGAGTAAAAAGGGTACACCCATAATTACATACGTAAAGGAAACCTTCAAGTTTTTACAAATGCCGACCTGAAATTGCAATACAGGTACTTATAGGATACTTCAAGCTGAGTAAATAAGACAAAGCTCAGAAGATACAGCTCATCATACCTGAACTTCTGGCTCAAGACTGGCCACAGAAATTGAAGCCTTTTGTGGGAAGAGTGCACAACAGGCTGGTGTGGCAAAAGTGAGGCACACACCACAAAGTGCCACTTGTAGGGGTGCAGAAATCCAAGGGAAGCGCCGCAACGTCCCTCGTTTCTCAAGTATATTCATTAGTATAGGTGGTAGAACTGCAATTGAGGGGGACAGAGTTAGTAGCAGATTATAAGGTATCAGCTGTCATTATAAAGACACGATATGACAGCAAAAATACTGTGTGGTATTACAGTAGTCATGTTAGATACAGTACCATGAACTTCAGTACAGTACATTAATTCTTAAGTATAAATACTATACAATACTGCAGTAATGATGATAATATTAAAATGACATCAAGTGAAGTTAATCTATAAACCATGAGAAGAAAGAATTTCAGTATTTGCAACAATAAACATACATCAGTAAACTATGCAGTCACTCATAAGTCCACCATTGTGAAGAAGTGAAAAATCACCTCAGCAATACAGCATCAACTGAAGTTAATTCTATTTTATTAAAAAAAATATTTCATCCATAATTGTCTATACTGTATGCACATCTACACATCTAAATGTCTGCCATCTTGAGAAACTGGTTAGGATATACTTATAATAATTTAGCAACATTTTATGGTTAGCATGTTATAAAATTCCAGTTAGTATATGGTAATGTGAAGTCACACTTCCACCATTAACATGTTACATAAATGCAAAGTACAAAATGTTCAGAGAATTAGTTGTAAAACACACTCACATAATTGATTTGCTGTAAGAACATTCCTATGTTACCTGTGCACATGTTAAAATGTTTGCTGAAAGGTCAAGACAGAAATTAAAATACTGATACTGATCAGTTCTGTTATTTACCAACAGTACTACAATGATCTCGATTAGTTACCGTACCTCTGAACCTGGAATAAAAAAAAAGTTGACTCAATACTGAATTCCTATTTCGACACCTTCAGGAAAGCATACCACCTCTAATCTCTATGAAAACACAACATAAAAATGCTGTTTCTAATAAGCCTGCAAAATACCAGCTATATGTACAATACCTCTAAACAACACACATGGGAAAATGATAAAAGGTACCTTACCACAACTAGGAACAGCCATGAGAATCCGAGACAGAGCAACCATCGTCACCCCAAATTTGGCTGCTCTCTTACTGCTTCCAACAATGTTGTTATCTTGATCCAGTAACGTCACACCAGTTTCCCGCCATTCTCTAGGGTCGCACAGAGGGACACCAGTATGTACAGTGAGCCAAAATGCAAATGGCTTCAAAGCTTCAAACACGATTTTCACACCGTAACCGCAAACTACTATCATAATACACAGTATTTCTCTACATTTGCCACAATTAATAATTCCTTAAATTTCTTGCAGTGCCAATGAAAATGTATTTCACCAGTATATTGGACAGTTTCACACCCCAGTACCTGTATTAAGAAAAAATTACGGTACAACTCACCAACTTCTGTACTACAAAGGTATAAAATATAATAGATCCTATCTATCTATCTATCTATTGCCAGACGCCTCAATCCCATTTGGGGTGGCCACAAACAAATCGCCTCCACGTCGCCCTGTCCCCCGTCATTTCACTGCCCTGCTCCCAACTCGCACCCCCCCTCTCTCATATACCTCTCCACCCCATCCCTCCATCTCATCCTCGGTCTCCCCCTCCCTCTTCCCCCCTCCACCTCACTCACATACACTCTCTTCATCAGTCTTTCACCCTCCATCCTCTCCAAATGGCCGAACCACCTCAGTGTGTTCCTCATAATGCTTCCTATCACATCCACATCCACACCACAACACTCCTTTATATCCTCATTCGTCAGCCCGTCTCTCCATGTGACTCCATATGCTCCTCTTAAATAACTCATTTCCACTGCTTTCACTCTTGACTTGTGTCCTTCCAACAACGTCCAAGCTTCACTTCCATACGTTAGAGTTGGTATCACAATACTGTCATGTAGTAACTTTTTCACTTCCATGCTCACTTCCCTGTTTCTTATCACTGCTTTCAAGGAACCAGCAACCTTTCTTCCCTGCTGTACCCTTTCAAGCACTTCACCCTCCAAACCGCCATCCTTACTCATCACACTACCCAAGTACTTAAACGTACTCACATTTTCCAATTCCTCACCATCCAACCTTGCTGTACATTCACTGACTTCACCTCTCTCAAAGACCATCACTTCACTCTTCTCTACATTCACCTTTAGATTCCGTTTCTTACACACTCCCAAACTCATCCACCAAGCCTTGCAGCTCCCCTTCGTCTTCACTCAACAACACAGTATCGTCTGCAAACAACAGTACAGGGAGTTTCCAAACACTATCCTCTCTCACTAGGGCCACTCCAACATCCACTACCCTACCTTGTACCTCTTTTATTACCCCATCCATGTACAGATTGAACAACCATGGGGACATGACACATCCCTGTTTCAACCCAACCTTCAAAGAGAAAAATTCACTTAGTTCACCATCCACACACACTGTAGCCTTAGCACCATCATACATACTCTTCACAGCATTCAACAACTTCCCATCTACTCCATATATTCTTAATACTTTCCACAATCCTTGTATATCCACCCTGTCATATGCTTTCTCCAAATCCATGAAAGCCGCATGCAACTTCTTTCCCTTCTCTAGAAACTTTTCCACTAAAGATCTGAGAATGAATATCTGATCTACACAACCTCTTCCCTTCCTAAAGCCTCCCTGTTCTTCTCCAACTAATTCCTCTGTTCTTTCTCTAACTCTGTCAATAAGTATCCTACCATACACTTTTCCTATTATACTAAGAAGACAAATGCCTCTGTGATTACCACACACTTCTTTTTCCCCTTTTCCTTTGTACAAGGGAATAATTATACCTGACTTCCAATCCTCCGGGACTCTACCTTCCTCTCAGGCCAATCTGCACATCTTCCACATCCATTCTACTACTATCTCTCCCCCATGCTTCAGCATTTCACCACACACTCCATCAATTCCTGGGGCTTTCCCCAATTTAACTTTCTTCATTGCTTCCACAACTTCTATCTTACTGATTTCTTCCTGTCTTCTCACTTCCCTCCTTCTCCCAGCCATTCCCCAGCCACTTATACTCGCATTACTTCCATCCTGTATGTACAACAAGGGCACCATACTAACAGATCCTCATTGTGATTAATACTTAATTTACCAATATCCTCAGTGCACTGAAAATTCACTAATGTCTGAAATATCCAAGAGCTGTTGTTGTTGCTTAACCTTGGCCTGTCTGGTTATGCAGACCCTTCAACAATAGGGTAGGCATATGCCTCTGTGGGGCTGTCCTACAGGTACAATACAGTACATACACCATACAGGGATCCAGCTCCGCCTTGTGGTGACAGTGTCTCATCAGGGTTGAGCCAGGGTCCTTCCCATAGCAAGGTGCAGGGAAATATTGGAAGGTATGGCTCCTGGGTGGACACCATAGCTGCTCCACCCAGGCCACACAGCTATACCATATGTAAGCTTCCATTCAGAGCCATACCTGCAAGTTGTTGTTGATCAACCCATGTCTGTCTTGATGAATAGAACCATCAACCACAGGCAAGCAACTGCTCATGCAGGGCTGCCCCATGCAATGAACCAATGTTCCTTGCAACTGACAATGCCTGGCCCAGCAAGGCACAGGAAGATGTGTGGAGGATTGATTCCTTGGTGGATGCCACATATGTGTCTCACCACCCAGTTAACAAGGGCACCATACTATGCTGGACTTCACCCCATAAACTTGTTATATGGTTAACACCTAGCATTGTAAATGGTTTCCTGATCTGCAGGAAACCATCAGACTTTTCCCTCAGTCTGCAGCCATCTGAAGAGGAATGAAGCCTTATAAAATGTGACAGGAAGGAAAGTGAGAAGTACACTCAATCCTCGTAATTTGCGCCAATTTGGGTCTGGACCACTGCCGTGATTTATGAATTCCGTGATTTATGAATAATAACTCTTATGTGAAAAATTTTAAATTTGGGTCTGGACTTCAGCCAACCTGCCCATACGGCACCCTACTTACACCTATCTAGGCACCATCAAACACAAACATACAAATTTAGGAATATTCAGTGCATGTATTAAATAGAAATAAGCAATGTTAAGGGATCTCACCTTAATCCTATGACAAAATTGCGTAAGTGAATAGAGTGGGGTGGTGTTGGGAAGAACTTAGAACCTCTCAGCACTCGTTCTTCTCAAACTCTATCGCCAGCTTTGAAAACTTCTCCCCCCTCTCAACACGATGAATGAGCTCCAAACGTTGACTGTACGACAACGGTGGCAGCTTCTTGATGCCATACTGCTTAGAGCGCTTCATCGAGGGGTCGGGAGGGGCCATGGCAGGTAGGAGGCGGGGAGGAGTTGCAAAAAAAAGGCAGTTAGCTCTCGTACTTCATGGCAACTGTCTGTAGTGTGCGGACTGGCGGGACAAGAACAACAACATGGTGGCATTAGTATGCACACTTGCCACCAGGGACGCGTGGTGATTGGTTGTTGGGTTGCAAGTTTCAGTCTGAATGCCGCAGTTTACGGTTCTCCTCGGAAAAGGCCCACTTGGGTGCCTAGGTCCACGATTTTCATGACTTAACAGTGATTTAAGGTTTGCGGCAGTCTGACAGCCACTTAGCCGTGATTTACGAAACCGTGATTTATGAACACTCGATTTACAAGGATTAAGTGTACAAAGAGAGGAAAGATAACACAGAAACAGAATGATAAAGGTGACGGTAGAAGTAAGCAGCACTACATCAAGTGAATGAATGATGGTTACCATCATCTACCACTATACCTACAAGTAAATATACAGTACCCTCACGTCCAACACGCGTTAGTCCAGCATGATTCGGGTTCAGCATGGAGAGCAATTAATTAGTATTATTTAATACGATTTAATTACTGCAACACGAGTGTGTTAGCATAACATGCACAGAGCTCCGAGATGTGGGCGAAATCTGCAGAGTTCACTCTAGCACGATCACCCCCGGTCCAACACGGTCATACTGGACATTCCCATGATGATGATAGCCAATGAAAAACTTCTGATCAAGTAGCCTTCCCTGCCCGCTATCGTGACGTGATCGTGATGCCGCCCAATTAAAAACGCTTCTGGTGTCACGTGATGTTTTGTTTAAATTTCTCCCGCCACAGAGCCACTCAGTCGCATAATTGCATTGGAAGGTGCTTTTTTCTTGCTGCATTTTCTGCCCTTGTTACTGCATTTTACCCTGCTCACGATGCCTAGGAAGCCTTCTGAGAACCCCAAAAAGCGTCGGCACCTCCCTCAGGCCACCAAGCTAGAAAGCATCGAGAGGAAGAAGGGGAGAGGAAAGTTGACATTGCCAAGGCCTACGACATGAATGAAGCCAACGTGATCATAATAAAAAACTTAAGACAAGATCCTGGCAGCCGAAGGCTATCACACGGCACTTCATACCAGGTTTGCCGAGGATACGATGGTAAATCAGAACAGTAATGTGGTAAAATTGCCGATGATACCACGGGCATTTGGAATTCATCTGGATGGATTCCTGCCGAGCATACGACGGGGAAAACAGTGTGACCAAAACCCAGGCGACTCGACAGAGAATGTATCATACTACAGCATTGAACATTTAGCCTGACACTGAATACATATTAATATTTTAGAATAAATATCAATCGTTTTGAAACCCTTCTCATCGGCGTGCGTGCCAGTTTATAAACGAAGTTGCTTCTCCTTATTCTCTACCGAGTCAGCGACAGCGATCATTTTCCACAGTCACGAGACGGGGCTCTGGCAACAGCGTGAGAAGCATGCACTTTGCCGAGGATTACAGGGCTAGGACAGGCAGAAGAAGGACCTTCCATGGCTGTGGACAAAGATAGTGATTCTGAGTGTGATTTCGAAGGATTTATGAGGGAGGTTTGATTTCGAAGGATTTAGGAGGGAGGTTGAGGAGGAGCAACAGCCATTACCCACTAGTTACGCCAGCAGCCATCCTCCGGGGACCCAGTAGGACTAACTACAGCCTTGGATACCACCTTCCATTCCCAGCAAGCCCACCAATACTATCCTAAAAGGTTAGTTATCATTCATAGCACAGTACCATTTATTATAATTACAATAGTACCAATATATGTATAGGTATATGGTAGGTATTTAGGGTGACTTTTCTGAGGGTTGCTGACATAATTCATTTTTCCCCATAAGCTCTATTGTTAGTCCAACACGTTTTTGGTCCAACACGTGACCCATGCATGACAATATTACCGTGGTGGACGCGAGGGTACTGTACTACACTTAATCCTTGTAAATCGCGTGTTCATAAAGCACGGATTCGTAAATCACAGCTAAGTGGCCATCAGACTGTCAGTACTCCATATTATAAATACAAATCATAACAGAAAGCATGATGGATAGACAGATAGATAGACAGAGCACCAGACAAGGTGTGGGAACACGATATTAGCTTGCAACTCTTTAAGTGAAGGAATGTTGATCGTGCACCGGAAGCAGTACATACACACAGACATACAGTGTTCTAGAAGCTTCCACGACAGTAGAGCACACGTGACACAACCCCTGCTACACCAGAATGTAGGATTCTGAGATCAGGAGACAGGCCATAGAACCGACAGGTAGTGGAGAGAGCGAATAAGACGAGGGGTCCAACTAGACTTACTTAGTATATTAAGTCTGTATAATACATACGCTGCTCAACTTAGACTTTCTCTGAAGATAATAAATCAAGATCAACTCCCTGTATTCATCTTTAACTCCTGCTGCTCTTCAGTTAACTCAAGACTCACCTGTTACAAGAATTAAGAGTTACATATATAAAAATGTTGGCTACAAAGCTTTAACAAGACTGCCGGCAACCTTAAATCAATGTTACTTCATGAAAATCGCGGACCTAGGCACCCAAGTGGGCCTTTTCCGAGGAGAACCGTAAACCGCGGCATTTAAACTGAAAATCACGACCCAACAACCAATCACCGCGCGTCCCTGGTGATAAGCGTGCATACTAATGCCACCATGTCCCGCCAGTCCGCACACTACAGACCGTTGCCGTAGAGTACAAGAGTTACCTGCGTTTTTTGTGCAACTTCCCCTCGCCTCCTACCTGACATGGTCCCTCCCAACCCTCCAGTGAAGTGCTCTAGGCAGTATGGCATAAAGAAGCTGCCGCAGTTGTCATACAGTCAACGTTTGGAGCTCATTCGTCGTGCTGAGAAGGAAGAGAAATTTTCAAAACTGGTGAAAGAGTTTGGGAAGAACGAGTACTGAGAGGTTCTAAGTTCTTCCCAACACCACCCCACTCCATTCACTTAAGGCAGTGTCTGGTCATTCATTCTTGGTGGTAACATCAGAATTTGTTCAATTCTTATGGAAACCTATGCAAAAGTTTCCTTTTCCATGAAGTATAAGTCCTCTAAAAATTACTTCATTCCCATGTGTACATACATCCATAGTAATCAGCATAATTACTAGAAAAAAGAGTATCTTTGAAAATGACATTTTATTGAACCAGCCATACCAATATCTTTCATACAGTGTTAAAATGAAAGATTAAACCTCTGGTAATAGTTTGCTCAATGTCAATTTTATGTAACTCTTATCTTTAATTTATTATGATTTTTTACTTTGATCTAACATAAGAAAGCTGTGAAATCATGAGGAAAAAAATAATAGGAAATTTTACACAACAGATTCCTTTCATTTCTCTTGACCAAAAAAAAGGGCATGAAATCAGCTTTAAAATGAAAAAAGAAGTACCCAAATCGGTGAATTAGCTGATGAGATATGATCCTTGAAAGTATAATAAACACAACTTTTCAGGAGAGGGTATTTAAACTTTGAGCTGTCACCGTCACTGAGCCAGACATTTAAAATCCCCCAGGTACGTAGTCTGCTCCATCATCTGTGGCCCTCTTACGTTTTCTCTCACTCCTCACTTGCATACATTTTCTCTCAATCACCTCTAGGCTAGACTTTGACAGTTAAGTGTGGGGAGAGCCAAGGAGAGGTAGAATATTTCCTCGCACATATCCGATGTTGTAGTCGAGGACAGCCTGTGCTATGGCTAAGTCCAGGATAGCTTTGTTAGCATTCTTGTACTTAGAAAAGCAACACTGCTTCAGTACATGCTTTTTCACCCCGCCCATAGTGGTGGTAAGACAGCAAAAGCGTGCAAGGAGAGGGACTGGTCAGTCAAGTGTAGGAGCATCCTCCCCTTCTGAAAGTTTGGTGGGTACTGAACTGTTGTGTTGATGCCTTGGTGGCCTTTCATAGAGTAGCTGGGACGAAAAGTTGACAAAAACATTCAGGAATGTAATTTATGGCAAAGAAAAAAAAATTGCATATAGTGGTTTATGTTAATTAGGGGGTTTTATGAGTTAATAGGGGTGATGGGGTTGCCGGAGGTTGCAATATTTTTATCTATTTTAATATTAAAAAAGTACTTAGAAAGCAGTTATAGATGTAAAACTTTGTCACACTGTTGCCACCATCAGAGACATATTTTAGAAACATTTAACAGATTTTCGACAATGTGTCAGAAATTATCGTACATTTTGGCCAGACACGCCCTTAAGCAATTTCGTCATAGGATTAAGGTGAGATCTCTTAACATTGCTTATTTCTATTTAATACATGTACTGAATATTCCTAAATTTGTATGTTTGTGTTTGATGGTGCCTATATAGGTGTAGGTAGGGTGCTGTGTGAGCGGGTTGGCCAAAGTCCAGACCCAAGTTAATTTTTCACATAAGAGTCATTATTCATAGATCACGGAATTCATAAATCACGGCAGTGGTCCAGACCCAAATTGCCGCGATTTACGAGGATTGAGTGTATATGTTCACTAAATTTGCTTTTCACATACAGTAAACCCTCATTATACAATGCCTCATTGTACGATATTTCGCTTATACAGTTTCAAAATTTTAGTACCCTATGCCCACTATACAATGGGAACGATTTGCAACAACGATGGATCATCCGCGGCTCAGTGAACAGCGAATGTGCAAACGCAACAAAAACGTCCTCACACTATCATTAGACCACACACACTTGTCCACCGGTCCAGCCTCATTAGCTAGCCCTGCCCAGCCAGGAAGTTCTGACATTGATGAGTGAGGGCTTTGAGTCCCTGTGACTGTGAGGCCGAGTAGGGACAATTCGCCGTCAGGACGATTCCCCATCAATTATTTACGTATCAGCTTATTTAGCAAGTACACTAGTTTTTTAATTATGTAAGTTATAAAAGTGATGGTGGTTTATTGTTTATATAGTAAATGTAAAATATGGCATCAAATCATGGGCATTAAATGAAAAATAATAATATATTGAAACGTGAATCAGCTGATTTATGATCGATCCTTCATCTTAGCATTAGGCTACATACGAGACATTGGCATTTATATAAATGCCTAATTACCTTAAGTGAACGATCGACATACTTTGGAATTATACAGATAATCTTTATTTTACATCTATATAAATGTTTCGGTATATTTCACCATCAAGTCAATTCGCCATCACAACAATAACAAGACAATTCGCCATCAGGACTTTTCGTCGTCAGGATGATTCCCCGTCGTTTATTTTCATATCAGTTTATTTAGGAAGTACACTAGTTTTTTAGTACTGTACTTGTACCTCTTCAAAGTCGTTTTAAAATATACCCAGGATGTTGTAGTACCAATGGAAATTAATGAAAACAGCTGTGGGTGATGCTAGAGCATAATTCAAAGTCAACTACAGCAAGGTAGAAACAAGTTAAAGATTGTCTAAAAATGCAACTTACAAATGATATCCAAAGCCAATGCTATTGAATGAAAATAGACTTTGATAGATCCCCCTGAGAATTAGTTATTAAAGTATCAGTTAATCAGTAATAAGTATGTTTATAGAATGACGGGGAATTGTCCTGACGGGGAACGTCCATATTATGACGACGAATTGTCGACTTCATGACGAATTGTCTAGGAACCACATAAACAACCGTTGCTTGCTTCAGTGAAGGTAAGATCTACTGTATACTGTAGTTTTCATGCTTTTTTCTCTTTATTCACTATTAATGTGTTACTTTAAATGTTTAAACATAAGGATATTTCAAGTATGTGAGTGCTAAGGTGTGTGTATGTGAGAGTTTAGGCACGTCTGGGAACGTATCCCCATTGACTCCATGTTATAATGGGATTGCTATACGATGGATTGCTTTACGATGGGGTTTTCAGGAACGGAACCCCATCTTATAATGAGGGTTTACTGTACTGTAATATGGTCTTATAAAGAAAACCTCAGATTATCAGACTAGTTCTCCAGTTAATCTGATATGTTTATCATAATATTTAGGAACCTTCATCAAAATGTTTATTCTGGCCAACCAACTGCCAGTCCAATAGTACTATATTTCAAGTCCTGGTGCAGGCAGCCAACACCATTCAACTCAGGTTTCTGTCCACCCTCTGTGGGTTGCTTTTGCTGCTTCTCATATTTTGTCATAAGTTGGTAAAATAAAGGAGATAGACCACAGACCCCAGCCACTTGCACAATCCCAAGTCCAGGCATGGGAAATCAATGAATGACTGATCAATCTACTCTACAGTAGTGCCTGGTAATAAGAGCCATGTGGCATGAAGGTAGAAGAAGATAACAGAAGTGAGAAAATGCAATACTGTTTCATTCAGTGCTACCGGTTAACCTTGAAAATCTACTTCTTTGACTGATTCCTTGCTTTATATTATCAGTCTCTTGCACTGTTCTTGGTCTATTAATTCCTCCTAGCTTTTTCATACAGTGCACAACTCACTTGGGTGATTACTCTTCTAACAGTAGACTGACTTAGCCCTGTGGATCATTGACAACTGACCTATACTGACATACAGTAACTGTTAACCTAAACTACCCTGACAAAACTTAATTTTAACGTAGATGCCATAACGGGTAGATACTCTGACCTACCCTAATCAGACCTGACCTAACCTAATTTTAATGCAGATTCCATAAGAGAGGGATATAGCCTACACCAACCCAAACCTAATCTAACTTATATTAAATAATTTCATTTTAATGTAGATGCCATAAAAGAGGGAGGTATTCTACCAAAACCTAATCTAATAAGACATGACAACCTCATCTTAAAGTAGATGCCATAACAGAGGGGATACCTAACCTAACCTATGCAGATGTGATAAGCGAGGAAGGTAACCTAACCTAACCATACCTGACTGAACCTAATTTTAACATAAATGCCATAACAGTGGAAGGAAAGAGCTAGAAAGTCTGCCCTCCCTCCTCTTTATTTACTACTACAATATATAGAAATGCATTTGCAATGGATGTTCATAGAAGAGAAATTGCTTAGAGCTGCCTAAAGTGATGAGCATATTTTCATTGTCAGTCAGCTGGGTGTAATTTAGAAAATACAGTGGAGTCTCTTTTATCTGAACTTCTTTTAACCGTAATATGCCATTAACTGTAAGTTTTACTAAAACGTTCTCATTTCTATTAACCGTAAAAATCTGAAATCTATCTGAAAATTCAAACACGGCGGGCTTGTTTCGCGCCACTGGCGTTAGTTTACGTTTGCTTCGCTAGTCACTAGAGCAAGTTGCCCACTCCCTCACTTGCATCCACCATCTCAGAAGATATGGATGATGTGGGAGATGATGCAGATGAAGTGGAAATGAGTGAATAAGGAAACAGAAAATATGAAAAAACAATTAGGTTTAAGACTTTATTTGTTTGAATTGCTTACTGTGAATTATGTAATTGTTTTGGTGAAGGTTTAAGTTTATTTGAGCGAAGATTTATTTAAGTTGACAGTTTCTATTACAGTTGCAAAAGTTAAGTTACAGACATAGTTACTACAGTGTATTAAGTGTTTTGGTGATGGTTGAGAGGCTTTTGGGGTGCCGGTGGTAGAGGTGGACTAGACGTCACCAGAAATGGGTGATGGGTTAGTACAATACTGATCCCTTGTATCCTACATATTATTATAGTATCTTTTATCCGAAAAAAATTGATTAAACAAAACTTCGAAAGTCCCATGATATTTGGATAGAGACTCCACTGTGTATATATATATATATATATATATATATATATATATATATATATATATATATATATCATCCATCCATCATCTAATCTTATATTACCCCATGAGGAGTGTAGGAGCCCGGGGCTAAGCAGCTGGTCCCGACATTTAAGATGAGAGTGACCAGCCTCACTCATCCCTGAGTGGCATTACATGAACAATCAACCCCAACCACCCCTTGGATATAAACCTTCACCAGCTTAATCCGATTGGAGCGCAATAAGTCACTAAACCACCAGGCGCCAAAATTTGGTTATATGGTTACCACTCAGCGTAGTAAATGGTTTCCTGGTGTACAGGAAACCATTTGGCTTGTCACTCAGTGCAGAGTCACCCACAGGCAGAAGGAAGAGGAAAGAATGAAGGAAAGAAAGACAGAAGAGGGAGTGTAAAGTTACCCATAGGCAGAAGGACAAGGAAAGAATGAAGTAAAGGCAGACAGAAGAGGATGGAAGGAAAGAAGGATGGTATATATATATATACACACAGTATTGTCTGCTCGAGTAACCCGATGGCTTTTCCTCTGCTATGTTTATTATGTATTCCTGTTATTTTATTGATGAATGAACTCTCTCAGAACTTCTTACAGCACAAAAAATTATTATGGGATGTCTTTTACCACTGTGGCAGTTCAATTAATGCTTTAATAACATTGTTTTGACTGGAAGCGGGCCAGAGGCTATCAGCAGGCCAAGGGGTCACATAAATGATAAACACAGTAATTCTGTGTTCTGGCACATGGTCAGGTATGTTCTTCCTGTGCTAAACTTGCAATGCCAGATACTGTATCACTGCAAGATGGCTGCACCCATTCTCTGTGATTTACAGTACTATTTATGCCCTAGTGTGTATCTTGAGGTAACACTAGGGGATCTAGTATCTTCAGTGTTTTGTGAATCCATCCCCAGAATGAGAGACATTCGACAGAAGGGGACCTTTACGAGGTACTACCCAAAAGTTCCAGTACAGTAATTCAAATATTGTAGGAAATACGTTACCTGACCTGCTAGTTCTCACTGTCGCCTTCGAAGTAGTCCCCTTGGGCATGTATACAGTGGTCCTAGTATTTTTTCCAAGAGTCCACGCATCCCTGGAAGGCTTCAGGCATGATGTCTTGAGCACCTCCTGCGATTCTGTCTGAATCTCCTCAGTTGAGTGAAATTGACGCCCTTTCAGTCATAATTTCAGCTTGGGAAACAGGAAAAAGTCGCAGGAGGCAAGGTCAGGCGAACAGGGTGGGTGGGGAATGACTACCGTGTTAGTTGAAGCCAGGAACTGACGGACAACAATTGATGTGTGGGTGGGAGCGTTGTCATGATGCAGGACCCAGTCCTTGTTCTTCCACTGTTCTGGACGTTTGCAGCAGATGTTCTCCCTCAGATGCTGCAAAACTTCACAGTAAAGCTTTCTGCTGACAGACTGACCAGGTGGGACGAATTCCTTGTGAACAATCCCTTGGATATCAAAGAAAACGATCAACATCGACCTGACATTACTGCGCCACTGGTCTGCCATTGCAAAACCGCCAAACCACCTACACACCACGTTACAATAGTAAGTGTAGCTCAACAACACGTCCATTCACAGACACGGGTGGAGCCACACTGACACACAAGGGGTGCTGCTGACTCCTAACGGCAAAAGGCAAAACTGCAAACGGCTGGCTCCCTCGGTTCAAATTACTGGAACTTTTGGGTAGCACCTCATAGCCTGAGAATGAGGGGAAGGACATCATGATATACTAGTGATCATCAAGTGAGTAACAGGAAGTGGAACATGTGATGAATGAGAAGTACGTTTAGTGACGGCAAACATGTAGTGGGGGTCTCCATACAGGAAAGGGTGGGTTGAGAAGGGGAGTAGAGTGTAGAGACTGATGCCAAAACAGTAAAAGAGCTAGAATGAGAAAGTGGAGAGGATGATGAAATCAGTGGAGCTGACATGGACAGAGGAAATGACGGAGGTGGTACAGACGCAGACACAGATATAGCATGAGCAGAGTGTAGTGCCCAGGAACAGGAGAGGGGAAGGTCATGACCTTGTTGTATGGTGTGCTTTCTGGTGGGCAGCCCTAAAAGCAAGGCCTTCCACAAATTGGAAGACAAGAAACAACCAGTTTGAACTGAAAGTATGAGCAGCCTATTTATAAGTGGCTGTATAAGTATTCCAATAATTGTGCAAGCATCTGGATCATGGCCAGGAGCAGAACAGACAGGGGAAGTTTGGGAGGACCTGCAATATTTGACAGGGTCGCCAAAGTCCCAGCAATTAGTTCACCATCACTGTCTATGCCTGAAAGACCTCAGAACACTGCCAAAATTAGAAGGGGTACTGTATTTTTAAGTTGGGTATGGATATAGGTAAAGTATGGATACAATAAAGGATATTGCCCATATCCGGTCATGCCTTTGGCTCAATTATGATGGATAATGAGGGATTACTGTAGTATAGTACTTGTCATAATGTACATGCAGTATTGTATACCAATAAATTAATAGTATATATCACTCTGTAAAGTGTACATGTTGCTGTGCAACCAACTAAGCAACAAAGTAAACAAGGAATAAAAGTTTGGGGGCCTCACCACAACAAACTACACATATACACAAGCAATACTTAAAACTTTTATGATTCCACATAAAATATGTCTATACAACTTTACCTTGCCTTTTACCATACCTGAGACAGAAAATGAATTTTAAACTAAATACTCATTAACAAATATATCCATACTTCACCTGCATTGTATCCTTTGCTGATATAATCATCTGCACTTCTTTCCCTCATTTTCATCTCATTTACGTTAATACTTTTAATTTTAACCCGCTTCTGTAAATTTAAGAGAAACTTTTACAGTGCTGCTACTTAACTTTCATACAGCAGTCCACCTGCAGCTTTTAAAATATGATGTACTTAAAAGATGACTTTCAGCAAGTTGGCGTATTGCATTACCCAGGGAAACCACCAGTACCAGCATCCACCATTACCACATAATACAGTGTTAGTTCAAAGTGTGTAGAAGGCCAGACCTGAGTTGGCAGAGCTTTATCATATATGATTAAACTCATCCAGATTACAAAGGCTTGTGCTATATAATACTGTATATATACAGTGCACCCTCACACAACGTGACTTCATGGGTGGCAGAAACCCTTGCATTCTACGATTTTGCACTGTTTGAATCAAAGAACTTTTGGGAGAAATGTTATCTGGTGAACAGCCCACCCAGGGCTTGGTCTTTGGGTCCCCTTCCAGCCTACTCTACCCTCTTAATACTTTGTCTAATACTACTTCTAGTTGGACCAACAAATAAAACAACAAACAGAACACAATGTTCCTCCAATGTGATCCTCTTGCTTTTAGAATTCTTTGGTGGGGCCATGATGAACAGGTGGGTACTGCTATGATGCTAAAACAGACCACAGGATGCGAGGTACAACAAGTGTTCTTGCGGCAATATGGAGGAGAAGTGTCTGTTTACCCTGGGAAAGTCGGGAGATGGCATGCAGCCCGACATTTTGAATCTGGCTCTTTGCCAGCCACCTGCCTTCGTGTGACTGACTTGCATTGTCCAACCTGACACTCATAGTAATGGCGGGAAGTCCATTTTTGCCTTGGAATCATACAGCTCATTCACATGATGGGAAGTTCAATTCGCAGATTTCTATCTATCTATCTATCTATTCCCAGACACCATAATCCCATTTCACATTTGATAAAAATAATAATTTTCTGGGTTGACCTTGCATTGCAGGTGATTTGCACCGAGTTCACATTGTGTGGGGGTGCACTGTATATGCTATGTATGTATATATATATATATATACTGTATATATGGAGGTCCTGAAGATGCGAGCAATTAGGTTTCACCTGACATAATCATATAATGAATTATCATACAACAAAACACGTAACTAATGGTAAAATGGACCCCATCAAAGGCAAGTTTTAAGCTAAAATATACAGTACCAAATGCAACAAAAATATTTATATTACTGAACTGTAGGGAAAGCAACCTGAAGGAGCAAACAGCATGCAAATAACATGACTGCTCATTAATTAAACATATAAAACATGCATAACACTCATCTATAGATGGTAATGTTGTGATGGAGGTGGGAAGCTGGCAGTCGGCAGCTGAGCAGCCGTGCCAGGTTCCCCAAAAAATATTATCATACCCAGCATGTTAAAATTATCGCTTTTTGATCAAAATTATCGCACTCATAAACAAAGGCCTTTCTTCACGTAATTACAGTAGGTAATTACTGTGGAGTTAATATATTTATACGTGGAGATTACTGAATTTGTTTAATTGTTAAGTACCTACCAGATTATAATACTGGTTAAAGTAAGGGTTAAATTAAGTCCTACTGTTGTAACAGTCTTACAGGTGACTTGTTAATTTTGCAATCCCTGATTTATTTTTCAGATTATGAAATTATGAAAGGTATCACATTATCGCATATCACAAAGTGTGCCAAAATATCGCATTTTGTGATAATTATCGCATGTCTGGCAACAATGCAGCTGAGCAGTCCCGCTATTTCTATCCGATGTTGAGAGAAAACGGCGGTGACTGCATTTGCTGGGATGACTGAGTTAGAATCCCCCCACCTCGCCCCAGACTGAACGTCTTATCATTGGATTTTTTAGTTTGTATAACGAAAATAGTCTCTAATTTACCCAGGTAGTATCATCGGCCTCATATATTGAGTGGTCGTATAACGGTACCTACCTGTATATATATACAGTATGTATATGCAGTATATATATATATATATATTATATATGAGTGGTCATATAACGGGACCTACCTGTATATATATACAGTATGTATATACAGTATATATATATATATCTATCTATTGCCAGACGCCTCAATCCCGTTTGGGGTGGCCACAAACAAATCGCCTCCAAGTCGCCCTGTCCCCCGCCATTTCACTGCCCTGCTCCCAACTCACACCTCCCTCTCTCATATACCTCTCCACCCCATCCCTCCATCTCATCCTCGGCCTCCCCCTCCCTCTTCCCCCCTCCACCTCACTCACATACACTTTCTTCGTCAGTCTTTCACCCTCCATCCTCTCCACATGGCCAAACCACCTCAGTGTGTTCCTCATAACACTTCCTATCACATCCACATCCACACCACAACGCTCCTTTATATCCTCATTCGTCAGCCTGTCTCTCCACATGACTCCACAGGCTCCTCTTAAATAACTCATTTCCACTGCTCTCACTCTTGACTTGTGTCCTTCCAACAATGTCCAAGCTTCATATATATATATATATATATATATATATATATATATATATTTACAGTATGTATCTCTCTCTCTCTCTATATATATATATATATCTATATATATATATTATATATCTATATCTATCTATCTATCTATATACATATATATATCTATCTATATATAAATCTATCTATCTATCTATCTATCTATATATATATATATACTGTATATACAGTGCTCGTCAGAAGTATGGAGCGCCCTGCGTCCCTCCTGAGAAACAAACCTTTCAACATTGAAAAAACATATAAATAATGCATTTTATTTACCTTTAGTGCTTCGTAGGGTAGCCTTTACGTTTCTTCACGGACCTGAGACGTCTTGGAAGTGAAAGGGCGAGGCTCCTGAGGTGCTGGAGCGGTATTTTGTCCCAGGAGTCACGAATGGCGGCTTCCAGCTTAGGCAGAGAGCTCACGTCCTTCCCTTGGAGACTCTTCTTTACGAGGTACCAGAGGTTTTCAATCGGGTTGAGGTCTGGGCTATTTCCTGGCCAGTCTGTCATGAATGATACCTCACAGTCACAAAGCCAATTGGTGACC
>NC_136975.1:38086054-38248554 GCF_032717465.1 Coenobita brevimanus | reverse complement strand
CGAAACTGGCCTAGATTACTGCAGAACACTTGCTGACTCCATGCCTCGACGCATACAAGAGGTTTTGAAGGCACGTGGTGGCCATACAACACACTAAGATAAAGAAAATGAAAGGCATTTGTTGGCTTTTTGGCTATTCTGTATACTTTTTGCGGGTACTGTATATATATACAGTGCATCCCCCTAGGACGCGCCTATATGGGAGGTAGACGTGCTCGCGTACTTAGATTTCACCTACTAGGAATACATAAACTAATGGGAAAATTAACATATGGGCAGCACCCCCCCTCTATCAGTGACCTTTTTTGACCCGTTGTGGGAAAATATCTAAGACATATACAGTACAGTACAGTACAGTAATATCTCGCCAATAACGTCTTATTGGTGCCAGGAAATAATAAGATTAGTTGTTAACTTGTCATGAGTGATATAAAACTCATCTTAAACGAGTTAATGTGTTTGGTGTGATGATTGTCTCAAGGCCTGTGCATGGAGGTTACCGCGGCGTACCCTGACCCCTCGCTGGCCTCATCCCCATTTGTGTCTCTCGTGCCAGGGTCACATACTTCTGTCAACAGATCATCAAACATCACAAAGTCAAATCTTCAGGAAAGTCCCCAGTGTCATCAATGTCATCTACTCAACCCCTCTCTTTTGTTCTTCCTCGGCTGGCCGGCGCTGTGAAAGAAAGCAAGTGATGAATGACTGATGGTGGGCATTCACTCAGTCGTGAAGTCGTGATACTGTTTCTGGCATTCTCTTGAAATCTGATTTATAAGTCCAATCATTAGTCATTTATTTTGATGGCTGCTCTCAACAGACTTGAGTTGTGGCAGGAATGCCGACCATGCTTGTTTAACGGATGCCAATGTCGTATTATTCCAGGCTTTGACGAAGAAATTTACGGCCTATTGAATGTTATATTTCTTCCAGAATAGAGCAACAGTAATTATGGTTGGGGCTGCAGGTATGCCAGGTGGAGCTGGTGAGTCAGGTGGGGCTGTGGACTTGGAGAGGGAGGCAGTTGCTGAGTCAGGTGGGGTAACGGAGGTGGAGGGGACGGCGGCGCGCAAGTCAGGAGAGGTGGTGAGGGGAGGATCCTCCATCTCCTCCTCGCTACTGCTCACATTTTCGGCAATTTCCTTCACCTCTTCTTGTTTGTCTGTTTCATTCCTCATCATGTTATGGACATATGTAGTATAACAACTTGGCATTTGTGAAATAACTGCTATTCATGTGAATTCAAACGTTATTATAGAAACGGGCGGTGAGGGTGGCGTGTAGTGGAGAGGCAGGTGTCGCTCTCGGAGTTCACACCGGAAAACACTGGTTTTGGGCAGTTTTTTCCTGCCACCTCGCATTGTGTGGGTATGACTCGTGTACTCTGGTTAGGAAAATATTAAAAACAGGTCCTCGTGCACTAGGGGTTTCACATACCAGGGGGATGTACTGTATATATATATTTTATAATGAGGTTTTAAAGTATATTTATAAATACATACACACACATATATACATATATATATATATATATATATATATATATATATATATATATATATAACTTTCGCTCTGTTGAGCACCACCTCTCCTCCTCTAAACCTCACCTTCTTTTTCTAACGGAGACTCAGCTGTCTGAGGCAACTGACAGCAAACCCTTTTCTGTATCCTCCTACTTTCTCTATACTCATTTCAAAGCCAAAGGTGGCTGTTGTGTATATATACGCAACGACTTATCTTGCTCTCGTGTTCCTGAACTTGATTCTTCTGAATTCTCCACACTCTGGCTTCGGCTTTCCTGTCATTCTCTGACTAAATATATATGTGCTGTTTACTTATCCCCTAATTCTACTGACTATCAAAAATTCTTCGACTATCTTACTTCTACGATGGAACACATTCTATCCATTTCTCCTTTCTCTGAAATCTCCATTCTTGGAGATTTCAATATTCACCACCACCTTTGGCTCTCCTCTCCTTTCACGGATCCACCTGGTGAACAAGCCTACATCTTTTCTATCCTTAATGACCTAGAGCAGCTTGTACAGCACCCTACCCGTATCCCTGACCGCCTTGGAGAGAGCTCCAACATACTTGACCTCTTCCTCACAACTAATCCTTCTGCTTACTCTGTTAATCTTTTCTCTCCGTTGGGCTCCTCCGATCACAACCTTATTACCTTAACCTGTCCTATCACTCCAGTACGGCCTGTGGACCCTCCAGAGAAACGTCGTCTGTGGCATTTTGGAGCCGCAGACTGGGAGGCCCTCAGGCAGTACTTCTTTGATTTTCCCTGGAATGATTATTGCTTCCATGGCCGTGAGCCATCTGAGTGTACCTTGCGCATTACGGAGGTTATTCTCTCGGGCATGGAAGCATACATTCCTTTCTCATATCCTTTGACTAATGCAAGAAAGCCTTGGTTTAATCACGCTTGTTCTAATGCTGTCCACAACAAGGAGAGGGCCTACAAAAGGTACCGGAGCCAACCCACCCCTGAATCACATCATCTTTACGTTTCTGCCCGGAATGGCAGTTTGCTAAGTCTGTTCTTCGCTCTACTAAAAATAATTTCATCCATACTAAATGCTCTCAACTCTCCAACTCGAATTCTTCCCGCTCCTTCTGGCATCTTGCCAAAAATCTTTCTAACAACTTTACCTCATCATCCTTCCCTCCTCTTTTCTACTCTGATGGTTCTGTAGCTATTTCTTCTACTGATAAAGCAGATCTCTTCGCACAGACTTTCTCCTCCAATTCTACCTTAGACGATTCCGGTGCTGTTCCTCCATCACTTCCCCCCTCTGACTTCCTCATGGCTGACATTAAAATTTCTTCAGTTGATGTATTTTCTGCCATCACTGGCCTCAGTACTAACAAGGCATATGGGCCTGATGGGGTCCCTCCTGTTGTTCTCAAGAACTGTGCTTCTGTGCTTACACCCTGCCTAGGCAAACTCTTTCGTCTTTGTCTGTCAACTTGTACCTTTCCTTCTTGCTGGAAGTTTGCTCTCATTCAGCCAGTCCCAAAGAAGGGTGACCACTCCCAACCCTCCAACTATCGTCCAATTGCTTTAACGTCCTGTATTTCAAAAGTTTTCGAGTCAATTCTTAATAGAAAAATTTTAAGGCATCTTTCCCTATCACAACCTTCTTTCCGATCGTCAGTATGGGTTCCGTCAGGGACAGCTCCACTGGCGATCTTCTCACCTACCTTTCAGACTCCTGGTCATCCTCCTTTCGGGACTTTGGCAAAAGCTTTGCCATTGCACTTGACATCTCAAAGGCTTTCGATCGAGTCTGGCATAAATCTTTAATTTCCAAACTGCCCTCCTACGGTTTCTATCCTTCTATCTGTGCCTTCATCGCTAGCTTCCTTTCTGGTCGTTCTATAGCCGCTGTTATAGACGGCCATCGTTCTTCTCCTAGATCTATCAACAGTGGTGTTCCTCAGGGCTCTGTCCTATCACCAACTCTCTTCCTTTTATTCATCAATGATCTTCTAAGCTGTACATCTAACCCTATCCACTCATATGCTGATGACTCCACCCTTCACCTTTCCATTCGGTTCCCGCAACGCCCATCTCAACAGTTACTTCAACAAACAAGGGATGAGGCTATGGCACACCTAATGTCTGACTTGGCTCGTATCTCTGACTGGGGTAAAAATAATATGGTTGTCTTTAATGCATCTAAGACTCAGTTCTTACACCTTTCAACCCGACAAAATCTTCCACAGGTATACCCACTAATGTTTAATAATATTCAGCTTAATCCTACATCATCCTTGAACATGCTTGGGGTTTCATTTACTCGGGACTTATCTTGGAAAGATCATATTACATCTCTTGTAAAATCTGCTTCCAAGAGATTGGGTGTGCTAAGCCGACTCCGCTCTTTCTTTACCCCTGCGCAATTGTTGACTCTATACAGGGGTTTTATCCGCCCCTGTGTGGAGTACAACTCTCATGTGTGGGGAGGCTCCCCTCATACAGCTCTTCTCAATAGGGTGGAGTCAAAGGCTTTTCGTCTCATTAACTCTCCTCCTCTTACTGACTCCCTTCAACCTCTGTCTCTTCGCCGCACTGTTGCATCTTTATCTCTTTTCTATCGCTACTTTAATGGTCACTGCTCCTCTGAACTGTCTGCTTGCATTCCTCCACCTCTACAACGGGCGCGTAGCACCCGTCTGGCAGCAGACTCTCATCCTTTTTCTGTCCAACTCTCTAATGCAAGAAATAACCGTTACTCCCAGTCTTTCATTTATGCAACAGGTCAACTCTGGAACTGTCTCCCTCTGTCTGTATTTCCTGCTGCCTATGATCTCCAGTCTTTCAAACGCAGTGTGTCCAGGCATCTCAAAATGATCGGATCTTGAATTTGGCTCTATATTGTATTTTGTTTTTCTCTTGGAGGGAACTGTTACTGCGGGCTCATGGCCTTTGGTTCCTTCTTCCTCGCATAAAAAATATATATATATATATATATATATATATATATACATACATACAAGTAATCCCTCCAATATCCGGACGCCCATTTTCCGGACATCCCCAATAACCGGACATTTTCGTCCCAGGATCCAATAATCCCAAAATCGGCCAAAAACCGCAAAAAATTAGGAAAAAATCCGACTTTTTCCCACCTGTAATTTGAAGTTGGCGCGAGCGGTGCAGGCCATCTGTGTTCTGGTGCGTTGTTCTCCCGACATCTGCTAGAGCACCCCTGCATCCTCCCCACTTACTGACCGTCTCTTGTTGTGTGTGCACGCTTGTCGTCATGGCCGCCCATGTGCTCGCTTTTGTGGTGGTGCCTTACCTGCTGCAGGCTCTCCTGCTGCTCTTGTGCCTCTCCTTCGTGTGTGTGATGATGGCCCCGCCGCCTGAGAAGAGGAAGAGAGTGGTTTTGACTCTGGAGAAGAAGAGGGAGATATTGGACAAGGTGGATGCGGGATGGTCTACCTCACGGATCCTCTGTGAATTCAACCTGCCCCGATCTACTTTGTTTGATATCAAGAGATCCCGTGACAAACTCATGCAGTACACGGCTGACTTCTCGTCGAAAAGCAAACGCAACGTGGAGAGGAAGGTGATGTATACTCCCAAGTATGCAGAAGTCGACCGCTCCACACTGATTTGGTACTGACAGGAACGTGCTGCTGGTGTGATGGTGCATGGCACGGAGCTAAAGGCTGCTGCTGAGAAGTTCGCAAGGCTTCACAACGCCCTAGACTTCAAGGCTTCCGAAGGTTGGCTCTTCGTGTTCAAGTTATGACGTGGCCTTACCAACAGTAAGTCTCATAGCGAAGCTTTGGACGCCAACGAGGATGGAGTAGATGAGTTTCGGCACAAGGTGAAGCGCTTGATCGACAGGGAGGGCCTAACTCTCGGTCAAGTCTACAATGCTGACAAAACTGGCTTATTCTATCGCTCTTTGCCTACGAACACTCTAGCCGAGGAGACGGAGAAGCGTGTACCTGGCCGCAAGCTCTCCAAGCAACGGATATCTGCTTTGTGTTGTGCCAATGCTAACGGCATGCACCAGCTCAAGCCCGTTATTGTTTGCTGTGCAAAGCAGCCTCGGTGTCTTCGTGGGGTGATGGATGTCCTTTCTGTCGTCTGGTACCATTCCTTGAAGGCATGGTTCACAGCCCAGATCTTCAAAGACTGGTTCCACCGCCATTTCGTCAAGGAGGTCATCCATTACCAAACAGAGAAACTGGGTATCCCACGTGACCAGGTAAAGGCCCTCCTTCTCCTCGACAATGCACCTGCCCACCCGTGCGACAAGGAGTTGGTGGCTGAGAATGAGCGCATTAGGTGCATGTTTCTGCCACCTAATACTGCTCCTCTCATCCAACCAATGGACCAAGGAGTTATCATGGCAACGAAGAGGCTGTACCGGCGGAAGTTCCTGGATGAGGTGATGGTTGTTCTCGAGGATGAGGATGAGCGCAGGGAGGGACGGGACACGCGAGGCCAGCGGACTTTGGAAAACATTCGCCGCTACAACATCAAGTCTGCCATCTACAACTGGGCCAGTGCATGGAAGGAAATCCCTGTCAAGACTCTAGAAAATAGTTGGTCTTGTCTGCTTCTCGGAACGGATGTGGAGCACGATTTCCTAGGTTTTGACGTGGATGACTTCGATGCACGTGTATGTGCGCATGGGGACGATGTTGATATGGACGAAGTGCGTGAGTGGTTGGATGACGACGAGGGCGATCCTGGGTATCAGACCATGTCTGATATCGAGATTGCATCTTCAGTTGCAGGTGTCAGTACCCAGCTTGAAGATTCCGATGAGGACAGCGACGATGATGCGGACTCCTCTCAGTGACACTACTCCTGCCATCCCCAAGCTGAGCGCACTCTGGGAACACCTAGAGTTGGTTCTGGACTACCTGGGACACCCGGACTGCGACAGGGAGATGGGGCCCTTGGGACTTGTGGAGGAAGTGTGTGCTTTCAGGCAGCGCATCATTAATCATCAAAATCGTCATTCCTTGCATCAATCAACCAGTGACCCTCGTTGTGCCCAGCCCTGGCTCCACTCCACTGCCTCCCCAAAACAGGCCCTTATGCTCCAAGCCACAGCCCAGCACATCAGGCACAGTGGAGTCACCACTCGATGTGAGTTGGCGCCTCTCCTCAGAGTCGTCTGCAGTGGGTACACCATCACCACGACCCAGCGACGCACCCCAAGGTCACCTGCATGTACTACTCTCAGATTCTGACAGTGATTAGACGCCAAGAACTTCCCCACTAGACCACATGGGAATTTACAGTGTTGTGCAGTGAAAAAAAACAGTGCATAGTGTTAAGGATTTAGAGTTGTGAGTGAAAAGACAAAAATTTAATGGACTGTAAATGTAACGTACATTAACTTGAGTGTGTTTTGTTTACAAAATGGTTTCAAGAGTGGAAAGACGTAAAGTGCAGAGTGCAACACTTATTTCATTAAGGTACAATGGAGCGCAAGTAAGACAAGAGTGCACAGAGGTAAGAGAATGGAATTCTGAGTGGAAATGACTAAGTTCTGTGCAAGACTTCATGAACAGTGTACTGCAAGTGCTTCAGGAATTCCTTCTTACTGTCAGAGTCTGAGAGGAGGCGGGTTATTCATCGAGAAGGCCAGGGACTTCCTGTAAGTACCCAAAATGTTTCATATTGTACTGTACTGTTTTTTCCATACTTACCTCTAACACCTCATTTCACTCTTTTATGTCCCTTATTGGTGTGAATAGTGTCTTAGGTGCTATGCATGTACAGAAGGGAGGTGTTTTTCTGAGTTAGGCTAGGTTAGGGTCCACAATTACCAGTCCAGGAGCAAGGAACTTGTTGTAAGTACCCAGAATGTTTAATATTGTATAAACCTACCTCTAAAACCTCATTTTATGGTTATTTTGCATTTATTTCAGTCTTTTATGTCCCTTTTTGTTGTGATTTGGGTATTAAATAGGTGCTATGCATGTCCAGAGGGAGTTGTATAGGTGTTTTTCTGAGTTAGGGTCCATAAGTACAAGTCCAGAAGACTGGGGCCCAATATCCAGATAGGATCAGTATTCGGACATGCCGTTCGCTCTATTACATCGGATATTGGAGGGACTACTGTATATATATATATATATATATATATATATATATATATATACGCACACATAGAATGAGTGAAAGCTACGTAGCTATGTAAGTACCAATGCCATCAAATAATGCAATCCTGTACAAATTTACCTTACAGATTACAGTAAAAGCCTTGGCAAGCTGGCTGAATCAGACACAGTGAGACAGACCTGATCAGTCATACAATAACATTTCCTTTACCACCACCATCATCAAAAAGGGGGGAAAAAAAAAATTAGGAGTACCAACCCATGCCAGGCGAGGCCATAAGGATCCGGGACACACACACAGACCCAATGCCCCACTTGGCTGCAGTCTGGCTCTCTCCAAGCTTGTTGCCATTTTTGTCGAACAGCGTCACACCATCCTGCAACTCCCTACATGGACGGGGATTCGAAGGATTGTATATCCAATCTCAAAGGCTTCTTTATTTACCTCTACACATGAACCCAGAGTGATAATGATTCTGGTCACTCTATAGTGGATACAGCCATGGGTTACTGGGTGTAATAATGAATTATGTACTGGTATATATATTTGAGTTGAAGGGCTTATAAACCTAATGTACTCTACTAGGAAAACTATTAAAATCTGTGGTGGACGTATCTACATAGAAGACATTAATAACTGGCTGTAAATTATAACTAAATTAAAACATTTAACTATAGGCAAAATGTACTGTACACATCATCATCACCACTATCATCAAATCCCAATTTTGCATTGTTTGGAGGGAATAAGGTTATGATTATGATGATGATAAATGGGGTAGGTAGGATCTAGAAACAGGAAAAGGAAACACAGAATAAGAAAACAGAACACTATTGTTAAAAAATATGAACTAAACGACCAACAACTGTACACATTGGTATTAAATTTTACTAAGGATATTACATACTTTTTCTGTGATTTAGAGTGAGTGTTCTCATCTGTAATAACTCAAGCAGACTTTTTTGTACTAAATACAGTACAATCCCAGTTAACCGGAAAGCCTGGGGAATTTACCTTCCCAGTTATCAATTTTCCTCAGATATCTGATAAATACTCTTACACATAGGCTACATCATTGCAGTATATACAGTGCCATTCATATCCAGGGCCACAATATTTTCCAAGTGAAACAACCTCTTACACACACCCCACAGACGTAATACATGTGATTGGTGTCTTGCAGTCGTGCCAAACGCATAGGGTAAGTTCATGGTTGTTGAGTATTACTAGTGAACTGACAATTTGGAAAGAAGTATTGTACGTACAGTAGAATTATCACAACTCCTTTACTCACAGTTTTGTATACAGCCGTGGCCCGCCAGTTTATTCCTCACCTGACCGTCGTCACTCCATCCCTCACTTGACACTCGGCTGTTTTGCAGATAATATAGTAAATATGTAGGAATTGCAAGCACAATAATTTTCTCAAACAAAACAAACTTTCATTTCTATCAGCTTGATTTCATCTTTTCTGCCAATGAAAATCCATTCTAAGATGATTTATAAATTTATCTTAGAATGCATTTTCAACAACAGTAAAGATGAATTCTAGCTGATAGAAATGACACATTTGTTTTGTCTGACAGAATTACTGCAGTTACAATTCCTACATATTTACTGTATCATCTTCAGAACAGCTGAGTGACGAATGAGGGATGGAGTAATGGCGGTCAGGTGAGGAATAAACTGGCGGGCCATGGCCGTATGCACAATTGTGAGCAAGGAAGTTGTGATAATTATACTGTACAACACGTCTATCCAAATTATCAGTTCACTAATATATGCTTAAGATTTATTTCAAATTTATTTTTCCATGTTTTATTGGACATACCAAGGTAATGTATTATACTGCAAGCTCTTGGGTAGTATATGAAAAAAAAAAAAACTCGGGTCATCAGGCAGAAAAGCATACTGGTACCAAAACATTTTTGGTCGATGAAAAGTATACCGTTTTTTCAATGGATTTATTCATCTTGCTTTTCATGAGATATTCCTTGAGTTTCGGTCCCTGGGACTTGATATCATAAATTTTTATGTATTTACTGCAAAACAGCAGACAGTTTTGTATGTTAAATTATCAGCCTCTAATATCCATCCATCAATCCATCATCCAATCCTGTATTGCCCCATGAGGAGCTTAGGAACCTGGGGCTATGCAAATTGGTCTTAACATTTAAGATGAGAGTGACCAGCCTCACTCATCCCTGAGTGGCATTGTGTGAGCAATAAACCCCAACCACTCCTTGGATATAAACCTACACAGGCTCAATCCAATTGGAGCACTTTAATTACCCACTTATAATGTTTGTAATTTTCAAGTCTACTGCATTAGTCCAGCTTTTGTTTCAAGGTAAGCATAATGCACCTAAGATTAGCGTGCACTTTAGGTATTATGGAGTGTAGAAATTACTATCACAACATGAAAACAGCGAGTGCTTGCTCACTGACTGGTGGTGGTAAGCAGACTGGTGATCTGTGCAGGTACTGAGGATGACTGAATTAGGGGGGAAAAAAGAGGAGGGGGAGGAGGATTGGGAAGAGGATTAACAAGGAATGACCTTGACCAGAAATGCCTTCACTTCACATAATCTGACTTCACCCAGTCTCACATGACATGTGACTATCCCGTGAGGGGGTGGGCATTCAAATTGGCAGACACTTATATTTTTATTTATATATTTATCAGTTCATGAATTTTCCCGGTTGTCTGGATACTGGATAACTGGGACTGTAAAGTACAACAGAATTAAATGGGCTTACTTGATGTGTTCTGTAACTGCATCATATTTATAAACTGATTTGTGCACTTATACATAATCAGTGTTTAAGTGTACAATATCTTTGTTATATTATCAATCATTTCCACAGTCAAACTACAATTCAGTCATGAGTAAAAAACAATAGGAGTAGTGGCCATTACTTAAATAAAATGCAAACAGAATCATCACTATATATGTCCTCATATTCAGTATATGCACTAAAAAGACAGGACACCACTGTGCCTCCCTGCAGTAATCAGTGACCACACACCACAAGGAGCACAAACATAATGGTGCATTAAATTCAATCACAATAACACTGTCATCATATAAACAGTTAAACAGTGCCTCATGTTTAAAGGCAAACCACATCATTATATATATATATATATATATATATATATATATATTTATTGCCTGGTGGTTTAGTGGGTATCACAGGGCTCCAATCAGACTAAGCCTGTGTAGGTTAATATCCAAGGGGTGGTTGGGGTTTATTGCTCATGTAATGCCACTCAGGGATGAGTAAGGCTGGTCACTCTCATCTTAAATGTCAGGACCAACTTGACTAGCCTCAGGCTCCTATCCTCCTCATGGGGCAATGCAGGATAGGATGATGAATGATGATGAACAATATGTACATACATATATATATATAGCGAGAGAGAGAGAGATATTATATCCATCCATCCATCATCCAATCCTACATTGCCCCATGATGAGCGTAGGAACCCGGGGCTATGCAAGTTGGTCTCGACATTTAAGATGAGAGTGACCAGCCTCACTCATCCCTGAGTGGCATTACATGAGCAATCAACCCCAACCATCTCTTGGATATAAACCTTCTCTAGCTCAATCCGACTGAAGCGCAATAATTACCCACTAAACCACCAGGTGCCAAAATATGGCTATATGGTTACCACCCAGCGTAGTAAATGGTTTCCTGGTGTACAGGAAACCATTTGGCTTGTCACTCAGTGCAGAGTTACCCACAGGCAGAAGGAAAAGGAAAGAATGAAGGAAAGAAAGACAGAAGAGGGAGTGTAAAGTCACCCGTAGGCAGAAGGACAAGGAAAGATAGACAGAAGAGGATGGAAGGAAAGAATGATATACAGGTATATAATTATATCTATCTATCTATAGCCCGACGCCCTAATCCCGCAAAGGGTGGCCGCAGACAAAACGCCTCCAAGTCACTCTGTCACCCACCATTTGACTCCCCTCCCCCCAACTCACCCCCCCCTCCCTCATATACCTCTCAATTCCATCCCTCCACCTCATCCTCGGTCTACCTCTCCCTCTCCCTCCCTCCACCTCACCTACATACACCCTCTTAGTCAGTCTTTCATTCTCCATCCTCTCCACATGTCCAAACCACCTCAGTGTATTTCTCCTTATCTTTTCAACCACATCCACATCTACCCCACAACGTTCCTTCACTTCTTCATTCCTCAACCTGTCCCTCCACGTCACTCCACATGCTCCTCTCAAGTAACTCATTTCCACTGCTCTCACTCTTGACTTGTTCCCCTCTTGCAAGGTCCACGCCTCGCTTCCATACGTCAGGGTAGGGATCACAATACCATCATGCAGTGACTTCTTAACTTCCATACTCACCTCCCTATTTCTCATCACTGCTTTCAGTGTGCCAACAACCTTCCTTCCCTGCTGTACCCTTTCATGTACTTCATCCCCCAAAGTTCCATCCTTACTCATCACACTACCCAAGTACTTGAATGCACTCACATTCTCCATATCCTCACCATCCAACCTCACTGCACACTCTGTGACTTCATTCCTCTCAAACACCATAACTTTACTTTTGTTTACATTAACTTTCAGCTTCCTCCTCCTACACACTGTCCCAAATTCATTCACCAAACCTTGCAACTCCCATTCATCTTCACTCAACAATACTGTATCATCAACAAACAGCAACACCGGAAGCTTCCAAATCTCACCCTCATTCATTAGGACCACCCCCACATCCACTGCCCTACCTTGTACCTCCTTCACAACCCCATCCATATATATATTAAACAGCCATGGAGACATATCGATATATATATATATATATATACTGTATATATATACAGAAATCACTCTAATATCCAGACGCCCAGTATCCGAACATCCCCACTACCCGGACATAATCATCCCGGGATCCAATATTCCCCAAATGGTCCGACCCCCCCCCCCCCCCCCAAAAAAAAAAAAAAAAAAATCCCGCCCGTAATTTGAACTTGCCGCACACAGCGCGGGAGAGCATCGTTGTGGCGCGTCATTCCTCCGACGTCCAATAGAGCGCCGCTGCATCCTCCCCACTTTCCGCCTGTCTCTCACCACAAGTGCACGCTCGTCGTTATGGCTGCCCACGTGATCGCTTTTGTGGTGGTGCCTTACCTGCTGCAGGCACTCCTGCTGCTCTCGGGCCTCCTCTTAGTGTGTGTGATGATGGCCCCGCCACCTGAGAAAAGGAAGAGAGTGGTGCTGACTCTGGAGAAGAAACGGGAGATATTGGAGAAAGTAGATGCGGGGTGGTCTTCTTCCTGCATTCTCCGCGAGTTTAACCTGGCCCGGTCTACTTTGTTCAATATTAAGAGATCCCGAGACAAACTCATGCAGTACACGGCTGACTTCTCGTCGAGAAGCAAACGCAACGTGGAGAGGAAGGTTATGTTTACCCCCAAGTTTGCAGAAATCGACCGATCCACGTTGATTTGGTATCGACAACAACGTGCTGCTGGTGTGATGGTACATGGAACGGAGCTGAAGGCTGCTGCTGAGAAGTTCACCAGGCTTCACGACGCCCTAGACTTCAAGGCATCCAAGGGTTGGCTCTTTTTGTTCAAGTTACGGCATGGCCTTACCAACCGTAAAGCACATGGCGAAGCATTGGACGCTAACGAGGATGGAGTTGACGAGTTTCGGCACAAGGTGAAGGGCTTGATCAACAGGGAGGGCCTCACTCTCGGTCAAGTCTACAACGCAGACGAAACTGGTTTATTCTATCGCTCTTTGCCAACGAACACTCTAGCCGAGGAGACGGAGAAGCGTGTACCTGGCCGCAAGCTCTCCAAGGAACAGATGTCTGCTTTGTGTTGTGCCAATGCTAACAGCACGCACCGGCTTAAGCCCGTTGTTGTTGGCCGTGCAAAGCAGCCTCGGTACCTTCGTGGGGTGATGATGTCCTTCCTGTTGTCTGGTACCATTCTTTGAAGGCATGGTTTACAGCTGTGATCTTCAAAGACTGATTCCACCGCCACTTCGTCAAGGAGGTCATCCATTACCAGACGAAGACACTGGGAATCCCGTGCGACCAGGTAAAGGCCCTCCTTCTCCTCGACAATGCACCTGCCCACCCGTGCGACAAGGACTTGGTTGCTGAAAATGGCCGTATTAGGTGCATGTTTCTGCCACCTAATACGACTGCTCTCATCCAACCAATAGACCAAGGAGTGATCGTGGCAACAAAGCGCCTATACCGTCGGAAGTTCCTGGACGAGGTGATGGTTGTTCTCGAGGACGAGGACGAGCGCAGGGAGGGACGGGACACACGAGGCAAGCGGACTTTGGAAAACCTTCGCCGCTACAACATCAAGTCTGTGCTGTACAACTGGGCTAGTGCATGGAAGGAAGTCCCTGTGAAGACTCTGGAAAATGGTTGGTCTCGTCTGCTTCTTGGAACGGATGTGGAGTACGATTTTCTAGGATTTGACTTGGGTGACTTCCATGCACGGCTACGTACGCACGGCGACGACAATATTGATGTGGGCGATGTTCGTGAGTGGTTGGATGACGACGAGGGCGATCAGACGTTGTCTGATATCGAGATCACGTCTTCAGTTGCAGGTGTCAGTACCAAACTTGAAGATTCCGATGAGGAAGGCGACGATGATGCGGACTCCTCTCAGCAGGACACTACTCCAGCCATCCCCAAGCTGAGCACACTCCCGGAACATCTAGAGTTCGTCCTAGACTACCTCGAACACCTGGACTGCGACAGGGAGATGGGGCCCTTGGGACTCGTGGAGGAAGTACGTGCTTTCAGGCAGCGCATCATCAATCGTCAGAATCGTCGGTCATTGCGTCAATCAACCACTGACAGTTTTTTCAGGCCCGTGACCGCCGCTGTGCCCAGCCCTGGCTCCACTCCGTTGCCTCCCCAAGACAGGCCCTCATGCTCCGAGCCACAGCCCAGCACATCAGCCACGGTGGAGTCACCGCTCGACGTGAGTTTGCGGCTGTCTTCAGAGTCATCTGCAGTGGGTACGCCATCACCACGACCCAGCGATGCACCCCTAGGTCACCTGCCAGTGATACTCTTGAACTCTGACAGTGAATAAACAGCAAGAACTTCTCCACTAGACCACACGGGAATTTAGAGTGTTGTGCAGTGAGAAAAACAGTGTGTTATGTTAAGGATTTACAGATGTGAGAGAAAAGACTCAATTGAAAAAAAATTTAACGTAAATAGACTTGTTTGTTTTGGCTTTGGAAAATGATAAGAATGGGAAAAGTTAAAGTGCAACACTTAGGAAGTTACAATGGAGCATTAGTTAGACAAGAGTGCACACTGTGAAGAGAACGGACTTCTGTGTACGATTGACTAAGTTCAGTGCAAGACTTCAGGAACAGTGTACTGCAAGTGCTTCAGGAAATCCTTCTTACTGTCAGAGTCCGAGAGGAGGCGGTTATTCATCGAGGTGGCCATGGACTTGCTGTAAGTAGGCAGAATGGTGTACTGCAAGTGCTTCAGGAAATCCTTCTTACTGTCAGAGTCCGAGAGGAGGCGGTTATTCATCGAGGTGGCCATGGACTTGCTGTAAGTAGGCAGAATGTTTCATACTGTACTTTTTTCCATACTATACTTACTTCATTTCACTCTTTGATGTCCTTTATTGGTGTGAATAGGGTGTTAGGAGCTATGCATGTGCAGTAGGAAGGTGTTTTTCCGAGTTAGGCTAGGTTAGGGTCCATAAGTACCAGTCCAGGAGCCAGTCACCAGAATGTTTATTATTGTATGAACCAACTTCTAAACCCTCATTTTATGTTTCTTTTGCATTTATTTCAGTCATTTATGTGCCTTATTGGTGTGATTTGGGTCTTAAATAGGTGCTATGCATGTCCAGAGGGAGTTGTATAGGTGTTTCTCTGAGTTAGGGTCCATAAGTACAAGTCCATAAGCTGGGGCCCAATATCCGGACAGAACCAATATCTGGACCTACCTATGGCTCTATTACGTCGGATATTGGAGTGATTACTGTATGTATGTATGTATATATATATATATATATATAAATAAGTTGGTTTTATGCCAGGTATCCCTGAAAGGCTAAGGCATTGCCCCTGGGTAGAGGACTTTTGGACTGGAGCATGTAGCATTTTATGACCGGATGCCCTTCCTGATGTCTACCAATGGCCCTCGGGTGGATTCGATCCTCCAACCCTTCGGTCAGAGCGAAGCGCACTAACCCACTGAGCCACGGCTGCTACATACTGTATATATATATATATATATATATATATATATATATATATATATATATATATACCAAATCTGAATACTCCTTTTAAACTTTAAAAGATATCCAGTAGTACACAGAACTCTAATACTGATGCCATCTTACAGCTGGTAATGCACTAAATGCCTATACAGCACCTACAATTATGCTCATTACATATCTAGTCATTCCTATAAATCTCTATTGGTACTTGAATACATACAGTACACAAGTTACAGATTTCAGATTATTATGAAGCTGTGTTGATAAAGTTTATAGTATCAACTGATCATCAAGATATAATTTTTGTATTTAAAAATAATACATGGAAAGACAAACTTAATAGTTGTGATAAACATTAAAATAACAATGTATGAAATCAACATAATAAACCATTAACACTCACCTCATTCTCATCATTGGAATGTTGACACAGTTTGCAGCTGCAACTGCTGTGAAGGGAACCAGGCGGCCAATGAGAGGTGGCATCGACTGAAACAAATGCATACACAACACTCAGGATAGCCTGATGAATGTTCCCCCCCCCCCCAATGTACTGGTATGTGATGAATCATTTGCAGCAAGTGCGATACAGTTAAGTGAAATTACTACCTGCTTAGATGAGCTGGAAACTAAGTGTTAAATTTATTTTTGGTGGAAAGCAGCAAGTGAAATAACTACCAGTTTAGGTGAGCTGGAAAATTGTTTTTAGAATTTGTTGGGTGAGTGACCCTTGACCAAAAAGTATCCTCACTGAACCCACGTTATTATTGACCTGTTACATGATGGTTTTTTCAAACACCTCATCAGAAAAAGAGGGAATGCCGCATACTCTAACTGTCTCCAGGCAATTTTAAGTTTGAAACCTGTTATAATGAAGTAGTAAATGAAGGCTAAATTTAACCTCCCCAGTAAAAAATACAAATAAAAACCTAAGGAATAAACAGTCTGAAAATAGTAAATAGAGTATGGAGGAGAAAATGCATTACTGGGAGAAGGGGGTTAAATTGGCCAGAACATAAGCAAGCTAATCATCATCATCATCATCATCCATTTTCATGTGTAAATTGGGTGGAATGATCTAGAACATGGTACTCTGATCACTGACAAAGCATGAATCTAGAGAAAGAGCTCTAGTACACGTCTTTCAAGCCCATCTGTTGTACTGTATGAGGTACAAGAGTGCTTGCAATGCAACTGCTGGTCAGAATGGCTTCCAGACCTCACACTACGATATTGTATTTGCCTTATATGATGCACAGAGAATACATATGGTAGTATTCTGTCTACTCTATCCTCAAGGATCATGAGTGATATTGGTTTCAGGAGTTGTTGTTGTTGCTAAACTCCTGTCTCTCTGGATGAGCATACTGTACCTCTCAGCTACAGGTAAACAACTGCTTCTGTGGGGCCATCCTACAGGTGCTGTACAGTACGTATGCTGTGCATGAAAATGGCACCCCTTTGTGGTAGACAGCACCTAGCCTGGGTTGAACCAGGATCCCAGGGTCCTTCCCCATAGCAAGGTGCAGGGAAATATGATGTTTGGCTCTCCACTGGATGACACAGCTGCTAAGCTCTTCAATGGTGCACAGCAGCACCACATGCAGGTTTCTTGTCAGTACTGGTTTTAGGAGTAAGTAATAATAATGCCATACTACTTTTAACTCCCTTTCAGAAGCTCATTTACTTGAAAAGCATGACAGGATTAATTAGTGGCTGCACCCTCAAATGCAACTTGTGAACCCAGTGACCTACAGGAATCAGGTCACTTCACAGAGTTGCTCCCAGTGATCTTTTGTTTATGATATGTTGAAGGGCTCTATATGTTGGGATGGTGTGGCGCATGAGATGAGTAAATGTTCTGTGTTGTGGCCGGCTTCACTGCAGTGTGGGTAGTGTGGATTGCTGGCGAGTTGTATTTTGTGTTGTAACTGTAGCATGAAAGGATGATTGCATACTTGCAATCTGGCTACAAGTAGTTGTGTCTCTCTAAGCAGGGTACTGTAGTTTCTGAATCTGGTGGCTGTTCATGAAGGACACTACAGTATTTGGCTGAAAGTTCTGGATGCATGTGGTAGTTATGTGTTTACAGATATGACTGTAAAGTCTTGAGTTGGAATAAGGGAAAGAGTTATTACTAAGGCACTGTGTTGTGTTGGGCAGTTGTTTATCTTTACAGGATTCCTTGACTTTCACCACAGTTACTCTTTCTTTACTCATAATTCCAATTTTCTTGCTATTTTATTCCTTCTGCATACAGCTGACTAAGTTTAAATCTTCTTTATCTTCATTGCTTTGTTCCCCCTTGGGAACTCCATGATGAAGAATGACCATTACAGGAATGTCCATGCTACATTACCTATACACATATTACATGTACTATCTTCTGTTTCTTATTGCTTCAGAGTATAGGCTACATTATTCACTGACACAATACATGTGCCACCTTCATCTTCCTGCTGCCTTTTTATTTATTTTTTTTATTTTTTATTTTTTTTAAACAGAGTTCTGCAATTTATTTTCTGAAATATGGATGCTGGAAAACAAAGCAATAAGGGATGCTTTCTATGCTGAGATGAGGAGAGTGGTGGCTGAACAGGAAGCCGTTGACAGAGGCATTAATGAACAGTACAGAGTCCTCACGACCAACATCTTGAGAGTTACTGATGCAGTATGTGGTTGGACAAGAGGCCCACCAAGACATAAAGTAACTTGGTAGTGGGATGAGGGTGTAGAAGCTACTGTTAAGGAGAAAAGAATGCTTTTCTGGGAATGCAAGAAGGGTGGTAACAAAGATGGGTACCTGGCTGCCAAGTGTAGAGCCAGAAGATAGGTGTACAGGGTCTGAGTCACAAAGACTTTTACCTGAAAACCAAATTATGTGGGAAGGAAGACTATGATAATTAAGGTGGCAAATCAGGTGAAGAGGGAGAGTTGTGAAGAATGATGAAGGATATGTAGTGGTGAATGGATATTAAAGATGCATGGAGAAAGCATTATAGCTGGTGGTTGAATGAGGAGTTTGACTGGAACAGGGAAGGTTTGGAGCCAGCAGATCCAGTGCTTGGCCCTTCGCCTCTGATTGACGCTGCTACTGTGAGTGAGGCAACAGACAGTGGGGAATGCAGCAGGTGTGTCTGGGTTGACTGCTGAAATGTTGTAGGCCTCAGGAGATATAGTAGTGGGGTTAGTCACTGACCTCATTAATAAGATTATATATGGGTGCGTTGTCCCAGATGACTGGAGAAAGAGAGTAATGGTAAATGTGTACAAAGGGAAGGGTGATGCCCTGGAAAGAGGAAATTATAGAGGTATAAAGCTTTTAGATCTGATAATGAACGTAATTGAGAGAGTTCTAGATGGTATGATCAAAGAAAGAGTGAATGTTTATGAGATGCAGCTTGGGTTTAGGCCAGGCAGGAGGAAAACTGATGCCACATTCATTGTTCGACAGATTCAGGAAAAATATATAGGAAAGAAAAGGGAACTGTACTTTGTTGTTGCTGATTTGGAGATGGCCTTTGACAGAGTCCCTAGAGAGATGGTGAGGTGGGCAATGAGAAAGCTTGGGATCCAGTGGCTGGTTAGAGTGGTTATGGCCATATATGTTGGTGCTCGCACCCAGGTAAGAGTTAATGGAGATTTAAGTTATGAGTTTTCCATGAATGTTGATGTCTATCAGGGGTCAATTTTGAGTCCCTCATTGTTTATCACGGTGCTTGAACCCTCTTACATGACTTCAGAGAATGAAAGGGAGGCGGAGGAAAGATTTAGGATGTGGAGAGATGGTATGGGGCATAAGGGCTTAAGAGTAAATGCAGAAAAAACAAAAGTGATTATAGATATCTAGGGTTGGTAACAGTACTGTCAAAGAAGAGGGGATTGGCCATGTGCAATTTGCCACAAGGGCATGGTAAGTAATTCCATCTTGTGCAGTGTTTGTGATAAGTAAGTGCATAACTGATGTAGTGGTATTAGAGGTAGACTGTGAGATAATGCTGATTTTTTTGTGTGCAGTGTGTTGGGGAGAGCAAGTGGAGACTGTCAGGTGTGAAAGGATTGAACTTGCTGGTGAGTCTCTTGAGTGTGTGGAAGAGTTTTGTTATTTGCAAGATATTCTATGTGCTGGAGGTGGGGCTGGAGCTAGCTCTGTAGCTAGGGTAAGGAGTGGCTGTAAGAAGCTGAGAGAGCTGTTGCCTCTTCTAACATTGAGAGGGCTCTCCCCTGTGCTTAGGGATCTTCATATGCAGCATGTGTTAGAAGTGTAATGCTGTATGGTGAGTGTGACCTGGGCAGTAAAGGATGAGGATATTCATAGGCTCAAACATTGTCACGAATTCGCGCAAGCATATTTATAAATTCGAGACATAGTATCAGTGAGAAAACCACGAATTCTAGTGGAAGTCCCACTGTGCATCACTCAGTTCAACTGTCCTCGTATTCACTCCGATCGGGATGGTTTTTAGAATGTTTCTCACTGTTTCACAAGTGATCATTCTTATGCACGACATTAGTGCCTTCACTGAGTGATTTATTGTGAGCGTATATCGCTCACTTTCTTTCCGTTGACCGTTGAAGTTCGAACACGACCATCCCTTGCCCTCTTTCATAGTTTGAAGTTAGTCAGCTTTGAGTCGTCGCGAAAGTAGGATCGTTTGTGCCCAGCGTAAGGCATCGCCGCTGTTGTACTGCGAGTTCCTGAATCTCCACCTAGACGGTGAACTGGCAAAGAGGGTTTAGCGAATTGCAGCATCTGGTGTCCTGCACAGGTGCCCTGTTCTTTTCGCTCAGCTCCGTTCCACTGACCAGCACTTCTTTTCGTTTTTTCTAGGCTTAAGTGTGTTAGCTTTTGAATGAGCGAGTGAGTGTATTCTCCTTGTTATTTTGAATTCATTTTTGAGACTCATGTAACGTAAATTTATTTCATTGTAATTAATAAATTTACAGTTCTTTTTCTTTGAGCTTAATGCAGTTAAACTCGTGTTTTATTTCTCCACATTAAGCTTATTTTAGTTGCCGCTCCTAGTTTGCACAAACGCTTTACATTCTCCAAAACTGGTACTTAGGCCAGTTCTTTTGTATCAAGCTTAAATCCGTTGTGCCAGCCAAGAGTTAATGCACTGGCAAGAACCTGTTTATTACTATTAGCATTTCCTATTGATTGTCAGGGGTGGAGTCACTTTCTCAAGAGGCTAACAGTACTAACAAACAGCACGCGTGAGTAATTAGTTTCGGCGGTGTACTGTTGAGAAAGTTTATAAAGTCTCGTCCTTAGAGAATCGGCAAGGTAAGCCGGCATAAAGTAAAACTTACTGCTTGATTTTCACAAATCAATTCTTTGTCTTTATTTTCAAGCAACATCTAGTTATTATTAATTCATAATTTCACATCCCCCCGTGACAAACATACAGAAATGACAATGATTAGGTGGATGTGCAGTGCATCCCTGAATGCAAGGCCTGGGGGGGCTAGGTTAATGATGGAAGAGTTGAGGGGTAGATGGGATTGGAGTGCATTGGTGTTGTGATGAGGAGAGGTAGATTGTGGTGGTTTGGGCATGTGGAGAGGATGGGGGATGATAACTGGGTGCAGAAAGTGAGAAGTGTTACATTTAGAGGTGAGGTTCTGAGGAGTGGACCAAAAAAGACCTGGGACGAGGTCATTAAATGTGACCTCAGGGTTAAGGGACTGAACAGGGAGGCTGCCACAGATTGAGCAGCATGGATAGCTGCCATCTGGTGACCAAGGCCAATGCATGCAAGCATGTTGGAGCCTTCAAAAATGAAACAAAAACCAAGAAGGCTCTCTCTTCTCAAACATTCCTTACTTTTTCTTTTTAAAACTTTTCAGAGTATGCTACACCTATGAGATAAGATTATGTCTCATTTTCTCTTCAAGATAACATAAATACAGGCAGCCCTCCACATTCGCAAGGGTTAGGGACCACGGACCCCTGCGAATGTGGAATTTCCGCGAATGTTTGGAGCGCCCTCCTGACTCCGTACCTTCTTTATCCCTGCACTGCACAGTTGTTGACTTTATACACAGGTTTTATTCGCCCCTGTGTAGAGTACAACTCTCATGTGTGGGGAGGCTCCCCACATACAGCTCTTCTCAATAAGGTGGAGTCAAAGGCTTTTTGTCTCATCAACTCTCCTCCTCTTACTGGCTCCCTTCAACCTCTGTCTCTTCGCCACACTGTTGCATCTTTATCTCTTTTCTATCACTATGTCAATGGTCACTGCTCCTCTGAACTGTCTGCTTGCATCCCACCACCTCTACAATGGGTGCGTAGCACCCATCTAGCAACAAACTCTCATCCTTTTTCTGTCCAACTCTCTAATGCAAGAGTTGACCATTGCTCCCAGTCCTTCATTTATGCAACAGGTTATCTCTGGAACTGTCTCCCTCTGTCTGTATTTCCTACTTCCTATGATCTCCGGTCTTTCAAACGCAGTGTGTCCAGGCATCTCGAAATAAACAGATCTTGAATTTGGCTTTCTTTTGTATTGTTTTTGTTTTTTTCTTGGAAGGAACAGTTTGCTGGCCCCTGGCCTTTGATTTATTCTTCCTTGCATTAAAAAAAAAAAAAAAAAAAAAAAGTGCCTCTACAGCCACAAATCATCCCCTGTGAGCAAGTGTGCACACAGTGTACCTAGTAAACCATATCTTGGACATGAAAGCAGCATAAAATATCACAAATAGTAACAGACCAACTGTATAAAAAAAGTTTAATAACAAATAAGTTTTGACTGGGTATGGCTGTACTAAGTATGAGTAAATATGTACCTGGTGACTTCCACAGACTCCCACGACTGAGTGCATCACATGCACATCCAGGTGAGTGTGGGCAGGTCATCAGCTACGTATTTACCTCAGCTTCTTATAACTATACCCATTAAATTCAGAGTTAACTCACCACTGTACCTGAAGTTTTGGTGGATGAACTCTGATGACTTGTGATGATGATGATGATGATGAATATGACACACGTGGGACAAAGTTATCACAAGTAAATCGCACAATCAGGCGCTAATTCACTCACCTCACAGCACAGCAATGCACCTGTTACCTTCGAACACATGAGAGCACAATGACTGGGCACAATAACAAAATTAAGGGAGGTTTGATGTGGCAGTGTAGAGGCAGTGAAGCAACAACGACAGTGGCAGGACACAGACTGAGGGAGAGACAGAGGAGAGTAGTGGTTTGGTGCAAAATGACCCATGAGCATCTACACTGCTACACCTTGTGGCCATGAACGGAATCTTGGGTTCACAGAGGGGCAATCCGCAAAGCAAAACCCACGAAAGTTGAATCTGCGAATGTGGAGGGCCGCCTGTATATGAGGTGCTCAGTTACAGAGTGGTGTAACTGCCAAGATGGCATTTTTAAGTTATACTCAACTACAATTTCTCTTCCCTCAAGACCGTATCCCTATAGTGTAATACAGCTCTACTGGCACTAATATAGGTGCTACAACATGAGCATCTAAGAGTTACTCCAGTCTCTTCATCTTGCCAGGTGCCATAGCAAAAGACCTCCACTACTCCTTCTCCCTACAGCTCGGCTTCATCCGCTCAAAGCACAAGTTTGATGATACAGTATGATGTCACTTATTTTAGCAAATCAGTGGCTGATCTGACATCTGGGTCATTCCATGCAAACGTCAACTTTTACTGTTCGTTTCATTTTTCATTTTTAAAGGCTCCAACATGCTTGCATGCGTCGGCCTTGGACACCTAATGGCGGCTTTCCACGCTGCACAATCCATTACAGCCTCCCTGTTCAGTCTCTTAACCCTGAGGTCACACTTAATGACCTCGTCCCATGTCTTTCTCGGTCTACCCCTCATAACCCCACCCCCAATATTAACACTTCTCACCTTCCTCACCCAAATATCATCCCCCTTCCTCTCCACATGTCCAAACCATCTCAATCTACCTCTCCTCATCACAACACCAAAACACTCCAGTCCCATCCTACCTCTTAACTCTTCCATTGTAAACCCAGCCCCCCCAGACCTTGCACGCTGGGACGCACTACACATTCACCAAATCATTGTCATTTCTGTACATCTGAGCTGGCGAATATCCCCCTCCTTTACTGCCCAGGTCTCACTACCATACAGCATTACACTCCTAACACATGCTGCATACAAAGACCCCTTAGCATGTAGGGAGAGCCCTCTCAATGCCAGAAGAGGCAAGAGCTCCCTGAACTTCTTCCAACCCTTTCTCACCCTCGCCACAGAGCTAGCTCCAGCCCCACCTCCAGCACACAACATGTCTCCCAAATAACAAAACTCTTCCACACACTCAAGAGATTCACCAGCAAGTTCAATCCTTTCACGTCTGACAATCGCCACCTGCTCTCCCCGACACCCCGTACACATAAAATCAGCATTATCTCGCAGTCTACCTCTGATGCCACTACATCTTTTGTGCACCCATTTATCACAAACACCGCACAAGATAGAATTACTTCCCACGCCCTTATGGCAAACTGCACATGGCCACTCTCCCTCGTCTTTGACAGTGCCGCCACCAACCCTAGATATCATCACTTTTGTTTTATCTGCATTTACCCTTAAGCCCTTGTGCCCCATACCATCTCTCCACTTCCTACAGTATACCTTTCCTCCGCCTCCCTTTCGTTCTCTGCAATCAACACCAAATCATCAGCATACAACATCTCCCACGGGAGTCCGTTTCTAAAGTCACGTGAGAGGGCTTCAAGTACCATGATAAACAACATGGGACTCAAAACTGACCCCTGATGCACACCAACAATCACAGAAAACTCATCACTCAAATCTCCATTCACTCTTACCTGGGTGCGAGCACCCACATACATAGCCATAACCACCCTAACCAGCCACTCCTCCAAGCCAAGCTTTCTCATTGCCCACTTCACCACCTCTCTAGGGACTCTGTTAAAGGCTTTTTCCAAATCAACAAAAACAAAATACAGATCCCTTCTCTTACCAATATATTTTTCCCGAAGCTGTCGAACAATGAATATGGCATCAGTGGTCCCCCTACCTGGCATAAAACCACACTGCATCTCATCAATATTCACTCTTTCTCTAATCATACCTTCTAAAACTCTCTCCATTACCTTCATTATCTGATCTAAAAGCTTTATACCTCTATAATTTCCTCTTTCCAGGGCATCACCCTTCCCTTTATACACATTTACAATTACACTCTTCCGCCAATCATCAGGGACAACACACTCATAAATAATCATATTTATCAGGTCAGTGACTAACCTCACCTCTATATCTACTGAGGCCTTCAACATTTCGGCAGTCAACCCAGACACACCTGCTGCCTTCCCCACCTTCATCCTGCCTATTGCCTCATTCACAGTAGCAGCATCAATCAAAGGCCAAGGGCCAAACACTGGATCTGCTGGCTCCAAACCTTCCCTGTCCCAGTCAAACTCCTCATTCAACAACTGGCTATAATGCTCTCTCCATGCATCTTTAATATCCCCACTGTTCACCACTACCCTTCTTTCATCATTCTTCACACACTGCTCACCTATAATATCCCAATTATCCCTCTTCATCTGATTTGCCACCTTAAATATCAAATTTTTCCTTTCCCCATGATTTAGGTTATCAAGTAAAAGTCTCTGTGACTCAGACTTCACCCTGTATACCTCTCTTCTAGCCCTACGCTTGGCAGCCAAGTATTCCTTCTTGCTACCACCCTTCTTCCATTCCCGGAAAAGCCTTCTTTTCTCTTTAACTGCAGCTTCTACACCTTCATCTCACAACCAAGTTACTTTATGGTGGTCCTCTTGTCCAACCGCATGTTACATCAGTAACTCTCAAGAGACTGTTCTTGAGGGCTCTGTACTGTTCATTAACGCCTCTGTCTTCAGCTCCCTGTTCAGCCACCACTCCTCATCTCGCTGTAGAGGGCATCCCTTACTACTTGGTTTTTCAGCTTCCATACTTTCCTCCTAGGTACATAAGTCCTCTTTTTCAACACTCGTTCTTTAAGCACCATATCACAAATCAATAGTTTGTGCTGCAGCACTCGCTCCTCACTTCCTATAACTTTAACATTCCTCACTAACCTCCTATCGGCCCTCCTAACCAGAAAATAATCTTTCTGACTGCTATTTCCCCCAGACTCATACATAATTAACCTACTGTCTCTTTTCCTAAAATATGTGTTGCACACAATCATGTCCATTGCCTCCCCAAACTCGAGAATCCTTTCCCCTTCCACATTCCTTATACCATACGCACATCCCCCATGTACTCCTTCATAACCTTGTGCTGCTTCACCTACATGACCATTTAAGTCCCCTCCCAAAACCACTATCTCATAATCCCACATACCACCTACTACACGTATTAAATCATCCCATAATCTATCTTTCTCTGCTTCATCCAATCCTGTCTGTGGAGCATATGCTGATATAATCACAGCTATCTTTCTACCAAACAGAATTTTCACTACCAATATCGTATCGCTTACTCTTATAACATTCATAACATATTCCACCCATTTCTCCGCAACCATCACACCAACACCCCCATATCCGTTTGTCCCCCCCCTGCCAAAACAACTTACAGGGACAGTCCTTCCCAACAATTTTTCTGGCTGATCCACCCCTGTACCAGACTTCCTGCAAACACGCCACATCCACCCACCTCCAACTGAATGCCTCAACGACTTCCCCTGCTCTTCCCCTCAAACTTCCCACATTCCATGATCCCACCCTCATCCCCCTGGGTGATTTACTGTCCTCAGGCTTGCTTTGAAACTTATTCTTGTGTTCTGTCATAGTGTGAATCTCAGAATTGATAAAAAATATATAAATTATTTCACTGATTGATTGATTCATTCATTCATGATATAAATTATTTATCATTTTAAAGCTTAAACACTGAATTTTAAAAATCTGAACAGAAAAAGTTTCTAAACTGTCTGGTGAGAGTGAGGCATTATAAAATGTCGTACCATGTCACTGAAGAAAAATTCATGATGAAATAAGTGACTTTCTTATCATCACTGACCTGGGTTTGTATTTGTTTGGAATGCTGTCACTGGCTTTTATTGTTTGGTGGTAGGTGGGGGCGATCACCACCCACTCACTTGACGTAGTGCTGCTCTCGGGTGGCTGCCCTTTCCTCTCTTCCTTCCTTCTTTCCATTCTTTCTTTCCTCTTCCTTCTGTCTACGGGCGACTCTACACTGAGTGACAAGCCAAATGTTTCCTGTACACCAAGAAACCATTTACTATGCTGGGTGGTAACCATATAACCAAACTATGGCACCTGGTGGTTATGTGTAATTAAGGTGCTCTGACCAGATTGATCCTGTGTTGGTTTATAGCCATGCTGGTGGTTGGGGTTTATTCCTCATGTAATGCCACTCAGGGATGAGTGAGGTTGGTCACTCTCATCTTAAATGTCAGGACCAGCTTGTCTAGCCCCGTGCTGCTATGCTCCTCATGGGACAACACAGGAGTAGATGATGTATTTATGTATGCATGTATGTATGCATCTGTTTGAGCTGTAACTATCATTCTCATTGTTTACATACATTTTACAAACTGTGGCACAACACTGAAGTGGACGTACTTTGGGAGTAATGTTTTTTTAACATTTTTCCCATACACAGCTTACAAAATGGAGAGAACTAACATAACTTCATATAACAAATAGGCATCCTAGTACCTTACTAACGTAGCCCTGTAATATCTTGTAAGAGACTCTGGTAAGCCACGTGCTTCGTCACACACGTTACATGCGTAGCGTGAGGAACGTTACCGGAAAAAGCTGTAACATTTCTCACACACAGCTTTAAACATGAAATCAATGTAGTTACATTGAATTCAGGGAGAAATGGGTGGGTTGATGTGATGGATGGCATTTCTGGGTGAGCAGGGTGGGTGGCATTTGTGGGTGGGGAGGGTGGGAGAATGTGGGTGGTGATAACAATGGGTCATTAGAATGTGTGGGTCGCCGGGGTGTGTGGCACATGGTGGATCACCAAGCTGGCTGAGAAGATTGTGTGGCCAGGGTGCTTTGCATGGGTGGTTGGGTTGGTAGGCTGGGAGGGTGGGGGGAGGTTCAGGGTGGGTAGGTGAGTAGGTAGATGTGTTGGGTGGCATTGTTAGATGTGCTTGGTGGGTGACATTCATGGATGGGCAGGGTGGATGGCCAACATTGGTGTGCTTGGTACGTCACACAGGTGGTTGGGATGGGGTGAGTATTGGATGGGTTGAGTGAGAGGGTGGATGGGTGGATATGTGGCTACTCAAATGACAAGGCAGTAGTGGGACTTTTAGGGATAGCAGTCATATAATTTGTCACTCATTAAGATTTTGGTATATTATTTAGAAGACGAATAAATGTTTGGAAAATAAATTTATACAACAGGGTCATTCTGTAGAAATCTGCTAACACCTCCATTACTTCTCACTGAACTGATACTTCTCACTGAACTGAAAGTGGATGTATACAGATAATAATACACCTAACACTGGAATAAAGTATGCCAATACAGTACTATATTACATGCGGCAAGACGCGAGAGAGAGCAAAGATCCATCTGCCTAACAAATCGGTGGTTTTGTGGGAGTAAGGAGGGGGAGTTGGGGGGTGGACGTGTGTCATTGACCTGCCCTCAGGTGGCAAATTTCCCTGTCCCCTTATTGGTGTTCATGACTGTACTGGTTCATTATACAACCAAGAAGTTCTCTAAATATTATGAACTGCAGTCATTGAGTCAGTGCCTGAAGAGAACAGGATCAGAGTTAATTACTTTAGAAAGAGGAGCATCAACAGGGTGGGTCATACTCAGTTTCATTTCCCTGACAACCCAGACAGAGATGAGATAGCAGAGGACATGGTTGCGCAGGCTCTGCCAACTCATGTATCAAGAACAGTACATACATTCAAAGAAGTGACGTTTCCCTCCTCGATCAACCAGACTATGCTCATGTCATGCTGTTGATGTCACTTAAACAATAACTGTCTTCTGGTTAGTTAATTCATTCATTCACTCATCATCTAATCCAGTGCTGCCCCACGAGAAGCGTAGGAGCCCAGGGCTAGGGAAGTTGGTCCTGACATTTAAAATGAGTGTGACCAGCCTCATTCATCCACAAGTGGCATTATGTGAGCAACAAAATCCAATCACCCCTTGGATATAAACCTGCAATGGCTCAATCAGACTGGAGCGCTTTAATTGTCCACTAAACCACCAGGCACCATAATTTGGTTACAGGCGGGCCCCAATCTTACAAGCTAATTGGGAGCAAGGATTTTGCTCGTTAGCCAAATTCTTGTTAAACGAAGTGAAGAACTTAAGGGAAAAATAGGGTCAGGGAGCAAGGCCTCTGCGCAACCTCCCCCAAAACTGACTTTCTGATCATTTTAAGCTGGAATAAGGGGTTAATACAAGAGGATAATACACCTAACAGCATTAGACAATGGAAGAAAAACATAGTTAATATGCAACTGGATGTCTTACTTGGGTTCTAGTGTCTTCCGTGACGTAAGCCAGCTGGGATCCACCACCACTTGGCTGGCTCGTTTCCTCTCTCCGAGACCTGAGAGGTCGCGGTGGTGGGAGGCTTGTCAGAGAATCAATGGCCCAACTTCTCCACAACAGAATGCTTAGAAGACAGATACAGTAATCCTGGGCACAGAATAAGAGCGCACTTCAAGACCGACCTTGACTGGGCACGCTTGGCTAGAAGAATGTTTATGAAGATAACGCAGGAAGAGGCTCGCAGAGCTAGCGTGCGACTCGTTCCCTTGCTGCCGAGGTAAACACAGCAGACAAATGCAGCGCGACCCTCATCTAGATTCTTGTAAGTGCGGATTTTTACCTGCTCGTTAAACAGGCGGTGGTGCAAATTCCAAGACCTCGTATTAGCGAATTCTTGTTAAGCAATTGCTCGTTAACCGGGACTTGCCTGTATATGGTTACCACCCAGCATGGTAAATAATTTCCTTGTGTACAGGAAAACATTTGGATTGTCAGTCAGTGCAGTCATCCATAAACAGGAGAAGGAGGAAAGAAGGAAGGAAAGAAAGACAGAAGAGGAAGGATGGAGAGAACGAAGGAAGAGAGGAAAGGGCAAACACTTGAGAGCAGCACTACATCGAGTGAGTGAATGGTGAGCACCCCTATCAACCACTTTCTGGTTAGTTTATTATGTAAAGTTTATTATGTTAATTTCACATCTGTATACATTTTGTTTATGTTTGTAATTCCATCTTATGCAGTGTCTCTGATAAGTGGGTGTTTAAGAGATGTAGTGGTATTAGAGGCAGACTGCGTGAGAATGCTGATTTCATGTGTGCGGTGTGTCGGGGAAAGCAGGTGGAGATTGTCAGGCATAGGAGGATTGAACTTGCTGGTGAGTCTCTTGAGTGTGTGGAAGAGTTTTGTTATTTGGGAGACATGTTATATGCTGGAGGCAGGGCTGGAACTAGCTCTGAGGCTAGTGAGAGGTGTGGCTGGAAGAAGTTCAGGGAGCTGTTGCCTCTCCTGACACTTAGAGGGCTCTCCCTTTGTGCTGAGGGATCTTTGTATGCAGCAAGTTTGGAGTGTAATGCTGTATGGTAGTGAGACCTGGGCAGTAAAGGAAGAGGATATTTGCAGTCTCAAATGTACAGAAAAATCAGTGATTAGGTGGATGTGCAGGATTTCCCTGACTGTGAGGCCTGGGAGGGCAAGGTTTGCAATGAAAGAGTTGAGGGGTAGGTTGGGACTGGGGTGTAATGGTGTTGTGATGAGGAGAGGTACACTGAGATGGTTTGGGCATGTGGATGATAACTGGGTGCAGAAAGTGAGAAGTGTTAATGTTAGGGGTAGGGTTGCAACAAGCACACTGAAAAGACCTGGGAAAAGGTCATTGAGTGTGACCTCAAGGATATGGGACTTAATAGGGAAGCTGCCAGAGATCGAGCAGCATGGAGAGGCGCAATTAGGTGACCAAGGTCGACACATGCAAACATGTTTGAGCCTTTAAAAACAAATGAAACAAAACAAAGTAACATTTCTCACTTTTCTGATAACACGTGAGATGGTCACATTCTCCTTACAAGCACAACAGTTATTAGGAACTGGGTACAGTTATGATCCTTATCTATTGACATATTACTGATATGAAGCACTCCTAGACTGAACCTGTCAAATCAGAGACTTACTGAAGTTCCTTAACGCAAACTACAAGAGTAGGTAGTATTGCAGTACGTTCCTCATGCAACTCTCGAAAAACTATATAACACCAAAATTAAAACATAAACAATCCGACTGTGATACGATGTGGTGTGAAGTGCTGGTAACATAGCTCACAAAAACCATTTGTTTATATTGGATACTATTGCAAATACAACTGAGAGTAGTTCAAAAACTTGTCTCCTAATATAATGTTCCTCACATGGAATGGCCCATCATTATTTGAAATACTAAATTATCTATCCATCTATCATCCAATCCTATGTTGCCCCATGAGGACTGTAGAAGCCCAGGGCTAGGCAAGTTGGTCCTGACACTTAATATTTAAGATGAGAGTGACCTGCCTCACTTACCCCTGAGTGGCATTATGTGAGCAATAAACCCCAACCACCCCTTGGATATAAGCCAACACAGGCTCAATCCGACTGTAGTGCCTTAATTGCCCACTAAACCACCAGGCACCATAATTTGGTTATATGGTTACCACCAAGTGTAGTAAATGGTATCCTGGTGTACAGGAAACTATTTGGCTTGTCACCCAGTGAAAAGTCCCCTGTAGACAGAAGGAAGAGGAAAGAATGAAGGAAAGAAAGACAGAAGAGGGAGTGTATAATCACCCATAGGCAGAAGGAAGAGGAAAGAATGAAGGAAATAATGAGAGAACAGGAAAGAATGAAGGAAACAATGAGTGATGAGGAAAGAATGAAGGAATTCCAAGAAATATCACATAACAAGGCCAATGGGAAATAAAAAATGCTTAGGACCGACTTAACCATGAGACTGAGAGCACACTATATGCAGCCAGCTCCTGCTACCTCCCCACTCTACCTCTCTCCAGTGTTTCCGACACATTGTCAAGTGTGGTAAGGAAGGTATATGGAAGAATTATTATAAAGTAAGAGAGATATTAGAAGTCCTAGGAAGTGATGAACAAGGTGACTTTACAAGTGGCAGAGGATGTGTGGATCACATATTTGCAGTAAAACAGAGAGTGGAGAAGGCTCGTGAGACAGACCATAAGGAATTTACAGCATTCATGTATCTGGAAAAAGCATACTACAATGTAGACAGAGAAGGACTGTGGAAGGTTTTTCACCAGTATGGTGTAGATGGCAAGATGCTAGGTGCCATCAAGAGTTTTTACGGTGGTAGTGAAGCATGTGTAAGTGTAAATGGGCAGCAAAGTGAATGGTTCACAGTCAGTGTGGGCATGCGATGAGGTTGTGTCATGTCCCCATGGTTGTTCAGTATATCTATCAATGGGGTGATGAGAGAAGTCAAAACACAAGTAATGGAGAAAGGGATGGCATTGGTAATGAATGGTGATGGATGAAATATCTCAAATTTGTTGTGTGCTGATGATGCAGTACTACTTCCAAATACCAGACAAGAACTTGGTAGAGTAGTCCACAGTTTTGCTGATGTCTGTGAGCATCATGCCTTGAAAGTAAATGCAGAAAAGAGTAAAGTGATGGTTACTGAAAGAGAAGGTGACTTCCAGTGTGATGTTACGGTGAATGAAGAGGGGCTAGAATTTGGTGAGAGAGTTCAAATACCTGGGTACAGTGATAGAAAAGAGAGGAAAATGTGCAAAAGAAGTGGAAAGTAACGTGACACAAGGAAGGAAAGTAGCTGGCCTTGAAAAGAAACAGAGGCTTGAGTGTTGTAGCTATGCGAGGCTTACATGAAGGAGTGCTAGTGCCAACTTTAACATATGGATATGAGACTGGTGTGGCATGAAAATAAAAAGTCAAGAGTGAGAACAGTGGAGATGGGACTGCTGAAGAATGTATGTGGAGTACGAAGAGTGGACAGGATACAAAATAATGTGATTCATGAAAGATGCGGGATGAGGAAGTCTGTGGACACCAGAATAGATGAGAGTGTACTGAGATGGTATGGTCATGTGGAGAGAATGGATAATAAAAGAGTGGTGAAAATGGTATATCTGAGTGACTTTGAAGGAGGGAGGAGGTGAGGTAGGCCAAGGAGAAAGTGGAGGGATATGGTGGATGAGTGTGTGAGGAAGAGAGGTATGGAAGTCAGTAAGGCTAGGAGAATGACAAGAAATTAAGCTGGCTGGATGAATGTTGTGAGAAGAAGTGCAGGATCAGGGATCTGGCACCCTTTTTTAAAGTGACAATGTCCATACTGACTCCATTGGATAAATTTATGTGAAGCTGCAGAATGTGGCGAATGTTTTCGACGTATAAGATAGAGCTAGGATTCCGGAGGCTTGAGTGATAAGTGAATGGAAGAGCGGCCCATTGGACTGGGCAAACTTGGGCTGTTTGGACATTGCTACTCCTCACCCTGCCCTTCGGTGTGAAAGGAGGTCCAGATGATGATGACATCATAGATTAAAACAGAGTACAGTGTATGTGTGATGATGATAAACAAAGTACATCAGAGGAGCAGTCTTTTATGTGGGAGCATAGCAGGGAATGAAATGAAAGTGTAAATGAAACCATGCTGTGCAGTACGTGGGTCAGCAAGACCATGCTCTGCCAGCAAGACATGTGGGCTCTCACTGCAAGTGTGTTCACTTTGATAAAGTTGGCCTTGATGCTGTGAATGGATTATGACATACTTGGAGATTCTGATGCCCAAAATGCATACCTACTTAAGTGTCTTGTGTATGTTAGTGCTGCAAGGTCAATGGTGGTGGGTTGACCATCACAGCATAAGCACACTAACTTTTCCCACTGATCTGTCATACCCCTAACTTTGTGATGAGATGACACCCTTATATACTAGTAAATTAATGTGAAATTTGACACAGATACTAGTTATTGCCTCTTAACCCCTTAACCGCAGGGCGTCACTTTCGTGACGCTCGACCACAATGGATCATACTGCGGGGCGTCACTTTTGTGATTCTGTGTTATTTTGAATTATCCTGGGCTCTCAAGTGGTGGCTTGTATCATCTATCAGTACTGCCAATGTCCAACACTAGTCAGCACTCCAAATCTCATCTGTACTCCCATCCATTGTTGACATTTTAGCGATTTTCCCCCCTTCCTGACTCCCCTCCCTACCTGCCCTCCATTACCCTGTCCTCTCACCTCCCATGCCGGCTGCGCTAAGCAAATTTCTCCCAGATTTTTCCACAGATTTCATCCATTGAAATAAGCCCTATGCCCTATACTTATACAAAATAATATATACCAAAGGTAAGTGATAGTGTTATACACCAGGAATTAGCTAATTATCACCTGACAACACCTCATGTGCATTCATTTGCTACATTACCACGGTAATTTCCCCTTTGAATTATGCCTTGTAATCGATGTCTGTAATAAAAATATATATCAGAAAGGAAGGGAGAAGCCTAAGTGACATTTACATTCACCTGGAACTACCTATTTCTTTATGTATTGCCGAGATTTTCTACCAATAAAAAATTAGCATGTAAGTTAGCAGCAGTCAGCCTCAGTGTCATTGTCAACCCTTGCCTTCTCAGATATGCCGCGGCATTTAGTTCCTTGTCCTCCGTTGTGGTCAAACCATGTCGCACTCGCGCCTTGCCATTTCTGCCGCTTCTGCACCCATTGCAAAGGGCCCCGTGACCACTACCCCCATAAAAAGTTGTAAGGGAAGCAGGAAAGGACTTAGTGACTCTGCAGTGGCACGTGAACTAGCAGAATTGTCCATGGTGATGATGGATAGTGATTTTGACGATTCGGGTGAATTGTGTGATGAGCCGGGTGAGGTAATTGTGCCAGAAAGTGCTAGTACGAGTGCTTCAGTGTCGGAAGTTATCCCTAGCTCCAAGGGAAAGGAGCAGTTAGTGCAGCAAGGGAAGGAATTTGGGAAGGGAGTGAAAAGGCGGCGTGTTAGCCCCAGAACAATGCCCCCGCGTGACCCAGCCCGCCATGAGTCCCGAGTTGATTCACCTTCCCGTTCCCCAAGCCCCACTTCACTCATTTCTTCCTCTTCGTCTGCTGAGTTATCTCTGGAGTCTTCGTCGTCGGAGTCACCACCAGCATCAACAGTGAAGGCAGGCCGTAGAGGAAGAGGTAAATCCCGGACTGGTAAAAGTAGAGTTAGTAGTAGAGTAAGGGCTGCTAGTGCTGTACGGCAACCCAGGGTCAGTGCGAGTGACCTTGAACGGGGTAAATCTTTCTCACAGCCAACCACCACCACCACCCACCCTACACCGCCACAACAGGGAATCCTGGACGCCTTCGCATGGACGGAAGGGTCCGATTTTGTGCCTGAACATTTAGTGTTTGATGAGAGCTCCTCAGGAGTTCAGCCTGCCTTCACTATTGATGTTAATGCTGAGTGTGTGGACTACCTTTTGACCTTCCTAGATGACGAAGTCATGCAGCACATATGTGATGAGACCAACAGGTATGAATCACAACGTGATGCAAGTGGTACAGGTGCAGCCAAGATGCAACAGTGGTCCATGCTGGGAGTGCAGGAGCTGTATGTGTTCTTTGGCCTCATGCTTCTCATGCCACACTCCAAGAAGCATGAGTTGGAAGAATACTGGTCCATGGACCCCTTACTACCCTCACCCACCTTCAATAAGTACATGGCCAGAGATCGCTTCCGGAACATCATGGGAAACCTGCACTTTGCCGACAACAATGTACCTTCCCAAACCGACCCACTCTGGAAGATCCGGGAGAAGGATAAGTTTATGTCATTCTTCCACCCCTTTCAGAAGGTTGTCATTGACGAATCCTTGGTTTTGTTCAGAGGACGTCTTCGGTTTGTTCAGTACATTCCAAGCAAACGCCATCGCTTTGGAATTAAGTTCTTTGTACTGTGCGACTGTAAGACGGGGTACATCCTTGACTTCGTCATTTATTCAGCCAGCACTGTTGATCTGGATAAAACACACCCCCTTGGCTTCTCAGGCTGTGTAGTGAAAGTGCTCCTTGAAAATATTTTGGTGGGAATCATGTGCTGTATACAGACGACTACTATACAGCACCGAAACTTGCCAAATACCTTTCTGAGCATGGCATTGGCTCCTGCGGCACTGTCAAAAGTAATTGTGCCCACTTCCCTAAATTCACAGAGGCAGGAACCTCGCAGCGAGGAGACATGCACCTATGCAAGTACGAGAAGATGCTGGCAATACGGTGGCATGACAAGAGGGTCGTGCACATGCTCACCACCGTACATAAGGGGGAGATGACAGACAGTGGGAAGGTCGACCGTAGGACAGGCGAACCTGTGATGAAACCTGATGCTGTGTTGGACTACAATATCAACATGCGGCTGGTGGACAAGTTCGACATGATGATTGGTGAGATCGATACTAGGTGGTACAGGAAAGTTTTTCTGCATCTCATAGATATGGCGATGCTGAACGCCTTCATCCTGTACAAGATGAAGGTCAAGCCACCCAAGTCCTTCTCCCTGAGGTTGTTCGCCAGGATTTGTGTCCAGCAGCTGCTGGAAAGATATGGTAAGGTGACAGCAGCAACTCCAAGGCGCCATCCAGTAACACTTCCCGACCGACTTGAGCAGAGGGCGTATATGGATCGGCACAGACTGGAGCTAATGCCTGCCACAGGGAAAAGGAAGGCTGCGATCCGCAGGTGTCAGGTGTGTGCACATACCACCCGCCGCATACCTGAGCAAAAACGCACCTCTTGACAGTGCGCTGAGTGCCAGGTTCCCCTCTGTGTTACCTGCTTCTTTGATTACCACAGCCAGAAGCAGTTCTAACAGTGCAAGTGGGAAAGGAGAATAATGTGGAAATAATGTGGAAATAGCAAGTGAAAGCAATGGATGTTCAGTACATATGATTGAACAGTGTATTATAGTTTTATCTTACTGAAAGTGACAATGAATAACATAGTGTAAGTAAAACAGAAGGGTAAATATTGAAAATACAATAGAAAATGTAAATAGTAATGTAAGTAATCAGTAATATAAGAATATGAGTACAAATACTTTATGTTATAACAGTGAAAGTGAATCCGTGGCTCTCTACGTATTTTACTGAATGAAAAATTGAATGACTTCAGTGACAATAAACTAATACTACTGAAGGAAACTTATGGAGAAAGACTCCAGATATATATAAGTGTGATATAGTAATAGAAATATAAAGCGTGAGGGGTTTTATGAATAATAAATGACAGAGTACCAAGAGCGAACTAGCGCAAGTGCGACAGTCAGACGCGCTCGTAATTTCCATTGCTTTCACAGTGGGTTTTTTTTGGAGTATGGATCCCAAACTACTTGAAAATCATAGAGTAGTGTTTATAGTGTTAATATCTGGCTGTGGTAATCATATTACGGGTTGTCGGGAAGTGTAAAGTGGAGACTTCATTACCCAACTTCAGAGGTCTCCACAAGTCCTACAGTAACCGAAGAAGGCTCAACAAACATTCCAGGAGAAAGCTGAAGGTACGTGCCATAAGCATATGTAATTTTAATATTCTAGGACTAATAACTGATTTTTGGCAAATATTTTTTCCCGAATAACCCCGCGGGACAGGCAAAACATTGGTAAACATGCCCGCGGTGTAGGGGTTAACAGGCTTATAAAATTTGGTGACAATCAGGTAACAACTACCGGTTTATGCTGAGGGGCAAACTGGCAAGGGCCATCAGGAGAGGAGGATGTCTGCTCGATTCTCATGAAACTTGTGTGGGTCAAAAGTGCATGGCTAGAAGAACGTTTTGTATAATTTTCATTATTATATCTCTATTTGTCTGCTACATACATCAATCTATCTACTGCCAGACGCCTTAATCCCGTAAGGGGTAACCACAAACAAATCGCCTCCACATCGTCCTGTCCCATGCCATTTCACTGCCTTGCTTCCAGCTCACACCCCCTCCTGTCTCATATACCTCTCCATTTCATCCCTCCATCTCATCCTTGGCCTCCCCCTCTCTCTCTCTCCCCCTTCACCTCACTCACATACACTTTCCTTGTCAGTCTCTTGTTCTCCATCCTCTCCACGTGGCCAAACGTCCTCAGTGTGTTTCTCCTAACGCTTCCTATCATATCCATATCCACATCCACACCAAAACGCTCCTTCACTTCCTCTTTTGTCAGTCTGTCTCTCCATGTGACTCGGCATGCTCCTATCAAATAACTCATTTCCACTGCTCTCACTCTTGACTTGTGTCCCTCCAACAACGTCCAAGCTTCATTTCCATACATTAGAGTTGGTATCACAATACTGTCATGCAGTAACTTTTTCACTTCCATGCCCACTTCACTGTTTCTTATCACTGCTTTCAAAGAGCCAGCAACCTTTCTTCTTTGCTGGACCCTTTCAAGTACTGCACCCTCTAAACTTCCATCCTTACTAAGCACACTACCCAAGTATTTAAATGCACTCACATTTTCCATTTCCTCCTCATCCAACCTCACTGTACATTCAGTGACTTAAATTCTCTCGAAGGCCATAACTTTACTCTTCCCTACATTCACCTTTAGATTCCATTTCTTACACACTCTCCCAAACTAATTCACTAAGCCTTGCAGCTCCCTTTTGATTCCCTTAACAACACAGTATCATCTGCAAGCAACAGTACAGGGAGTTTCCACATACTGCCGTCTCTCATTAGGATGCACCAACATCCAGTGCCCTATCATGTACCTCTTTTATAATCCCATCCATAAACAGATTGAACAACCATGGAGACATGACACATCCCTGATTCAATCCAACCTTCAAACAGAAAAATTCACTCGATTCACTATCCACACGCACTGCAGCCTTAGCAACCTCATACATACTCTTCACAGCATTCAACAACTTCTCATTTACTCTATATATTCTTAGTACTTTCCACACAAGTCAAGAGTGAGAGCAGTGGAAATGAGTTATTTAAGAGGAGCCTGTGGAGTCACATGGAGAGACAGGCTGACAAATGAGGATATAAAGGAGCGTTGTGGTGTGGATGTGGATGTGATAGGAAGCGTTATGAGGAACACACTGAGGTGGTTTGGCCATGTGGAGAGGATGGAGGGTGAAAGACTGACGAAGAGAGTGTATGTGAGTGAGGTTGAGGGGGGAAGAGGGAGGGGGAGGCCGAGGATGAGATGGAGGGATGGGGTGGAGAGGTATATGAGAGAAGGGGGTGTGAGTTGGGAGCAGGGCAGTGAAATGGCGGGGGACAGGGCGACTTGGAGGCGATTTGTTTGTGGCCACCCCAAACGGGATTGAGGCATCTGGCAATAGATAGATAGATAGACTTTCCACAATCCTTGTCTATTCACCCTGACGTATGCTTTCTCTAAATACATCAATCACAGTCTTTAAAAGCACATTTCTCAAAACTGATTTGGTGCATATGTCACTCTGAAATCCAATGCCTCACATAATACATATTATCATTACCAAACTCTGAATAAGGTAACATTACCAATACCAAACTCTGAATAAATTAACATTACCAAATCCTGAATAAGATAGCATGTTACTTCACAACAAATATCTATTGTATTGTAACACTCATACTGCTGCTACTGGATTGTTTACAAACCCAGCAATGGCTCCTATGAAGGAACATATTCCTCTAACATTATCTCTAAATCTTACAAATTAACTGGGAAAAGTTGATTACATTATAATCATAAGACCTATAAGATCAAATTCAATACACCTACCTATGAGAAAAAAATTTTGTACAGCATTATCTACAATGCTCGTTTCTGACATACAGTACTGGAGGGAAAGTAACTCTTGCCATCATTACTATTAAGGGTATCCTTTCTGATACCACTCCACTTAACAATTCCAGTAATATCTGGCCAGGTGGATCAAAAAGAAGAAACTAACTAGGTGAATGTATGTAAGTGAGGTGAAGGGACAGGGGAGAAGAGGGAGATCATGGATGAAGTGAAGAGAGATGGTGATGTATATGACTGAGTAATGTGAGATGGAAAGAGGGCAACCTGATGGCAGAAGACAGGACAACATGGGGGCAGTTTGTTTGTGGCCACTCCCTCTGGAATTAAGGCACCTGGCTATAAAGAGACAGACAAAGAAGGAGAGATAGACAATGGAAAATCCTCTGAATGTACAGTGAGCTCTTATGTTTCGCGTGATTTGGGTTCGTGAATTTACCTATCACAGAAAAGCTCAAAATTTCCAAGAACTTATGTCCCACGATCAAGAATTCACCTTTCGCGTCAATATATGGGACGCCAGTGGGCAAGGCAATTGTCAGCTGTTGTCCGCCATGTTGTTTTCACAGTTCTCCCGCCATCTGTAAGACTGTGTGTGTGTTGCTCTGGTAGTAATCGCTGCCGAGGTCACTTTTTTTTTTTTTACCTTTATCTTCGTTCAGTTATTGTTCTCTTCATCCACTGGAGGACCAGGTAAGAGTGGTGATGGTAAAATACTGGGAAGTTTAAAGGATGGAGGCAACAAGAGAAAAGAACATCGTGAGTATTGAATCGCCATGAAGAAGAAAACGTATTTGGTGGAGGATAAGACGAAGATTTTTCAGGCTGGTGATCCATTTATGTAATGTTTCTTAAAATTTTCATTATATTCATATGCTTGTCAGTTATTCTAGTACAGTGAGTCTTCAATATACGAAAGGGATAGGGCCCCAAAAAAACTTTCGTAATCCGAAATTTCGTATATCGGAAAGATTTTCCCCATTGAAATATACATAAAAATGGGGGGATGCATCCCAGGACCCCCTCGGACCCACCACCCAAACTTTACCCCTCCTATTTTAAGTAAGTAATACCCGTAGAAGTAAGTAATACTGTAGATGCAGAGAACGAGGTGGCCATTTTCTTGTACATCTTTTTTTGGTCCCAGTCCCAATGGTGGAAGCTGCAAGACCTAAAGTATGCCCAATCTCCGTGACTCCCTGCCCCTCCTCGTGGCATCTTATAATTTCCTCTTCAGAGTGTGAGTATGGTGCTGCTGCTTCTTTGCAGCGGGCTCCCCTGATGCTGGAGATGATGCAGGGTGCTTGGGAGGCATATCTAAACAGTACAAAAAGCTGTAAAGCTGCGAAAATATCCTCATGTACAGTAAAGCTGCGAGAAGGGACATGGACTCGGTACCAGGACAATTCGCCATGAAGTCAATTTGCCATCAAAACATGGACGATTCCCAGTCAGGACAACTCGCACCCAAGATGATTCCCCGTCATTCAATAAATAAACTTAATATTAATTGATTAATACTATAATAACTAATTTCATGGGGAACTATCAAGGTCTATGTTTATTCAACAGTGTAGGCTTTGGATATTATTAATAATTTGCACTTGTAATCAATAATTAACTTGCTTCTGCCTCACTGTAGTCGACTTTGAATTATAATCTGGCATCTCCCTGGTGAGAGAGGATAGTGTTTGGAAACTCCCTGTACTGTTGTTTGCAGATGATACTGTGTTGTTGAGTGAAGACGAAGGGGAGCTGCAAGGCTTGGTGGATGAGTTTTGGAGAGTGTGTAAGAAATGGAATCTAAAGGTGAATGTAGGGAAGAGGAAAGTGATGGTCTTTGAGACAGGTGAAGTCAGTGAATGTACAGCGAGGTTGGATGGTGAGGAATTGGAAAATGTGAGTACGTTTAAGTACTTGGGTAGTGTGATGAGTAAGGATGGATGTTTGGAGGGTGAAGTGCTTGAAAGGGTACAGCAGGGAAGAAAGGTTGCTGGTTCTTTGAAAGCTGTGATAAGAAACAGGGAAGTGAGCATGGAAGTGAAAAAGTTACTACATGACAGTATTGTGATACCAACTCTAACGTACGGAAGTGAAGCTTGGACGTTGTTGGAAGGACACAAGTCAAGAGTGAGAGCAGTGGAAATGAGTTATTTAAGAGGAGCCTGTGGAGTCACATGGAGAGACAGGCTGACGAATGAGAATATAAAGGAGCATTGTGATGTGGATGTGATAGGAAGCATTATGAGGAACACACTGAGGTGGTTTGGCCATGTGGAGAGGATGGAGGGTGAAAGACTGACGAAGAGAGTGTATGTGAGTGAGGTGGAGGGGGGAAGAGGGAGGGGGAGGCCGAGGATGAGATGGAGGGATGGGGTGGAGAGGTATATGAGAGAGGGGGGGGTGTGTTGGAAGCTGGGCAGTGAAATGGTGGGGGACAGGGCGACTTGGTGGCGATTTGTTTGTGGCCACCCCAAACGGGATTGAGGCGTCTGGCAATAGATAGATAGATAGACTTTTGTATTGTGGAATTTGTCCTATAATCATCACTTTTGTAACATCGAAAATTCGTACTTCGGGTTTTCGTTTATCAAGGACTCACTGTATCCTATTTTATGAGAATTTTATCTCAAAAGTGAGAAAAAGAGTGACTTTGGGAGGGGCTCTAGAACCAATTAGATTTTTTACCACTGAATTAATACTTTTCAGTTCCAGAAATTCAGGTTTTGTGCCAACCTCATGGTATCAACTGGACACGAAACTTAGGGGCTCACTGTATATAGATTATGAAACGAGCCACGTCTAACCTTGACTAGACTGTTGAGGCCAAGGGCAGTGATGAGAGCTCCACCAGTGGCCAGAACATATGATGTTCCCAACTGTCTGCAATCATACATAAATTCAGGTTTTAATGCACACATGTAAAAGACACAACTGTTGATGGTTATATGAATCTACGGGAGAAACTACATTCCAGATCAAACTATGATACATGATATAATACTCCATGCTCCCCAATTTGAAAGGAATAGGCTTATACTATGCTATCCATCATCTGAAGTGCATCTGATTACAGTAGTTGAAATCAAAATATTTCTCAATGTCAAAAACCGTCAACTTTATCCCATGATTCACTCTTACACATCTGTGTTTCAGACTAGTATACACTAATGCATTTCATGAAACTGATAAAGAATTAAATACAGTACAGCAAAAGCTTGATATAACAAACGCGGGATAAAACGGAAGCTTGAGAAAACGGAACAATTTTTTTTCCGTAAGATACTCGCCACATACCGGAATTTTCCGTTCTGTTGCGAAGCATTGGGTTTCCATAACGAAAACAAGCTGGTTTGTCCATGGCTGTGGAAAAATCGCAATGCACGTCATATCTCCCTCATCTGGAGGTGAGTTTTTTACTGTTTTATTTATTATTATTATTATTGTGGGTTCTGACTGCTCTGTGTGTATCACTATGACTAGCATAGACAGTATGTCTGTGTGTAGCAAAAGAAGCTATTTAGTAGCAACTGTGTATAGGCTTCAGGTCACGAGTTAGGGAAGAAATATTGGAAAAATTGCAAATTTCCGGAAAATTCTGTTCCATCTATGGTTTTGGAACGGAAGCTTGAAAAAGCAGAATATTTGATAAAATGAAATAGGGATTGGCTGAATTATTCCATTATATCAAGCTTTTACTGTACAGGCATTCTACATTTGGGGAATTTACCATGACTACCTGGTCTAACAAGCTTTTTTTAGGGGGTGTTCTGGAAGGCTACACATGTTCAAATGCTGGACACCTGACATTTTTGTATCCTGCAATGGCACAAACACTGTCCTTACTGTACACTGATGGGAGAGTCACCCGAACGGTTTGTATAGTTAACGATGGCATTGAAGGACTGATTGATCCACTGCCAGAACACTACTGCTGGTGTGGTCCTGGTTGAAAGCAAAAACAATTAAATTCTTAGAGTTACAAAAAAAATAATAATGTGCTAGACTTTATAAATGTACAATTGTAAGCCTCACAGATTCCACATCTTTTTTGTTGTTGTTGTTTTTTTTTTTTTTTAATCTCCTCAGATGGTGTTATTTATTTAAGAAGATCCTTTTTGAAGAGGGGTTAGATATATATTGCCTTCATTTCCCTTTTTACAACATGAAGTCTCACAAAGCTGATCCAAATCATCTGGAGGTGGAAGAAATGAGCAATTAAAAAAACGATCATTGTAGTGAACGGGTTATTTTATATGTACCACACCCAAAACAACTAATCCCGAGGAGTCAAGGCTAGGCTACAGCAACTTGGAATATTAACTCCTTCAAATAGGTCCTACCTTTTTCAGTTTATTCTTGTAACTAGCAGATGATGTTTAAGAGAGCCCCCTAGTAGTGAAGGGGTGAATAAAGGCTATATCTAACACTTCTGTTTTGAAAATATTCTTCCAAGCTGTAACAAACTGTCTGAAGATAGCAAGCATTAAGTAATAAATCACTGAACTGAAAAGATTAAAAGTATGCATACATGTGGGAATGTACTAAATCCCTGACATGCTCAGCAGGTTCATTTGGTATCTAGTGCAATATCTGATACCTGACAGTACAACTGAATTTGCATTAAACATTACACACACCTCAAATGGGAAGGATACTACAAGGGGTTCCAACTTGGATTTGTGGCCATTTATGTTTGTGTGCCATAATTTTGGAAGCTCCAGGATAAAACAACTTGAAAACCCACTCTGGACAACATTAAAGCCTTCCAGTAATTTTATAGTCTGCATCAAGCTTCCATTAAGGGCTTTCCCGAATCAGTCTTGCTTTAGATCTCCCAACTTCATTCATACATGAATAACTGGTTAGGATATTATTCCAAACCTGACAGGTCAATGATCTATGCAGTAAATACCCCAAACACTAAATAAATTGTCCCCATCATGAGCAAATTACTTATTTGCTCATGATTAATTGGTGTGAACTGCACCATTATCGAGTTGGCACAGCAGATAATATTTAATTGTCTGCTTAACCGACTTCAATACTTTGCACATTTCAGCAGAGGAGATGTGCACAAATTTTATTTTAATTTAAGAGGAAAGACTGCAGCTTAAGTTACACATGAAGACTCGCCAGATGGAATACGAAGATATAGTATCGCATCTTTACATACATGTAGAGTACAATACTGGTATATTCATTCAGCTGGAGAAGAGGCAGCTATTTTGTATACCATTATCATCAGCTTAACAAATTTTTCCTTTATAAAATGAGGTTCAGAAATCCAGAGCATGACTTCAGTTCCTTAAGCGAGTCAATTCAGAGACATGTAAGCTCCAGGCACAATCTCCTTCACTTTTGTGCTGTATCTGTATGAGGTACGAGGCTCCATGGAGCACACATGCTGGGTGGTACACTTCCTATATCCCTGTACCAATACAAAGAGGGGGTGAGGTTTACAGCTGTCAAGTCTCACCTTTTGTGCACAGTATTCTTTCTTATCTGTCCCCACGAATGAACTCATACATTTCATGTAAAGAAAAAAATATACAGTATATATAAACCACTGGTATGGTTTCCAAGTGGATGTAACAGACCTACTCGACTTAGGATGCTGACAATACAATAATACTGAGTGAGTAGTACTGTACTGTACAATGCCTTGTTTATTACGACAAACTATACTTAAACTATTTATTTATGCATTTAGACTATATCATGGTTGGTGGGAGCACTCACCATCCATTCACTTGATGTAGTGTTGCCCTTGGGTTCCCCTTTCCTCTCTTCCTTCCTTCTTTTCATCCTTCCCCATCTTTCTTTCCGTCATTCTTTCCTCTTCCTTCTGTCTATGGGTGACTCTATACCAAGAGACAAGCCAAATGGTTTCATGTACACCAGGAAACCATTTATTATGCTGGGTGGTAACCATCCATCCATCCATCCATCATCTAATCCTACGTTGCCCCATGAGGAGCATAGGAGCCCGGGGCTAGGCAAGTTGGTCCTGGCATTTAAGATGAGAGTGACCAGCCTCACTCATCCCTGGGTGGCATTACGTGAGCAATAAACCCCAACCACACCTTGGATATAAACCTTCACCGGCTCAATCCGACTGGAGCACCATTATTACCCATGAAACCACCAGTCGCCAAAATTTGGTTATATGGTTACCACCCAGCATAGTAAATGGTTTCCTGGTGTACAGGAAACCATTTGGCTTGTCACTCAGTGTAGAGTCACCCATAGGCAGAAGGAAGAGTTATGGCACCCGGTGGTTTAGTGGGCAATTAAGGCACTACGATCGGATTGAGCCATTGCAGGTTTATATCCCAGGGATGGTTGGGCTTTATTGCTCAAATAATGCCACTTACGGATGAGCGAGGCGGGTCACTCTCATCTTAAACGTCGGGACCAACTTGCCTAGCCCTGGGCTCCTAGGCTCCTCATGGGGCTACACTGGATTTGATGACAAATGAATGAATGATACTGTACTTTAATGAAGCAGAAATCTCATTCACATGGTGACTGAGATGGTACTCACTTGTAAAATGTAAGCATGCAGCCTGTGATGGTCATGTTCATGGGCACTTGGGCTGACATGCGGCCAATCAGCATCATCTTCTCTCCCGTGTCAGGGTGAAATGCTGAGTCATAGATGTTTTTCGCTTCCCATATTTCATCATCACTCAGGTTTAAATCTTCACCATTCCTAGAGAGGGGGAAATACTTTTGTGATCTGTTAATAATCTACAGTATATATTACCTGATCACATAACTTCTTAACCCACTTCATCTATTTGTTTTTTTTCATGTTACCTCTACCTGTAGATTGCTTTATTAACTTAGGAGAAACAAATTGCAGTTACAAGGTTCAAAACAGGTACCATCAACTGCTCACACCCTAACTTCCCTCCCCAAGCTGAAATAAAATGTCTGAAATTAGCAAGAATTAAATGTCACTGGACTGAAGGGGTTCAACAAAGGGATACCATGCATCAGCCCTGACTAATACCAGGTAATTATTGACACTGCTCAAAACACATGACCCACACGCACATATGGTATTCTGTAATCTTGCTTTATAATTTTATCTAGCCCTAACCATCATCATTAACTATAGGAGGACTGTATTTCTTATACCAGAACTCTATACAAAACAAACCACAACATTAAATCCTTCAATCAAAACTCGCTATAAATACTGATAGGTATATGACTGATACAGTTTTTAAAATGTGGGAAATGGAAGGCTAAGAGAGAGAGAGAGAGAGAGAAAGAGAGAGAGGCATAGCTCAGTGAAACAGAACACATACAGTAAACTAACCCTCCATATAGCTTACAGTACTGAGGGGAACAGTTGGTGATTCAATCAGAAAATTCATTTAACCTGGTGTTCAATAGTCATCTCACTGTTGCCGTGGTCCTAAGCTCAGGTGGATGTGAACCCAGTAGACTGCAGGTCAATATAGCTTTTCCTCTTGTTGTCCTGCATCCTTTTTCCAGGGGGCAGAGAGTGAGGCTGTTGTTGCTGCTTAAACCCAGTCAGTCTGACCATGCAGACCTGTTGACTACAAGTAAGCAACTGCTTCTGTGGATCCAGCACCTCACCAGGATCAAACCAGGGTACTTCCCATGGCAAGGTGCATGGAAATACGAGGAAGTTTGGGTCCCAGGTGTACACCGCAGCTGCTCCACCCAGAGTGCACAATGCCACCATGTGTATGTTCCTTGTTGGCACCTGAGAGGTGTTTGTATAAATGCATAATAGTGCCACTGCAACAAGAGTTCTCTCTCCAGTACCACTACAGTAGTCATCTTCACAGGAAATTTAAAAGAGATTACCACACACCACCAAGTGTTCATTCACTCTTTCAGACTACAAAAAGATTACAATTCTGGTACCTGTATCTGGTGACAATATCCTTGGCATGGTCCAACTGAGCAGGAGTGCAGAGGAGGTTAAGTGGGTTGGTGATGGTGAAGAAATGCTTCGCTCGACCCTCATATGTGCTCTGGTCATACCTAGGTTCATCCAAGTTTATCCTACCCATACTAAAGATCTTTTCACCAAAAGCTGAAAAATGTGAAAGGTACCATGTGTCATGATATGCAGTGGTAAAACATGATATAAGGCATACTAAAACAGAAATTATATTTGTCTTCAAAATTTCAACAGTTCCAGACCCTTTATTAGTACAGTATTATAATCATACTAATGCCATATGATTACCAGTAATGGTATCTGAATAACAAAATCAACCTGTGTATGTGTGTGTCTGTATATGCACTGTTTGTTTCTTTCATGAGAAAGGTAATAGATATCACCCTAATTACCCCGCCTGGACGGAGTCCGGCGAGGTATTGTCTTTGGTCGTTTCCTTGTTTGTTTGTTTGTTATCAACATTACAGAAAAATGGCGGAATGAAATTACATGAAGCTTTTAGGATATGTGGGCACTTTAGCAACATTACAGAAAAATGGCAGAATGAAATTACATGAAGCTTTTAGGATATGTGGGCACTGGTCTCCAAAGGAACTGATTTCATTGCGGAGGTAACATTTTCAAGTTTGAAAGGTGAAATGCAAGGTCAAGGAGTTTAATAAGGCAAGTTCTTAAATAAGAAATTAGTTGTGCCATTACTGTAGACTTTATTAGGGAGTTTCACAGGGCAAGCTGAAAATAAGATTAGGTGTGACTTTAATTGTTTACTGACACAAAATGGCAGTACCGAATCAGTATTTAACAGCACTAAAATAACTGCTGTTGGGCGAAGTATGTTGTGACCGACAGCACCTGCTCTTTTTGCATTAGGTCTGAGTGATGCCCGGAAGTGTCACTCTCACACACACACACACACACACACACACACACAAATTGTGCATGACGTAACAGACCAAATTTGTCAAAAAATGCGACGTGCAAAAATGAGAAAATTGTTTTTTCAAACTTTTGGCCAGAAGTGGTCATGTGGGCTTTATAAAGGGGTATGGAGACTTCTTAATCAGCAGCAAGGCAATATTCCTGCAAATTTTTGTAAGCATTCACTGGTATTCAGATAAAAGAAACCTGTAGCAGCTGCTAGATTAAACTTTAAGGTACCAGTAAGCATCTGCTGCATTTATAAGAGTAATTATCATATTACAGGAATTCTGCAGTGATGCCCCATGATGAAATGGTGCACTTTTACATACAGGTAGGTACACTGAAATATTTGAATGAAGTCAACTCCCCAATGTATCCCTATTTAAATAACCCCCTCAACCCAAGGACTTCTCTCCTAAGCAGAATAAAACTGATGCTAGCTACGCAGAAAGTAATAAAAGGTTTTTAACCCCTTCATAATGAGGACAACTTTACTAAACAGAATAGACTGTCTAAAAGTACAGTGAATACATTGTCTAAAATGAATCCTCAAATTGAAGGGGCTAAAGAGATCTAAGCCATTGCAATTTAACCTCTTCACTATGGTGGTGTTCTGGTTCATCTTGTTGCCTTCTGATAATTTTATTCAACACTAGAAAAGACCACCCCCTGGGGAGAGGGGGGGAAAGAATACTTCCCCAGTATCTCTGCTTGTCATAACAGGCGACTAAAAAAGGCTTTTTTGTCTCCACTCCTTCTCTCCTCACTGTCCCCTTCTTCTCTTCTGTCCTACCCTTTTTCTTGATATTTACTTGTTTCTTCCAGCCTTTATTTTCCATCTACTCCCATCAGATTTGACATTTTGGTTTCATGGCATGAAAGTCTGTGGACCTCCCATTGATATCAACTCTTCCTCCCTTCTTGGGTCAAGCCTTTCAACCAACTGACCAGTCATGCCAGTTCATCAGTCCATCACCATGGCCACTTCAATACCATAGCAAACTACTGTGTCAAGACCACTTTTATGCAAAGACCACTTCTTTGCCAGGTCACTTCAGCACCAAGATTGCTTCTACACCAAAGCCACACAGGTATCTACATCTCCTTTCCCATTTCTGTTTCATAGCTTATCATACATATTTTCCTTTGAATTTGTGCCATATGGTATTTGGAACCTGGCACTAGGAATCTATTATTCAATTAGTTCAGTTTAGAAAAGACCTCTTGTACTGAAGAAGTTAGTGAAGGCTATACGTAACCTCTCCAGTTCTAAAAAAAATCTCGCCAGTGCTGAATAAAATCATCTGGACACAGATAAAAAATATCCTTGGGCAGAAGAGGTTTAAGTTAATACCATGGCAATACCTCTTATACTGTATACTCAGTGCCACAGTTAACCCTTTCCACCCAATGACATTTTTTATCATTTATTCTTACTGCAAGCAAACAATTTTATTCAATTTGTGGGTGATGGTTTTGAACTTAATTACAGCCTTAATTAACCTCTTCACTAAAAGAGATCTTCTGAGATAAATAAAATCACCTGTTGGTAGCCTGAATAGAAGAAGACATTGTAGTGAAGGGTAATTGGCTTTAATTTATATGAAGTTAAAAAAAACATCCAGAAAGTATTTTCATCTTATTTGAAAAAAAAGGAATGATAGTTTATTAACGCCAAAAAGTATAATTAAGTACAGTATTCTATTTTTTTTTATTTTATAGGTATTCCCCTGTTGCACCTGGGCACTTTCCCCTTTATGGGACAATTCCCTGGGGCTCTCAGGGATATCAAGGCTGGGCCTTCGTGTACCGATATAGCCGTGTACCAACAGCCTCCAGTTTTTAGACTACAGGTAATCGTTTGTTCGTTCATTCATTTTTGAAGGCTCCAACATGCTTGCATGCGTCAGCCTTGGTCACCTAATGGAGGCTCTCCATGTTGCATGATCTGTGGCAGACTACCTGTTCAGTCCCTTACCCCTGAGGTTACACTTAATGACCTTGTCCCACGTCTGTTTCGGTCTACCCCTCGCAACCTCACCCCCAGTACTAACACTTCTCACCTTCTGCACCCAGTTATCATCCCCCATCCTCTCCACATGCCCAAACCATCTCAATCTACATTTCCTCATCCCAACACCAATACCCATCCTACCTCTCAAGTCTTCCATCGTAAACCCAGCCCCCCCCAGGCCTTGCACGCAGGGATGCACTGCACATCCACCTAATCATTGTCATTTCTGTATGTCTGGCCTGCGAATATCCTCTTCCTTTACTGCCCAGGTCTCACTACCATAGAGCATCACATTCCTAACATGCTGCATACAAAGACCCCTTAGCACGTAGGGAGAGTCCTCTCAGTGTCAGGAGAGGCAACAGCTCCCTGAACTTCTTCCAACCACTTCTCACCCTAGCCACAGAGCTAGCTCCAGCCCCACCTCCAGCACATAACATGTCTCCCAAATAACAAAACTTTTCCACACACTCAAGAGACTCACCAGCAAGTTCAATCCTTTCACGCCTGACAATCTCCACCTGCTCTCGCACACACAAAATCAGCATTATCTTGCAGTCTATCTCTGATGCCACTACATCTCTTGTGCACCCATTTATCACAAACACTGCACAAGATGGAAATACTTCCCACGCCCTTGTGGCAGACCGCACACGGTCACTCTCCCTCGTCATTGACAGTACTGCCACCAACCCTAGATATCATTACTTTTGTTTCATCTGCATTTGCCCTTAAGCCCTTATGCCCCATACCATCTCTCCATTTCCTAAATTTTCCTCCACCTTCCTTTCATTCTCTGCAATCAACACCAAATCATCAGCATACAACATCTCCCACAGGAGTCCTTTTCTGAAGTCACATGAGAGGGCTTCAGGTACCATAATAAACAACATAGGACTCAAAACTGATCCCTGAGGCACACCAACATTCACGGAAAACTCATCACTCAAATCTCCATTCACTCTTACCTGGGTGCGAGCACCCACATACATGGCCATAACCACCCAAACCAGCCACTCCTCCAAGCCAAGCTTTCTCATTGCCCACTTCATCACCTCTCTAGGGACTCTGTCAAAGGCCTTTTCCAAATTAACAAAAACAAAATACAGATCTCTTTTCTTCCCAATATGCAGTATTTTTCCTGAAGCTGTCGAACAATGAATATGGCATCATGGGTCCCCCTGCCTGGCATAAACCTAAACTGCATCTCATCAATATTCACTCTTTCTCTGATCATACCTTCTAAAACTCTCTCTATTACCTTCATTATCTGATCTAAAAGCTTTATACCTCTATAATTTCCTCTTTCCAGGGCATCAGCCTTCCCTTTGTACAATTACCCTCTTCAACCAATCATCTGGGAAAACACACTTATACATAATCATATTTATCAGGTCAGTGGCTAACCTTACTGGCCAATAAGAGTGAAATTCTGAGGGATGGTTGGGGTTTATTGCTCACATTGTAATGTTGAGAGGCGGGCAACTGGCCACTCACATTAAATGACCGGACCGAGTAGCCTAACTCCGGGCCTATTTGCTCCTGATGGAGTAATACCAAATTGGATGATAGATGAACAGTATAAATGTTTAAACCCTTCAAACTGAGAGGTCCCTCAAACTCTGAATAAAATCATATGGTAGCAGCAAGAGCAGCACAGAATATATGGCATGGTACTGAAGGGGTTAACAAAGCAAACCCCTTCACTATGTGGTCTCCATAATTAAATAAAATATGGCAGCAGAATGTACACAAAACATCATACTAAAGAGGTTAAACACTACCCAAGACACAACACAGTATTATAACACAATGCTTCTGGCAAGTGAGATATAACAATACTACCCTGTATTTTAGGCTAAATGTCTAACATGGAGAGAGAGGAAAGTGGGTAGCCTATACAAATACTGTATGCTGCAATTATGGGCAATTATTATAAAAATGGTAAATAGCAGACTCTCAAAACTTAACCTATTTATGGACACTTGCCAACTGGCCAAAAATAATAATGAAAACTAGCTAAATGCAGAGCAGTGGCATCCTGTGTATCATCATCATCATCATACTTTCTCACCCCCTAAGATAATATGAAGGCATCTTCTCATTTCTTCTTGGTTCATCTAAATTATTTTATAAGGTTTGTTCAGAAAGTATCTGACCTTAGGCCTTAAAAAAATTAATACCGGTAGCTAACCTGCTGAGCTAGGACACTACTCCCCTTCAAAGTAGGCCCCTTCTGACTTGACACACATAGCTCAGCATTCTTTCCACTGCCTGAAACACTTTTTAAAGTTGGTTTTCGGTATCTCCTGAAGATGCTTCGTCGCATTCGTCATGATCTCATCTCTCAGATGAATGTTGCTCAAGACTCATTGGAATATGCAAATCGCAGTCCTGACTTTCTGAAGACTGTTATCACTGAAGATGAGACTTGGGTGTAGGGTACGACCCAGAAATCACAGCACAGTCATCCTAGTGGAAGCATGCAGGGTCGCCTCAGCAAAAAAAAAAAAAAAAAAAAAAAAAAAAAAAGGCATGACAGGTCTGCAGCAAGGTGAAATGCACTTGCATGTTGACAGATTTTGGGGGGCTACCATGATGTTATGCATCACAAATACACACCAGACTGTCAACAAACCTCGACATTATCCGTCATCTTCATGACACACTTCAGCAGAAGAGACTAGGTCTTCGGAAAGTGGCAGGTTGGAAGCTGCACCATGACAATGCCCCTGCCCATTCTTCTCAACTGATTAAGGAGCTATTGCCCAAGCACAAAATCCTGCAGGCAGGGCAGGTTCCCTACTCACCAGACATGGCTCCATGTGACTTTTGGTTATTCCTCAAGCTGAAAACTCCACTGAAGGGCTCCCAATTTGACATGAGAGAAGAGATCATAATGAATGTGACGAAGCACCTGCAGGAGATACCGAAAACCAACTTCGAAAAATGTCTCAGGCAGTGGAAAGAACACTGGGCTACGTGTGTCAAATCAGATGAGGCCTACTTTGAGGGGGATTAGTGTCCCAGCTCCTAGCTCAACAGGTTAGCTATTTATATTTTTAGTGTCTAATGGTGGACACTTTCTGAACAGACCTCATATACTGGTGATGATGGACACCAAGGGACTGACTGACCTGAAACCATGATAATAAAACAATAACTGAGTCACTCAGGTTTACAAGTAATTTCACTGGATATTATTCGGATGTCCTGTACTTCCCACGCTGCTGCTTCCGCCCAACAAAGAGAGGCCAGAACCTGGAAGTAGTGCCCCAGGAGGTTGCCCTATCAGTGGGTGCATAATGGTGGGGCAGGTACAGTGCCAAGGCAAGCTTGGAGGGTCTCCCTGTAGCTGTCCTGGCAGGGTGCCCCGAGGCCACTACCACAGCCACTGGTAAGGCTGCTGGGCTAGGGGTCTCAGATCCATTGCCTGGACCTGGGACTGTGCAGTGGGTGGGACCTGTGGTATGTCTCTCCCCCTGTATTATTACTGAGTATGACCAAGTATAGTACAAGAATAAGCTTCAAAGCAAGCCTGAGGACATTAAATCGCCCAGGGCGATGAGAGTGGGTTCATGGAATGTAGGAAGTTTGAGGGGTAATGCAGAGGAAGTTGTTGAGGCATTCAGTAGGATGTGGTATGTTTGCAGGAAGTCCGATGCATGGATGAATCAGCCAGAAAGATTGCTGGGAAGGATTGCTACTAAGTTGTTTTGGCAGGGGGGAACAGATGGATATGGGGGTGTGGGGGTGTTGGTTGAGGAGAAATGGGTGGAATATGTTATGAGCGTTATGAGAGTTTTGGGGGAGGCGGTGGCTGAATCGGTAGAGAGGCGGCTTGCAGTCCTAATGGACCCAGGATCGAATCTCGGCTGGGGCAGTGAACAGTTTAAGGATTTGAATTTCCTAATAAAAAGCAGACTTTCCTGATCTACCAGATGACCCGCCGACATGTCGTAAAAGTACCCCCGCTAATACCAATACACCAGTCCTGCATGAGACAGCCCTAGCATGTATTCAGTATGGACGGTGGGTGTTAGCGCCGAAGTGGTGACATGTGGAGGTGTAGGAGGACTACTGGGCCTTGGGATAGGCAACTGCCCCCAAGAAATAGGCCCTGAGCCTTTGCCCAGAGTCGGACACATAAAAAAAAAAAAAAAAAAAAGTGATAGGATATTAGTAATGAAAATTTTGTTCAGTGGAATGATGTTTGCAGTTATATATATTGGCATATGCCCCACATGCAGGCTTGGATGAGGTAGAGAAGGATCGACTTTGGGATGACTTAATACATGTAGTAGGTGGTGTGGGGGATGATGGGATACTGGTTTTGGGAGAGGACTTAAATGGTCATGTAGGTGAAGCAGCTCAAGGATATGAAGGAGTAGATGGGGGATGTGCATATGGTATTAAAAAATGAGCGAGGGGAAAGGATGCTCGAGTTTGGGGAGGTAATGAGCATGATCATGTGCAACTCACATTTTAGAAAAAGGGAGAGTAGCTTGAGTACATACGAGTCTTGGGGAAATAGCAGTCAGATAGATTATTTTCTGGTCAGGAGGGCTGATAGGAGGTCAGTGAGGGATGTTAAAGTTATAGGAAGCAAGGAGTGTGTGCAGTAGCACAGCAGCACAAATTATTGATACGTGACATGGTGCTTAAGAACAAGTGACAAATAAGAGAACTTATGTACGGTACCTTGGAGGAAAATATGAAAGCTGGAAAACCAAGCAGTTAGGGATGCTTTCTACAGCGAAATGTGGAGAACAATGGCTGAACAGGGAGCCGCTGACAGAGGCGTTACTGAACAGTACAGAGGCCTCAAGACCAAGCTATTGAGAGTTACTGAAGCAGTATGTGGTTGGACAAAAGGCTTACCAAGACAAAGTAATTTGGTGGAGGGATGAGGGTGTAGATGCTGCAGTTAAGGAGAAAAGAAGGCTTTTCCGGGAATGGAAGAAGGGTGATAACAAAGAGGAATACATGGCTGCCAAGCGTAGGGCTAGAAGAGAGGTATACAGGGAGAAGTCTGAGTCACAGAGTCTTTTACCTGATAACCTTCATCGTGTGGAAAGGAAGAATATGATATTTAAGGTGGCAAATCAGGTGAAGAGGGATAATCGGGATATTATATGTGAGCAGTGTGTGAAGAATGATGGTGGAAAGGTAGTGGTAAACAGTGGGGATATTAAAGATACATGGAGAGAGCATTATAACTGGTTGTTGAATGAGGAGTTTGACTGGGACAGGGAAGGTTTGGAGCCAGCAGATCCAGTGTTTGGCCCTTGGCCTTTGATTGATGCTGCTACTGTGAGTGAGGCAATAGGCAGGATGTAGGTGGGGAAGGCAGCAGGTGTGTCTGGGTTGACAGCTGAAATGTTGTAGGCCTCAGGAGATTGTTGATTCGGAGAAGGCCTCTTACAGAGTCCCCAGAAAGGTGGTGAAGTGGGCAGTAAGAAAGCTTGGGATGGAGGAGTGGCTGGTTAGGGTGGTTATGGCCATGTATGTGGGTGCTCACACCCAGGTAAGCGTGAATGGAGATTTAAGCAATGAGTTTTCAGTGAATGTTGGTGTGCATCAGGGGTCAGTTTTGAGTCCCTTGTTGTTTATCATGGTACCTGAAGCCCTCCCATGTGACTTCAGAAATGGACTCCTGTGGGAGATGTTGTATGCTGATGATCTGGTATTGACTGCAGAGAGTGAAAAGGAGGTGGAGGAAAGATTTAGGAAGTGGGGAGATGGTATGGGGCACAAGGGCTTAAGAGTTAATGTATATAAAACAAAAGTCATGATATCTAGGGTTGGTGGCGGTAGTGTCAAAGATGAGGGATAGTGACCATGTGCAATTTGCCACAAGGGCGTGGGAAGTAATTCCATCTTGTGCAGTGATTGTAAGTGGGTGCATAAGAGATGTAGTGGTATTAAAGGTAGACTGCGAGATAATGCTGATTTTATGTGTGCAGAAGTCGGGGAGAACAGGTGGAGATTGTCAGGCGTGAAAGGATTTAACTTGCTGGTGAGTCTCTCGAGTGTGTGGAAGAGTTTTGTTATTTGGGACGCATGTCATATGCTGGAAGTGGGGCTGGAGCTAACTCTGTGGCTAGGGTGAGAAGTGGTTGGAAGAAGTTCAGGGAGCTGTTGTCTCTCCTGACACTATGAGGGCTCTCCCTATGTGCTATGGGATCTTTGTATGCAGCATGTATTAGGAGTGTAACTTGGGTGGTGAAGGAAGAGGATATTTACACGCTCAAATGTACAGAAATGACAATGATTAGGTGGATATGCATTGTGTCCCTGCATGCAAGGCCTGTGGGGACTGGGTTTACAATGTAAGAGTTGAGAGGTAGGATGGGACTGGAGTGTACTGGTGCTATGATGAGTAGAGGTAGATTGAGGTGGATTGGGCATGTGGAGGATGGGAAATGATAATTAGGTGCAGTGAGACACATTAATATTGGGGGTTGGGTTTTGAAAGGTAAACCGAAAAAGGCACGGGATGAGGTCATTAAGCGTGACCTCAGGGTTACAGGACTGAACAGGGAGGCAGCCAGAGATCGGGCAGCATGCAAAGCCGTCATTAGGTGACCAAGACTGACACATACAAGCATGTTGGAGCCTTCAAAAATGAAACAAAATGAAAACTAAATGTTATTTTGGTCCAGTGATGAAGAAAAAACTATAATTTCATTGACTATCTATCTACCTATTGCCAGACGCCTTAATCTCGTAAGGGGTGGCGACAAACAAATTGCCTCCATGTCGCCCTGTCCTCCGCCATTTCATTGCCTTGCTACCAGCTCACACCCGCCTCTCTCATATAGCTACCTCTCCACTCCATCTCATCCTTGGCCTCCCCCTCCCTCTTTCCTCCTCAGCCTCACTCACATACACTCTCTTCATCAGTCTCTCACTTTCCATCCTCTCCACATTGCCAAACCACCTCAGTATGTTTCTCCTGTCATTTCCACATCCACATCACAATGCTCCTTCACTTTCTCATTTGTCAGTCTGTCTCTCCATGTGACTCCACATGCTCCTTTCAAATAACTCATTTCCACTGCTCTCACTCTAGACTTCTGTCCTTCCAGCAAGGTCCAAGCTTCACTTCCATACATTAGAGTTGGTATCACAATACTGTCATGCAGCAGCTTTTTCACTTCCATGCTCACTTCCCTGTTTCTTGTCACTGCTTTCGAGGAACCAGCAACCTTTCTTCCCTGTTGTACCCTTTCAAACACTTCACCCTCTAAACACAATTTCATTGTGCAAGTTACATTTTTGTCATACAGAATTCTATATCTTGTCGAAAGTTGCCAGCCAGTGTTTCCCGCCAACTGTGTAATGAATACTGTACCACAATTTCCATTACTTATTACGTTAGGTTAAGTTAATGTAATGGGGTCTGGTGGGCAAAGCCCCCCAGTTAGAGTAGGCTAGGTTAGGTTAGTTTAGGTTAGATTATTTGTACAGGCAGACCCCAAGATATGATATCCCTATATGCGATACCCCAGCATAGTGATGATAATAGCAGTACCACCATACCCCGCCTGATGATGGCCACGTCCCTGTTCAATGATGGGTCCTCCGATGTCTCGTCCAGAAGTGAGGGACCAAAATTTTGTATCAAGAACATTCCCGCAGCCAGCTGAGCCCACCTGCCTCCCAGGATGCGCAGAAATGCTCATGCAGCCAACACAACCATCTCTCACCCCGTGCACACCCATATCATTCTTCTCGCACCAGCCATCTCTGAGTGAGGATCTCTTTTATGTTTGCCTACCCCCATCGTACTGCATCACCATCATTACACAAGCCACTATTGTAGTGTATCGTAACTGTGTCCGAGCAGTGCCCTGAGTAGGGCAATGATACTAATCGTGTGTGGAGTGTGATTCTGTGTGAATTTTGGCCTAAATAAGTGTGATCATGTCTGACAAAGGCACTGCATGTGGTGATGCCAGTGGTGACCCTAGTTGGGGTGATAAGCGGCCGGTTAGTGTTGGTGTTGGTGATGTTCCCACGAAGCTTGCTCATGAAACTGTGTCTCAGGAAGTGAAATTAGATATTCTTCAGCACCATGACATGGGGAGGGCGCAAGTGCCATCGCCTTGGCTCTCAGCCTGGCCAAGTTAACTGTCTCCACCATTATCAAGAAGGGGGAAGCCATCAAGGCTGCCACTGGGGAGGCTGCAACCTTCACCATCTCCCGTCTCACCCACCATAGAGAGCCTGCGACAGAGGAGCTGGAGTGAATGCTTCACACATGAGTGGAAGACCAGAGCAGGAGGAAGGCACCCATGAGTCAGGCAATCATATGCATGAAAGCTGTCACACTGTGGGATGAAATAAAGATGTGGCAGAATCTTGATGCTAGTGAAACCTGTAAGGCTAGCCATGGGTGGTTTGACTGTTTCAAGAGGCAGGCAAGCTTGCACCATGTCAGGATGTATGGTGAGGCGGCGAGTGCGGATATGGTGGCAGCAGCAGTGTTCCCTGACGAGAAGTGCATCATTGTGGGGGGTGGCTGCAGTGCAAAGCAGGTAGGTATTGAATTTTGATGATCCTGGGCTCTTTTGGAAGAGAATGTCCTCAAAGACAATTCTTGCAACGGAGGAAGAGTCTACACCTGGATTCAAGGCCTCAAAGGACCGCTTTACACTGCTGCTAAGGGGCAATGCCAAGGGTGCCCTCAAGTTAAAGCTACTCCTTGTATACTACTCCAAAAACCCCAGGGCTCTAGTGGGGTATGTTAAGGAGAATTTAGGGGTGATTTGGAAGTCAAACAAAAAGGCCTGGCTGACTTCTGGGTTCGTCATATCTCCATTCCTACCTCTCTCATGTTCTTTGAGGGAGAACTTGACGAACAGATTTCTCGTGGTGGTGGACAACGTGCCTAGCCACCCTCCTGTGATGAAGGATTGGGCAAGCAACATAGAAGTGATGTTCCTGCCACCCAACACCACATCCTTGTTGCAACCCATGGACCTGGGAGTGATCCCGACGTTAAAGGCGTATTACCTCTGCCACACAATACAGCAGTTGGTGAGGGCAGGTGACAGTGATGACAAGATGATGGTGCAGTCCTTCTAGAAAGGATAAAATATATGCCATGCCATCGAGAACATCGCGCCTGCATGGCAGGAAGTTAGCCAGCCCACCATGAACATTGTGTGGCAGAAGCTGTGGCCGGAGTGCATTCACTCCTTCATCGGCTTCTCCGAGGGAGTGTGAGCTCCGCTGGTGGAATGGTTGCAGCAGGACATTGTTCAACTGTTGCATGAGGTGGGCTTCGAGATGGTCGACGAGCAGGACATGGAGGAGGTCCCTGTCTCCCACATCACCTGAGTCTCCAATTCGGCATCCGCCACTCCAACACTACCTTCCTCACATTCAGCCTCAATCTCGCACACCACTTCGGCCACTACCTCTGTCTCCCTTGCCGCCAAGTGAGCCACTGCATCTGTCTCCCTTGTTACCTCGTCAGTCATTGTAGGTGTCTCTCTCGCTACCTCAGTTGTCATCGCATCATACCCCATCACCACCTCCTGAGTCATCGCATCGCACCCCCAGAGCCAGTGCATCTGTTTCCTACTACCATCACCCTACCTCGCCAGGCTTCCTCTCCCCCCCCTCCTCTGACCCTCCCCCAGAGATGGGGTTTGAGAGCTTTGAGGAGGATGAGCGAGTGCTACGGAGCACCACGTCTCCCAGTCCTGGGGCGGATAGGAAGGATGACAATCAGGACCAGATATGGACTTACAAGAAGTGATGAAAGGTGTCTGATTTTTTCTTACCTATCTTTCATCATTTTCAGATTTTATTTGTTTGTTTTAGTGTGTTATTTAAGGGTGCTGGGCATTGCTTAGCTTCTTTTACAGCTGTTAGGCCATTTAAATTGGCTTTTAACTTTTATTTGGACTCATTTGGGTGGGTTGAGGACTTGGTTTGGGGGGAAACCCAAGGCTCATAATTGCACCACTAAACAGCACTTTACGTGGTAATTCTACCCTGATCTATGATACCCTGCCTAACGATAGGTTTTTACTTAACCATTTGCATTGTTAAACTGGGGTAGCCTGTATATATTTAGGTCAGTTTTGGCTGTTCTGTTATTTTTTAATGTATCTTGGGTAGCTTTTGTTTTGAGGAAAATTTTTCTGAAAACCCAATTCTAAGGCCCTTCCTCTAGAAAAAACAGTCACCAATAATAAACCACCCAAAATACGGTAAAAGAAAAAAAAAAAAAAGTGGTGCACTAGATCCGTATATTTACCATTTCATTTTCTTACCATCATACAATTTTTTTTTTTTTTTCTGTTATATTACGGTACAGTTTCACATCCTCCGGGTTATACTGCTTGAGACAGTAGTTAACATTCAGTGGGCCGGTAGGCTTAAAACATATTTTGATATTTGCACTCCATTCATCTTCTGACCAACTGAAAGCCATAACAGACCTAAATCACTTTAAACATCTAATGAGTAATAAAGCCTGCATCCAGAAACCTAAAGAATTACGTAAACTCCACGGTTTGAGTATTTCCGCACTTTTCGAGGACGAACGGAAATGAAAACTACTCCCGTGTGGCTTGTGAAGTACATTAGGCACTACTACCTTAAACAACCGTCAGTTTCAAGCCACAAACAAGCACGATCACCTGATTAGCTCCGCAGTGCTACCTCTGCAACTAGTCTGCACTCGATACCTCGTTTTGTCAGTCTTATATTTGGTACTGTCGTGTATAATAATAGTTTACCCCCCAGAGTGTTTGTTATGGTAAGCAACTATACAAGTTTACCTAAAAGTATACATATTGCAATTTTCTGTATTGTCTATCCTTAAATAGAAAAATGTTAGAAACTAGAAGATAAGATTGTACCAACAACAGTTTTGCTTGAGGGAACGTTGTTGTATACAGTACAGAACATTTTCATCTTCGTCAGTGGAGACTGGAGTGGAGAACCGGAGAACAAACGGAAGAAAGGTTTGCCTAATCGAATAATATTAAATGTGTACCGTTTTGCCAAATACTTTAATATAAACTGCGTGCATTGTCGATGCTCATTGATTCGGCTTACTTGTGACAACACAGAAAACACTGAGTTAATATTCGGAGTCGTCTTCTAGCTCAGTGTTATGCAGCGTGCGTTGACGATGCATTTCCCGAGGGCATGGCCATGACCATTCTGTCCATCACGCACATGACAATTTCCATCACTTCAGCCAGTATGTAGTATCACAGTACAGTAGATCTTCTGAAAGAGGCCCAGCTAGGCCTGTACATCCAGCTCTGAACTTTTAGCTGAATATGTGGTGGCGGCGGCAGAACTAACAATCTTATTGTACATAAATTTGGCTTTATGAACTTTAACTCTTGATCACTCCGTTTCACATGCTGGGGTAGTTCATTCCAGATATCCACAACTGTTACAAAATAAGTGTTTTCTCTTTTCTAATCTTGCTCGTTCCTTGAAGATTTTCTTGGGATGCCCTCTTGTTCTCGTATCCTCATAGGACAAAGACACCTTCACACATATCCTGATTATAGACTCCGAACAGTATCTTATATGTCTCTATCATGTCGCCTCTTGCCCTTCTGTACGCTAGTGTTGGTAATTCCAGTTTCTTATAACCGTTCCTCATAACTCAGGTTCCTCAGTGTTGGTACCAACTTGCTTGCTCTTCTTTGTACATTTTCTATTGCCTCTACATCTTTAATTAAATATGGAGTCCATACCTGATTTGCATACTCCAAATGGGGCCTGATTCATGCAACATATAGAGTCGACTTAAGTATTTCCTTGTCCAGAGATACAAACGTCCTCCATATCAGTCCCACTATTCTGTTGGCTTTATTTATCTTCTCCGCGAGGTGTCCTGAAAAATCTAACTTACTGTCAATTATCACACCAGTATCTTTCTCAGAGTTGACTTCACTCATTTTCTCACCTAAGCAATATCCCTCTTCTCCTGTGTCACATTTCCCAATTTGCATATACTGTATATTTACATTTTGGGGGATAGAATAACAGCAGCCATTTCTCAGACCATTCCTTCATGCAGTCGATGTCCTCTTGCAGCAACTTCATATCTTGCTGGTTCCTTATCCGCCTCTACACAGTGGTATCGTCAGCATAAAGGTACGTTTTATTCCCATTTTTTAGGGCTTCATGAAGATCATTAATGTATAAAACAAACAATAATGGTCCCAACACCGACCCCTGAGAACTCCGCTTTTCATTGCATGTCCCTCGGACTTCTGGCCATTAACTACTACATACTGCCAACTGGATCTTAAGAAGGCCTCTATCCACTTTAAACTCTTCTCCCCATTGTTGAAACTCCTTATTTTTTCTAACAACCTTTTGTGTAGCACTTTATCGAAGGCATTCATAAAATTACAGTATAACATCCGTTGCATCTCCCTCCTCTAATGTTCGAGTCCAATCATCCATCACCTTTATGAGATGAAGAACTGTACAGCGCCCTGGTAAAAATCCAAATTGAAACTACTAAATAGCAAATTTGCTTTCATGTGTTCCATGATTCCTTCCCTTATCAGTGTCTCCATCAGTTTACAAACCACAAGGCTCACAGCGCTGTCCTTGCTTGAAGATGGCGGTTATGTTTGCTATTTTCCAGTCCGACGGTAATTCACCATTATCGAATGCCTGAATAATATCTGTAAAGGTGCTCCTCTGCCTCCTTCATTATCCTTGGATGTAGTCCATCTGGTCCAGGTGATTTGTATCGCTCTTTTTATTTTGGTGATAGAGAAGTCAATGTCAGTAAGTGTAGGTACTTGCTTAACTGGAATACTGGGAACTTCCCCCTCTGGTTCTTCTGTAAATACACCACTAAAATATTGTGCTAATATATCTGCCTATTCTCTGTCCGTTGGTCTCTTGGCCGTGTTGTCATTACTCATGTACAGGTCTGGTATTCCTTGTCTTAACGTGTCTTGGACGTACTTCCAAAATATCTTTGGGTTTTCTTTAATATGTCGTGAAATAATGCGTTCGCGTTTTTTTTTTTAACCCTTTCCTCGTTTCATACCTTACTTGATTATTAATTCTTCTGTATTCTATGTCCATCTCTTTGTATTCTGTATTATTAGCATCTTTATACTGTATGTTCCCAAATGTTTTAATCTTGCCCAAAGACGTTTTTTCTTTTTATTTTTGACCAAAGCTTCTGGTTTAGTGGTAAATCCTTGTCATTTCTCCTCCTCGATCATCATCGATTTGTCTTTGCATTCTTTTACCGGTACCGGTACGCATTCTCTTATCACTTCCTCAAGTTTACTTCTGAATCTCTTCCACAGTTCTACAACTCCCATACCCAAGTATTCCTTCCAGTTGATATTTAGTTTGTGCCTCAATAATTCATAATCTGCTCTTTAGTACATATATATTTTCTTTTTACTGGTCTTCTCCTCAATTTCTATATCACAGGTGAAGGATATGCACGCATGATCATTTCGCCCGATGGGACTTGTACCTTTAATTATGTCCTCTACAATCTCATCTTCACTGCTAAGTACCAGATCAGTAGCATTACCTCTCGTCTCTCCTCTGTCTTGTAATTTCCTTGATATGCTGCGTCAAGAAGCAGTCCCTCACCGTCTCAGTAAATTTGTATTCCACACTGTTTATTCCAGATGTTGTGGTACAGTTTTCCTAACTGATATTTGGCAAATTGAACTCCCCTAGTATTACATTGTGTCTCAACGGTTTGTTGTTTATCTCTTGCATTATTTTCAGTAATTTATCATCATCTGTCTTATTGCTACTGGGTCTACGGTATATTACAGCAATTAATATTTCCCCCATTGCAGTTTTCACCTCGACACACAGATGTTCACAATATTGCTGTTCCGTAGTTATCTCACTGAAATAAATGTCTTTTCTAACATATACAAGCAAACCTCTCCCCTCCTCTGCCTCACTAACGTTCTTCTCAGTCATTTCGTATCCATCAATACTGTACTCAGCTAGCATTCTCTCAAATCTATAATTCTTGGGCCTAATTTCTAGCAAGGCAATAACATATGGTTTTACAATATATTCCTGTAGTCTAGATTTCAGTTCTCTAAGTTTATCTGCTGTTAACACATCCACATTGCTAAACAGAACACTTACCAGTATAAATTTATCTGCATTTACATGTGGTGAGGTGACACCAGTGGGTTACACATTTGCCAACCTGTCCTCTTCCACTGGGTGGTCCTCTTGAATTTTTGTTACTGGGTTCTACATTTCGTCCTGTCACGGTGGCTCAGTGGTAGAGCATCAAGCTCGTAATCGGGGAATTGCGAGTTCGAGCCACGCCCGGGACTGCCATGCCGGGAGTGGTAGCGCGCCCTAGCGGGGCTATATGATCCAATACAGGGTAGTTCGGGGGAATACCATTTCTCCCTGTTTGGCTGTGGTCCTCGTTCCTCCCTCCCTGGTGTCTTGCCTCCTGGCCTCTACGACGATCATCATTCCCCTTCCTCTGTTTCCCTCACCTTAGGCCTTGTTGTGTCCTCTTTTTGGTTCCTCCTCCTTATCCGCACTGTGTCTGTCCCATGGATCGCCTCTCACCACATAGTAGTTTCTCAAATCGATTTCTTTTTGACTTGCGTTCCTTTCCTTAGCCTTCCCCCTAAGTTCCTTGTCTTTTTGCCTCTCCTCCCTGTTCATATCTTGTGAGAGAAATACTTTCCTCACTATCTCAATGTTCACTTTCCGAGTCCTTTGATTTGCAGGCATTTTTTATCAGTTTGTCCTTTACTCCTTCACGAAGGGTTACCACTAATGGCCTTCCCTTTTTATTGGAATTTCCTGGATTTTTATATGACATATTTCCCCACTCTCCTCATGTCCATTATGTCATCATCATATATCTCCACTCCAGTTACTGCACCTACTTTCTGAACTATCATTTTATCCTGTTTATATTTTTCTGATCGAAGACTAAGATTTGCATCTCTATTGACTTGTTCAGGCACTCCATAAATCACTAGATTGTACCTCCTTTCCATCCTATTCAGCACCTGCATTGCAGTTCTTTACAATGTCCTCCTTTATGACCTGCCTGTCCTGGACATTCTGTTGCTGAATTTGTTGGACCTCTTTCTGAAGTGCATCCCTGTAGGAATTTAGATTATGTTTATCTGTGCCCAATTTCTCCCTCACCCCAGCTATTTCACTATTTATGTTGCTTTTCACATTTGCCACCTCACTGCTTATTCTCTCATACTTTTCTTCAAAATCTTTCTCTAAAGCATTCAACCTTACCTCCATCTCATCCTTCCTTTTGGAGAGTTTGTCACAAGACAATTTTTCCTGACACTACATTACACTTGTCAGTACCAGTGACGATTACGTCATGACTCCTTACTTGTAGACCTCCTTCTGAACTTTGTCACAATCAGTGTGATGCCGCATTGCACATAAATTGCACAACAAGGCTTCATCCTTGCTACTCACATTTCCTTTGCATGTGCCGCAACCGTATACCGTAGTAGGTTGTTTACCTTTTGAGGCTGTACCGCTACCCGCCATGCTTTTCTTACCGCTCATATCGCTGTATAACTTTATCTTCTTGTGTGAAATTAAGTCCAGTTTGCACTACCTATTTCTGTTACCAAAAGCTTCTTAACTCGTTCACTAGTATTTTGCCCCAGTATGTAATCGGTATAAGCTTAAAATTTTGTCAGATATTAGAGCTAAGCTGAGATTAACCAACAACACTAGTAATAATAATAGTGTAGTGTGGTAGGCGGGGATCCACCCATCCACTACCCGATATAGTGCAACCTTCTGGTGACTACACTAAATGAGAAGCTAAATATAAAGCCACATATAACGATATAATTATCGGAGCGCCCAGTGGTTTGGTAGATTAAGGCGCTTCTGCCGCATAGGGTCCCTATGGGTTTCCATCCGAGGAATAGCTGGGGTTTACTGCTGGCATGCCATTCAGGGAAGAATGAAGCACGTCACCCATGCCTTAAATGCTTACATTTTCCACGTGGAAATAGGATTAGGGACCTGTGAAGTGGCATAGGCCGCATTTCTTTTGGGCGCGAAATCCAGTCAGCTGCCAGTATACCACTTCATTTGGGCGCCGACGTATCGTTACTAACTAAACCTAAACTAATCTAACCTAACCTAACCTAACCTAAACAAACCTAATATAACCTATCCAGACCTAACCTATCCAACCTATCCTAATCTAAGCTAACCTATCCCATCTATCCTAATCTAACCTAACCTATCCATCTTATCCTAATCTAAGCTAACCTAGCCAATTTAACCTAAATTAAGTTAGGTTAGATTAGTTTTGGTAAGGTTTGGTTAGTAACGATGTTGGTATTCAAATGGAGTGGTATACTGGTGCTCAAATGAAATAGCAGCAAGTTGGATTTTGCGCCCAAATGAAATGCAGCGATTGCATAAGAAACACACATACACACACGAGGGAGGGGGAGTACTGTACGTACAATTATTCCCTCATACAGCCTCCTTGCAACACAACTGGGAGTGGCGTATTATGGTGCGGTAGGGCATTCGTCTCTCCTCCCTTCTTTTGATACAGCTTTTAGTATCCATATGAAATAATTTAGCTGGACTGAATATAAATATAATATACTTTTCAAATCTTGGCTCCCTTGCCAGATAAAATAGGCCCACTGTAAATGCTTGTGTGTAATACGTGGTGAGACTGTCACATCCCTTCGCAAATACAGAGGTCGTAGTAGTAGCGGTAGTAGTAGCACTAGCAGTAGCAATATCTTTGATGCAGGCAACTTAACTGAAAGTCATCTGCAAAGCGTGGAAGAGGGGGAGAATCAGATAGCGTACAGTACATGTATAGGCTATATGATGAAAATGGGTGAAAGACTGGGCCTCGTAGTTTATCAGGTTTAGTGGCAGCTATAAGTGAACACGAAGTTGTATGGATCATTATCACATGGCCGAAGGGTCCTATTTATTGCCAGCCACTTAAGTCTCACAGGGAGAGGTCTTTTTGAGGTAGGTGGATGCTGTGTGCCGCACATCTTCTTACCACTATTAACAGGGGAATCAGACGACCCCAGTGTTTGACAGTGCTTACCACTGGATCATGACAGATGCTATAGCCTAATACAGTAGCTGCCGAGTTGAATTTACGCACTGACGGATTAGTGGTATGTGGAGGCCACTATAATGGTGTAGGTCAAACATCATTATCGTTAGGCGCACGTTCATTGGCATCACTAACTTACATAGGTATGGGGGGTGCTTTGGGGAGCAGACGACTTTTTTTTTTTTTTTTTTTTTTTTTTTAACATTCCTGACACCATGGATCATGAACTCATAATCAATTTGATACCGTTAATGTCGGGCAAGTTTATGTACCGTAGGATACCTTGGTGCACGACCAACTGATTGTCATTAGAATTTTATTTTTCAGATTTTTAATCTGAGCCCAGTGATTTATTCGATTTTGACATAGGCCTACACACCTTTCGAAAATCACTGGCTCGTGAGTTGTCGTTTCCGCTCTGCCCTTACTCCACACACACACACACACACACACACACACACACACACACACACACACACACACACACACACACACACACACACACACACACACACACACACACACATCATGGAGGAAAGTGACTAGCGGAGTGCCACAGGGCTCAGTGCTGGCACCAGTTATGTTAGTATGTATAAATGACATAGACACTAACAATGGAAATGGAAATTATCTAAATATGTTTTCAGATTATGCAAAAATACAAAGGAAAATTATACTATCAGATTCTTGCAAAGAGCTGCAAGAAGAATTTAATAAGCTTCATGAATGGAGCAATAAATGGCAAATGGAATTTAATGTGGACAAGTGTCATCTAATTAAGATTGGTAAAAGTAAGAAAAGACCAGATTGGGAATATAAGTTAGGAAGATCAACCCCTACACATATCAGAAAGGGAGAAGGACCTAGAGTGATTATCAATAACGGATTATATCTCCAGCTGATCACATCAATGAAAAGGTACGTAACATGTATACATGGCTTGCTAAGATGAGAGTAGCATTCACATATATAAATGAAGACATGCTGAGAAAGATAACATCATCATCCATCAGACCAGCCATGGAGTATGCATCAGTAGTCTGGAATCCTCATCTCAAAAAACACATAGATAAGATTGAAAAAGTACAAAGGGCAGCTACAAGATGGGTACCAAGCTTAAGGGCTCTATAAGTTATGAAGAAAGACTAGAAAAACTGAATCTACCAACACTACGGGAGAGAAAGAAAAGAGATGATTATGCTATATAAATGCATCCCATGGAAAGAGAAAAATAGACATAAATGAATATATGACCTATGGGGAAGCATCAGCGAGAGGACACTGCAAAAAAACTAAAGAAAAAGAGAGGCGATAAAAACGTACGGTAAGGAAATTCAGTTTCCCAAATAGGGCAATTGATCAGTGGAATGCACTACCGAATGAAATAGTGTGTGCCAAAACTATTCACAAATGTAAGCATATGTGTGATAAAAATGGTTTAATACACGGGACAATACGAGCTTGACTCATTCCTGTAAAGATACACTTCGGTAAGAACAATTAGGTGAGAACACAAACCATGATTATTGAGGACTCGTGGGGGGCGGGGCGAAAGAAGTTAATGTCAAAACTAAACAAATCACAGAAAATTCCCCCAAATACTTACCTAATTTTCGCCTTATCTCACCTCATCTCCTACTGAGCAAAATCTTGCTTATTTTAGTGTTACTTGGAAAAAAAAAAAAAAAATCGTATTGGCCGTAACCTACCAGTAGTTTGCTACCCCGGAAGCATGATCGAATGTTTCCATGAATGCATCTATGGATGTTATATAAGTTAACAAAAACTAGTGAATGCCAGATCTGTGCAAAATTGGCATATACAGTAGGCCTACACTGTGTGTGGGTTAGGGAAGAAGTTCGATTTTGGTGCAGATGGATCGAAGGTCATGGCCAAAGTTAGGGCGCAGTGGTAACCCATAAGGGCCTGATCGATCATCATAATTAACAGACACTGTGTGGAAAGCATGGCAAAGTGATTCGATCTGGTTAACGTGGTCAGAAGTCACGGGCGAAGGTCATTATGGTACCGTACAATTCGAATGCGGCTTCGCAGTGCTCTGAGAAGTTTTCAGTTACAAAAAATAGTTTTTATTTTATTTTATTGGTCGTGTAGTCACAGAACATACCTGTAGGTATCGGGAAATACAGTATCTTGCCTGACGGACTTATTCTAATTACATCGGTTATATAGGCAGTTTGCATAAGTGGAAGTTGGAGAATGATCATGGTGTGCCAGATACTGATGATTATGGTAAATTTATCCTGTATCATCAATATAATGGCAGACATAATAGTGTAGAGTCTTACATTCTCAGAATGCGGTGTAGATTGTACAGTACATGAAGTATATTCAGAGCAGAACAGATGAGAACTATTGTAAGTAGGGGTATAATTTAGCTGTATGAAGATTCTTTATTTCGGAATCTCGTAGCTGAATAAAATCGTCTGAAGATTGCAAGGAAAATACCTCATCGGAGTAAGGAGTTACAGGTTTTCTTCACTGTTTATTATTATTATTGTTATTATTATTATTATTATTATTATTATCATTATTATTATTCATCCGGACCTTCTTTATTATTATTATTATTATTATTATTATTATCATTATTATTATTATTATTCATCCGGACCTCCTTTATTATTATTATTATCATTATTATTTTTATTATTATATTGTTAATGCAACCTAATTTTATTGTTTGAGCAGGTCATGTTATTGTTTCGTTAAGTTTGGTTCGGTTACCTTTGTTTGGTTAATATAGGCTTGGTTTGTTTGTAGTTCATCTGATATTAGATTACCTGGGGCTCATGCACTCACATACTTCCGATCATCTTTTTCTCGTAATTTGGATTTCTTTTTAGTAGGAATATTAGGAGAAATGGGAAAATGCATTATTTCTTCTTTGTTTGTCCTGCGAAAGATCTTGGTTACGAGAGGTATATCATAAGTTTACATGTGAACAGACGTTCGGTTCTTATGTTTTTGTTATCCCTCCTACAACAACAGATCCTATATTCTTTACGTTAGCTTGGCCTATAATTGTCATCTTTCATTCTTGGATGTTATAGATCAGAACTGGGAGATGATGTCAGCCACAAAGTGCTTTGGGAAGGATGTAAAGCCGTAGCATCTTTTTTTTTTTTTTTTTTTTTTTTTTTTTTTTGCCATTGAGGTACGTAAAATAAACTGCATGTGAACGCAAATCTAGGCCAAGTTGAAGTGAACAAGTCGTTGTTACGAGAGGGTATTGATCCTAAGTTCGTTTGTGAGTCAGGCCTCTGAGGTGGATCACACAGGCCGAGGTTTACACCGTCATTTCCTTCTCGTGTCTCAGAATTTTATTTGCAGGAAAAACAAGATATATGCATGAGAAGCTTTTGCACTCTTTTCCTTGCCTTTCATGCGGTCAGTAAAAATAGCCACCGTAATCATACTTTGCCTCGTAACCAAGATTTATTCTTTGCAGAGAGAGAGAGAGAGAGGCGAGAGAGGCAGGGGGGGGGGGATATAGGTATACCCTTCTATATTTACGTATAATTATTCTTCGTTTTCGTCCGTCCCAACTCTTCAGTTGCTTCTTATCTTTACTTTATAGCTAGTAAGTTATATCCATTTGCTCCAAAATGACCTAAATCTGCCAAATCTCCGTCTTGTGTACTGCCATCTGTCCATCTTGAATACAGTGTTGTAACAAGAGATTAATAATGTTAGTCACGAAGTGTCCGGGAAAGGATGTAAAAACACAATACTTTGTAATTCTCTCACTGAGCTACGTGAAATAAGAAGCAAAAGGACTTTATTTGATACGATTGGTGGTGTCGGTCCCAGGAGTGTGATAGGACACCATCCTACCCTACTCTTGGACTAGAGAAGGAATATATGATCCTTGATACCCCTCCCCTGGGTCTGGAATTACAACCGCAACTATGCCGCTGTTACACAATCCTCACTTCCAAATGTACGCCCAGCCACATCTGGCAAACATTCTTCACTGAGGCGTCTCTCCAAAGCTGAGCAAAATCATCTGATGGTAGTCAGAATAAGTGTAAAATATGTCCTCATGCTGAAGGGGATGATAATAATAATAAAAATAATAATAATAGTAATAATAATAATAATAGGCCCACAACGATGATGATGACGGTGATAAAAATAGTAGTAGTTCCGTAGTAGTAGTAGTAGTAGTTGTTGTTGTTGTAACTCAGGCTCATCTGAATGTGATCCCAGCAAAATGCAGGCTTAAGTTGCCACCCTCATGCATTCTACCATCCCCCTTCCAGGGGATAGGGAGGAGGTGAATCATCTTTGCATAACCAGGCAACTGAGCCGTCCATTTGTCGGTGCCACCGCACGAAGACGCACCTTTCTAGTACCAGACTGCAGGGGTTCAATGCTGAAACCCACTGTACAAAGCTCCTGTGCCGACGACAATAGGATTAAGTGGGTCATACGTAAACCGGGGCGCTTTGCAAACGGTCACGCGTTGCCTGCCGTCAGTGATGATGATTATAAGACACGTCTAACATGAAGGCTGAAAGATGGTGTAACTTACATCTGTTTTGGTACTGACCAATTTATTTTTGGCTTTGATATATTGTTTCTGAAGTCTACGGCCAACAGGGTCAACTTTATATTATTGTTTAGTCAGGCTGTGACTCAATCGGTAGAGAGGTGGCCTGCAGTCCTACCGGACCCAGGTTCAAATCCCCGCTGGGGAACAGATTAAGTATTTTAAATTTCTTAACAAAGCAGACTTTACTGATCTACCAGAAGACCCACTGACATGTCAAAATACCCCCGTTAGTCCCAATATACCAGTCCTGCATGAGCAGCCCTAGCATGTATTCAGTATGGACGGTGGGTGTTAGCGCCGAAGTGGTGACATGCAGAAGTGTATGGTATGTAGGAGGACTACTGGGCCTTGGGCGCAGGCTGTGAAGCCTATGCTCAGAACCGTACACATTGTAGCCAATTTGTACATGCCACCCAGATCAAACACATGGGAAAGAGACGAATATGAGGACCTGGCAGAGAGTACAATTCAGAATATAAGATCATTGCTACATAAAATGGAAGAGAAATCGGAAAGAATTATACTAACTGGGGACTTCAATACAAATATAAATTGGAATACTCTAGATATAAATAGCCAAGAAAGCTGTTGGGACCAAAAGCTCCTGGATCTCGTACAAGAGTTTTTCTTAACGCAACATGTGAGGGAAACCACCAGAAAAAGAGGACTTGATGTACCTTCAGTGCTAGATCTAATATTTACTAGGCAAGAAAATGACATTGACAGTTTAATATATCACCCTCCACTCGGCAAAAGTGATCATGCAGTACTAAATTATAACTTCAGGATAGCATATGACATAGTAAACAGCAATGACAGTTACAAAAAGAGCCTAAACTATAAAAAGGGAAATTATCAAGACCTAAAGAAGTATTTCTTAGAAGCTGATTGGGAAAATGAGCTTAGAGGACAAGATTTAAATGCTGTATATAAAAATTTTTGTGAATTTTATGAAATAGGAGTCCAGAAGTACATCCCACAGCACAAAGAAGCAGATAAGAAAATACAGAAATGGTTCAATACAGAATGTAAAAAATCAAAAGAAAGAAGAGATTTGTTGTGGAATAGATACAGAAGACACAATAGTGAAAGGGCATATAATAATTACAAACAGGCAAGAAACGATTATACAAGAATAAGGAGGGAAGCCCAAAAACAGTTTGAGGAGGATATAATAAATAAAAGTAGTGATCAACCAAAGCTGTTTTACAGCTATATCAGAAGCAAAACCAAAGTAAAAGATATAATACAATCCATTACGGACGAGAGAATCACTTATACACAAGAGAAAGATATTTGTGAAGCACTAAATAAGAATTTCCAATTAGTTTTTACAAAAGAAGAAAATTTTGAGAGGGACTATGTGGAACACGCATGTCCACACATACTACCAGATATACAAATAGCAGAAAAAGTAATACAAGAGGAGTTAAGTAGATTAGACAGAGGGAAAGCAAGTGGTCCTGATGAAATTTCATGTTGGGTATTACGAGAATGTGCAAAGGAGTTAAGTAAACCATTATTTTTATTTTTCAAGAAATCCTTGAGTCAAGGGAAACTACCTGATATTTGGAAAAAAGCAAATATAGTCCCCTTATTGAAGAAAGGAAATAGACAAAATCCTCTCAACTACCGACCAGTATCACTGACCAGTGTTGTAAGCAAGGTATTAGAAAAGCTTATAAGAAAAGCTTGGGTAAATCATCTAGAAGAACACAGTATGATAACAGAAAGACAGTTTGGTTTCAGAAAAGGAAAATCATGTGTTACTAATCTGTTGAGCTACTATGATAGAGTAACAAACACAATACAGGCAAGGGAAGGATGGGTGGACAGTATCTATTTAGATTTCAAGAAAGCTTTTGACACAGTACCACACCAAAGACTTTTATGGAAACTGTACCATCAAGGAGGAATTCGAGGCAAACTGTTTTGTTGGATGCAAGACTTTCTCATAAAACGAGAAATGAGGACAGTACTAAGAGGAAACTACTCATAATGGAAAGAAGTGACTAGTGGAGTACCACAGGGTTCGGTGCTGGCACCAATCATGTTTTTAGTGTATATAAATGATACAGACAGTAACACTGGAAATGAAAGCTATCTGAATATGTTTGCAGATGATGCAAAAATACAAAGGAGAATTACTAACACAGACTCTTGTAAAGAGCTACAAGAAGAATTAAATAAACTTCATGAATGGAGTAGTACATGACAAATGGAATTCAATGTGGACAAGTGTCATGTAATCAAGTTTGGTAAAAGTGGGAAAAGACCTGATTGGGATTATACGTTAGGAAATAAAACCCTACACACATCAGAGAGAAGGACCTAGGTATGATTATCAGTAACAGACTATCTTCGGCTGACCACATCAGTGAGAAGGTACGGAACATGTACACACTTGCAAATATGAGAATAGCATTCACATACGTAAATGAAGACATGCTAAGAAAGGTAATAACATCTTTCATCAGACCAACCCTGGAGTATGCATCAGTAGTCTGGAGTCCTCATCTCAAAAAACACATAGACAAGATTGAAAAAGTTCAGATGGCCGCTACAAGATGGGTACCAAGCTTAAGGGATCTAAGCTACGAAGAAAGACTAAATAAACTGAATTTACCAACACTACAGGAGAGAAGGAAAAGAGGTGACATGATTATGCTATATAAATGCATATCAGGGAAGGAGAAAACAGACATAAATGATTACTTAACATATGGGGAAGCATCAGCAAGAGGACACTGCAAAAAACTGCAAAAGAAGAGAGGCGATAAAGACGTAAGGAAATTCAGTTTCCCAAATAGAGCAGTTGATCAGTGGAATGCACTACCGAATGAAATAGTGCCAAAACAATTCATAATTTTAAGGATACGTACGATAAATATGGTTTAAGACACGGGACAGTACGAGCTTGACTCATTCCTGTAAAGATACAGTACAATTAGGTAAGAACACACACACACACACACACAAAGTAACTGGATTGCAGGTACGAAAGTGGTACATAACCAACAGGGAATAAGAAGGAGGAAGGTAGTAGACTCAAGTTATGGCAAGTAGCTATGTAAACAAGACGATTAAGTTGATGTACTGAAATGTAGATGGAATGGTATCTAAACCATTAGAGAGAAGACCCTACCAAAGAAAAGGAACCACATATTATTTATCTAACTGAAACAAAATTAACCCCAAAGATATCAAACGAAACCCTAAACATAGAGGAGTACATACATGGAGAAGGGACAGAAATTTAAGAAAGGGAGGAAAAGTTATAATCTGAACAAAGAAAAATCTACAAGTCAAAGAAATAAAATTAGATATACTCTCACAAGTAGATTTGATTGCGTTGGAGATTAACATATTAAAAGGGAAATTGTGTCAAATTTATACAAAACAAACACCTGGGAAAGAGGCGAATATTAAGACATGGCAGAAAGTACAATTCACAGCTTAAGAACTTTACTACGGTACATAAATGGAAGAGAAATCTGAAAGAATTATATTAACTGGAGATTTCAGTACAAATATAAATTGGAATACTCTGGATGTAAAAAGCCATGAAAGCTGTTGGGATCAAAAGCTCGTAGATCTTGTGCAGGAATTTTTCCTAAGGGCATGTAAAGGAAAACACCAGAAAAAGAGGACTTGATGATCTATCAGTACTAGATCTTATATTTACTAGCCAAGAAATGAAACTGACAATATAATGTATCACCCTCCATCCGGCAAAACCGACCATGCAATAATAAATTGTAACTGCAGGATTGCGTATGACGTTACCAGTAATGAGAGTTACAAAAGGAGTCTGGACTACAAAAAGGGCAACTATCATGACCTGATGAAGTACTTCTTAGAAATAGACTGGGAAAAGGAGCTTAGAGGACAAGATTTAAATATATATAGAAAATTCTGTGATCTTTATGAAATGGGGGTCCAAAATTACATCCCACATCACAAAGAAACAGAAATGAAAATAAAGAAATGGTTTAATACAGAATGTAAAAAAATCAAAAGAAAAAGAGACTTGCTGTGGAATAGATACAGAAGACACAATAATAAGAGGGCATATAAAAACTAGAAGCAGGCAAGAAATGATTATGCAAAGATAAGGAAGGAGGCTTAGAGACAGTTTGAGGAAGAGATTATAAATTAAAGTAGTGATCAACCTAAGCTGTTTTACAGTTACATCCGAAGTAATGCCAAAGATAAAATATAGTCCATTACGGATGAGGGGATCTTCTATACACAAGAGAAAGATATTTGTGAAGCACTGAATAAAAATTTCAAATCAGTTTTTACAAAAGAAAATAATTTGAAAGAGATGATATGGAACAAGCATGCCCACACGTATTATCAGATATACAAATATTAGAAAAAAAGTACAGAAGTTAAGTAAATTAGACAAAGGAAGAGGAAATGGTCCTGCTGAAATTTCAGGTTGGCTACATGAATGTGCAAAAGAGTTAAGCAGACCATTGTATTTAACATTCAAGGAATCCTTAGCTCAAGGTAAACTACCTGATATTTGGAAGAAAGCAAACATTTTTCCCCTAGTCAAGAAAGGGAATAGACAGAATCCACTCAGCTATACCGACCAGTATCACTGACCAGTGTTATAAGAAAGATATATACTAGAAAAGCTGATAAGAAAAGTTTGGGTAAAACAATCTAGAAGCACACAGTATGATAACAGAGAGGCAGTTCGGTTTTGGAAAGGGAAAATCATGTTACTTATCTATTAAGCTACTATGATAGTTACAGAAACATTACAGAAAAGAGAAGGATGGATGGACAGTATCTATGTAGGTTTCAAAAAAGCATTTGGCAGAGCACCGCACCAAAGACTTTATGGAAACTGTACCATCAAGAAGGTATCCAAGGCAATCTGTACTGTTGGATGCATGATTATCACAGAAAAAGGGAAATAAGAACAGTTAGGTGAAATTTCTCATCATGGAGGGAAGTGACTCGCGGAGTGCCATAGGGCTCAGTGCTAGTAACAGTTATGTTTTTAGTATATATAAATGACATAGTATCACTGGAAATGGAAGCTATCTAAATATGTTTGCGGATGATGCAAATATACAAAGGAAAATTACTAACAGATTCTTGCAACTTCATGAATGGAGCAATAAATGGCAAGTGGAATTTATTGTGGACAAGTGTCATCTAATTAAGTTTGGTAAAAGTGAGAAAAAACCAGATTGGGATTATAAGTCAGGAAGATCAACCCTACACATCAGAAAGGGAGAACCTAGGAATGATTATCAATAACAGACTATCTCCAGCAGACCACATCAGTGAGAAGGTACGTAACATGTATACATTGCTTGCTAAAATGAGAATAACATTCACATACATAAATGAAGACATGCTGAGAAAGACAAGAACATCATTCATCAGACCAACTGTGGAGTATGCATCTGTAGTCTGGAATCCTCATCTCAAAAGGCACATAGATAAGATTGAAAAAGTACATAGGGCAGCTACAAGATGGGTACCAAGCTTAAGGGATCTAAGCAACGAAGAAAGACTAGAAAAACTGAATCTACCAACACTACAGGAGAGAAGGAAAAGAGGAGACATGATTATGCTATATAAATGCATCCCAAAGAGAAAGTAGACATAAATGAGGATATAACCTAAGGGAAAGCATCATCAAGAGGACACTGCAAAATACTACATAAAAAGAAAGACGATAAAGACGTAAGGAAATTCAGTTTCCCAAATAGAGCAGTTGATCAGTGGAATGCAGTACCGAATGAAATAGTGTTGGTGCCAAAACTATTCATAAATTTAAAGTTATGTATGATAAAAATGGTTTTATAGACTGGACAATACGAGCTTGACTCATTCCTGGAAAGATACAATTAGATAAGAACAATTAGGTAAGGTAAGAATACACACACACACACCAGGGAAAACCAAGATCAGTTAACCTTGGGCAAAGAATACACAGTAATCCGTTTCGCTGTCGCATGCACGGATGTAATAATTAGTTGTGATGTTTGTATGTGTTCGTGGATTGTGTGTCTTTGTTGTGTTTGCACGCATGCGCGATTATATATGTGTGTGTGTGTGTGTAAGAGAGAGAGAGAGAGAGCGATGAGGCTTCGCACACATCCAAATGGTATCTGGCATTTATGAAAGGGCCGCCAGACGGCTAATGCAAGAACTACACATATCTATCAAGCCATGTTTTCAGGCATTTGTATAAGTACTGTATTTGCCATTCCTTTTTTTTTTTTTTTTTTTTTTTTTTTTTTTTCCACTGTGTCACATTTATTTATGCCTCGTGTCAGTATTTACCATTCATTTATTCATTATATGCAGGACTATACCACACTGATTTATATGTGCTCCTTCTTTTGGTATTAATATTGGTGTGTTTGGTATTCGCTTGTGATCGTATATGCAGGACTTCACGTTATATCACATTGATTTACTTATGCCCCGACTTAGGCATTAGTATTAGCATTTACCAATGTCTGTATATGCAGATCTAAACCAGATTTATTTATGTATACCCCATATTCAGACATTTACATTACTGTTGCGGACATAATTACTGATATTCTTATATTACAATGAATTACGAGACAGTGAACAGTGACTTTCGTTCAGTGGTGGGATCCTCGGAGTCCAACCAATTTTGCAGAATAATATGTAGGAATTTCATGTCTGTCCAACCTAAAGCTGGGGCTGAATTATTGTCCTTAACCGTACATGACAGTTGCCAGGCATACGTATATTCAAGACTGTTGAACTGATTTACCTCGAATCTTTGACTGGAAAAGATGTGTCACCATTAACAACCGCCTTGTATTTGAGCAGCTTCTCTAGCATCTCTTTCTGAGTGATTTATTTTGCATTTTACATTTTAAAATGCTCATGTATATTACCCTACTCATTATATACCAACTCGTCCTGTGTATTGTGCAGACTGAAATGTAGAAAGAAGTATTATCAGAGTTGTAGAGCCACCTACAATACGATATCCTGGGTCGAGATACACAAGCATGGGTAATAATTGCTTTCTCGTAACTATGCTTTGTGCGAGTATCTGCAGGAAAGACAAATGAGAATGGTAATTCTTCCCCCCCCCCTCTTTCTCAGAAAAAAGTGGGTAGAAGAAGATTATCGTAGGCCTAGGTTGTAACTAACTTCTCTACAGGAACGATACGGGAAGGAGCATAACATTCTGTATGCTTCGTTCTTCCAGTAAAAGCAAATCCATGTTACGGCAAAGAATCGATCGTAGATGTGTTAGAATGCCATTCATGAATGTACAGTCGATACGTTTTCACTTGACAGGACTTAGCCATTCTCGTATTGTGAATACTAAGTCGTGGTTACATGAAGTTCAGGGAGCCTTTGATATAAGGTAATCACTCACACCCTCATTTACCTGCTCACACCATTTACTGCCAGTATAAAAACTACACTGCAGTGCATTAAATATCTTGTGCAATGCTCGAAATGTTTCACCGTTGCTGTTACTTGCTGAAATATTTGATCCCAACATCTAATACCATTCGAGACTCTTCATAACTATATTAGTGTATATTTTATTTCGTAGTGTAAACTACCTCTTTCATCACGGTATCGTTACAGTTAATGTTAGTAATGTGGGCAACCATAAACATCAATATGCACTGATGAGAGGAAGGGATGGAGTGGAGATTTACAGGATGTGAGAGAGGGGTGTGAGAGTTGGAGGGTGGACAGCCAATCATAAAGGACAGGGCGGCATGGAGGCGATTTGTTGTCACTTCTTACGGGGTCTGTAACCCTTACAACAATGTTTCAACGTATCGTTTGTGCGTAATACACTTATTTAAAAGAAGGAAGAATATGTCGTGAACCATTAATTGTCTACTTGCGTCTGGCCTGCGATATTGTTGCTAATATTTAGCAAATTATTTACAAGGCAAATGCCAAACGCTTGCGTATTTAAAAGTGTTCAGAGACAGCAAAAGGATTTTTCAGTAAATCATGTAATGTTGAACTACGATCAAGTTATAGTATGATGGCCAGCAATGACTTCAAGGATTATATCTGATTTATAATAATAGGAATGCTGTAACAGCTCTTTTATTACTGATTGTGGATAAATTGATGCAAATATGTGGTTGGTTGCCTGTGTATAGTCTTGTATCGTGCATGGATGGGCTAATGAATGTAATAGTTATTAGTTTCCTTATATTATCTGTTGGATGTGAATGTCTCTTGTTTCGTTACTTCTCAGCGTGTATTAAAGGTTCATTTTTGTGTTTTCGCCATTTACCTTCCGTGCATATTAATCAGGTTATGTTTAAATTCATTATTTATACCTGCTCCTGCAGTTATCATATCTAATACATATTATTTCAGTTATGCCAACATCACGTTTTCTATCATCCTGGCTACAACGAAAAAGTTTGGAAAAATGACGTCAGAACCAGTGTGGATTTGCGGCAACTCTGCGTCGGAAGGCCCATCTCACAGTCTCTCTCACTCAAACGCGTCACATTGGATCGAGCAGCGAAGAGGAGAGGAAGTGTGGTTTGGCATCGCTTAATCTTATCTCATCTCTCCCAACACTCTGCGTCTAGCTTCCAACCAGTGAGTATTCAGTTTCATTATAGTCTTTCTCAGGAAACATGAGGGAATTTTACAAAGCCTTTGCCAAAATCGGAACACGAGTGACCGTGTGAAGGATTAAGAGGTGCACTCGGGATTCTGGTTAGTTACGGTAAGGAAGCCAATGAAAAATAGCCATGAAAAATTAAGAAAAATTATTTTATTTTATTGTTTTATTACTATTCTTTATGAAAAAACATAAACTGATTTACAATAGTTTTACTGATCGAAGGATCAACAGTAGCATTTCCTTTATAAATATTCATTATATTCTAAAATTTACATTGAAAATACAATCTCTCTCTCTCTCTCTCTCTCTCTCTCTCTCTCTCTCTCTCTCTTGATATTCATGTCTCCGTCATCTAAACCTTCTTCACTGGTGGAATCATTCGCCATGTTAATGACGAATTCTTCGACCATGTGATTGCGCATAATGTCATTTCTGATATATTCCTGTTCTAGCTTTCTCGTATGCTCCATACATTTTTGCCAGTTTTCTGGTGTACCTTTCCTCACAGCATTTCTTGTGATTTCCTCCACCACACGCATTGTCTGATTATTATTGGAATTCTTTTTTCTTACTTCATCTTTCACTTGAGCCCGTATAAGTTCTATTGGATTTAATTCGCAGTGGTAGGGCGGAAGTTGTAAAACCTTACGTCCTTGGTCTTTAGCGAGTGTCTATTTCATACTCTTGCCTGTCTGTTTCTTTCCACCAGATCTAGCAGCTCTAGCTTGGAGTGTTGTGGGTTGTGTTGAATGTTGTTCTCCCTCAGCAGTATCACGTCGTTCCATCAGAATTTTTCGTCCTTTATCTGATTTCTTGAAAGTATATCCATTCTTTCTCAGGAGTCTGTGAAGGCTTGCTCTTGATCCCTTAAAATTAATCTCCTTTACCTTCGCTAAAATTTGATCCAAATTCGGAACTTCACCTCTCATAAAATGATGCGACAATTCTGCGAAGACATGCAATATCAAACGCGTCCATGCTGTCCACCACTGGAGATATCCTGGGTCTCTTCAACGGGGGCGAGGAAACGCTGCCTTCTCATGCTTCCCTTTTGAATCTTTGTATAGAGCTCACAGATATTCCTGTCACTTCCGATGTTTCTCAAGAGCGGTCTCATTTAATGAAGAGTGGATCCTCCGATGGTGCTCGTGCACACGAAGCACCACAAGCTTTCTCCGCCTGTTGAATGGCTGCCGACAATCCTCACGCTCCAGGTTTTCGGTCATTATTGAGTCTTGCAACATAAAAGAATAAATTGTAAATGATAAAGAAAACACATCTCACCACATCACAACACAACACAACGTGCGACACCACAACAAAACACAACACAATGTGCGACACAACACAACACAACGCAACGTGCGACACCACAACACAATGTGCGACACCACAACTGAACAAAACACAACGTGCGACACCACGACACATCACAACACAACGTGCGACATCACAATACAACACAACACAACGTGCGACACCACACCACAACATAACACAACACAACACAACACATTACAACACAACACAACAACACAACACAACACAACGTGCGACACCACAACACAACGTGCGACATCACATCACAACACAACACAACGTGCGACACCACAACACAACGTGCGACATCACAACACAACACAACACACCACACCACACCAACACATAACATAAATCCACCAAGCTATATTACTTATAAAGGTATCTATATTTTGATGACATGTATAATTAGTACAGTCATGGACAGAGAAACCTGGACAGGTGAGTTGAGGCAAATGTCCTATTTTCTCTTTTCCCTCAGGTTGTCAGTCACTCTTCGTTCACGACTCCTTTCCCCCATCCCCCTCCCCCCATCCCGTTAATCCCATCCCTCCTCTTCCTTAGGCTACTCAGCTATCACTATGAAAACATATACACACACACACACACACACACACACACACACACCTGAAAAGCTCATCTTCATTCTTCATAAACGCCGCTGCTCTCTCTCTCTCTCTCTCTCTCTTTCAAGGTTCTGTTGGAGTGAATAGTGTCAGTGCAAAGTCTGAGTTTACTGTGAAATAAGTATTATATAAAAAAAAAAAAAAACACTGGAACATATTTAAAGAGAACACCTGCAGTAGGCCGGTTGGCCTTTGCTGAGCAACTCCTTTAAAGTTTGGGTCTGCATGCTAGAGAGAGAGAGAGAGAGAGAGGTGAGGAGTGACCACTTGTCCCCTGGGAATGACCAGCCCCCCTCCCCTCTCACTTTCCCCCTCTCTCTCTCTCTCTCTCTCTCAAGGTTCTGTAGTAGTGAATAATAATGTCAGTGCAAAGTATAACTTAACTGTGATATAAGTATTATAAAATAAATAAAACATTGGAATATATTTATAGAGAATAACTACAAGAAGTCCCCTCGAGACGCGAGCATGTGGAACTGTCATTAATTCCCTGTGGGTCATTTACGTTCACCTTCATACATGTCTACACCCTTCTTCCACAATTTTCGCCATAGATTCCACAATATTTCTCCTCATCTTTACTTCCCAATACAAAGCATACCATTAGTCATGATAATGATTGCACACACACACACACACACACACACACACACACACACACACACACACACACACACACACACACACACACACATAAATCTATAGTAATCACTGGTATAGAAGAGGAAGAAGTAAAAAACAAGATCACAAGAGACAAAAAGGAGATGGCAAATGTAATGAGCTTACTGAAAGAAGTATCAGAGGAAATCTATAGTAAAGACATAGAGGAGCACAAGAGGTTAGGGAAATACGAGAAAAGCAAGACAAGACCTCTAAAGTTGACTTTCCAGAGTGTAAACACCATGGAAAGAGATACTAAAAAAAGCAAAGAATCTTATGGAAAAAGAGGAGTTCAAAAATGTATGGATAAAAAGATGCCTACCACAAGAGGAACTGGAATTACTGAAAGAGAAAAGGGAGGAAGCAAAAACAAAAAATGAGGGAAGATCAGAAGAGGAGAAGAAGAAATTTTTTTTACAAAGTAATAGGATTGCAGGTACGAAAGTGGTACACAAACAGGATGGAATAAAAAGGAGGAAGGTAGTAGAACCATGTCTTGATAAGTATATAAACAAGATGATAAAGTTGATGTACTCAAATGTGGATGGAATGGTATCTAAATTACTAGAGATGAATGATTATGTCAGAGAAAATGAACCACAAATAATATGCCTAACTGAAACAAAATTAACACCAAGGATATCCAATGACATACTAAACTTAGAGGAATACAATATATGGAGAAGAGACAGAAATTTAAAAAAAGGAGGAGGAATTATAATATTAACTAAGAAGAATCTAAAAGTCAATGAAATAAAACTAGATATACCATCACAAGTAGAACTGATTGCAGTAGAGATCAACACATCTGAAGGTAAAGTAATTGTAGCCAATTTGAACATGCCACCCAGCTCAAACACATGGGAAAGAGATAAATATGAGGACCTGGCAGAGAGTACAATTCAGAGTTTAAAATCATTACTACATAAAATGGAAGAGAAATCGGAAAGAATTATACTAACTGGGGATTTCAATACAAATATAAATTAGAATACTCTAGATATAATTAGCCAAGAAAGCTGTTGGGACCAAAAGCTCCTGGATCTCGTGCAAGAGTTTTTCCTAACGCAACATGTGAGGGAAACCACCAGAAAAAGAGGACTTGATGTACCTTCAGTGCTAGATCTAATATTTACTAGGCAAGAAAATGATATTGACAGTTTAATATATCGCCCTCCACTCGGCAAAAGTGATCATGCAGTACTAAATTATAACTTCAGGATAGCATATGACATAGTAAACAGCAATGACAGTTACAGAAAGAGACTAAACTATAAAAAGGGAAATTATCAAGACCTAAAGAAGTATTTCTTAGAAGTTGATTGTGAAAATGAGCTTAGAGGACAAGATTTAAATGCTGTATATAAAAAATTGTGTGAATTTTATGAAATAGGAGTCCAGAAGTACATCCTACAGCACAAAGAAGCAGATAAGAAAATACAGAAATGGTTCAATACAGAATGTAAAAAATCAAAAGAAAGAAGAGATTTGTTGTGGAATAGATACAGAAGACACAATAGTGAAAGGGCGTATAATAATTACAAACAGGCAAGAAACGATTATACAAGAATAAGGAGGGAAGCCCAAAAACAGTTTGAGGAGGATATAATAAATAAAAGTAGTGATCAACCAAAGCTGTTTTACAGCTATATCAGAAGCAAAACCAAAGTAAAAGATATAATACAATCCATTATGGACGAGGGAATCACTTATACACAAGAGAAAGATATTTGTGAAACACTAAATAAGAATTTCCAATTAGTTTTTACAGAAGAAAAAATTTTTGAGAGGGACTATGTGGAACATGCATGTCCAAACGTACTACCAGATATACAAATAGCAGAAAAAGTAATACAGGAGGAGTTAAGTAGATTAGACAGAGGAAAAGCAAGTGGTCCTGATGATATTTCATGTTGGGTATTACGAGAATATGGAAAGGAGTTAAGTAAACCATTATTTTTAATTTTCCAGAAATCCTTGAGTCAAGGGAAACTACCTGATATTTGGAAAAAAGCAAATATTGTCCCCTTATTCAAGAAAGGAAATAGACAAAATCCACTCAACTACCGACCAGTATCACTGAGCAGTGTTGTAAGCAAGGTATTAGAAAAGCTTATAAGAAAAGCTTGGGTAAATCATCTAGAAGAACACAGTATGATAACAGAAAGACAGTTTGGTTTCAGAAAAGGAAAATCATGTGTTACTAATCTGTTGAGCTACTATGGCAGAGTAACAAACACAATACAGGAAAGGGAAGGATGGGTGGACAGTATCTATTTAGATTTCAAGAAAGCTTTTGACACTACCACACCAAAGACTTTTATGGAAACTGTACCATCAAGGAGGAATTCGAGGCAAACTGTTTTGTTGGATGCAAGACTTTCTCATAAATAGAGAAATGAGAACAGTACTAAGGGGAAACTACTCATCATGGAAAGAAGTGACTAGTGGAGTACCACAGGGTTCAGTGCTGGCACCAATCATGTTTTTAGTGTATATAAATGATACAGACAGTAACACTGGAAATGAGAGCTATCTGAATATGTTTGCAGGTGATGCAAAAATACAAAGGAGAATTACTAACACAGACTCTTGTAAAGAGCTACAAGAAGAATTAAATAAACTTCATGAATGGAGTAGTACATGGCAAATGGAATTCAATGTGGACAAGTGTCATGTAATCAAGTTTGGTAAAAGTGGAAAAAGACCTGATTGGGATTATAAGTTGGGAAATAAAACCCTATACACATCAGAAAGAGAGAAAGACCTAGGTGTGATTATCAATAACAGACTATCTCCGGCTGACCACATCAGCGAGAAGGTACGGAACATGTATACACTGCTTGCAAATATGAGAATAGCATTCACATACATAAATGAAGACATGCTAAAAAGTTCAAAGGGCCACTACAAGATGGATACCAAGCTTAAGGGACCTAAGCTACGAAGAAAGACTAATTAAACTGAATCTACCAACACTACAGGAGAGAAGGAAAAGAGGTGACATGATAATGCTATATAAGTGCATATCAGGGAAGGAGAAAATAGACATAAATGATTACTTAACATATGGAGAAGCATCAGCAAGAGGACACTGCAAAAAACTGCATAAGAAGAGAGGTGATAAAGACGTAAGGAAATTCAGTTTCCCAAACAGAGCAATTGATCAATGGAATGCACTACCAAATGAAATAGTGTGTGCCAAAACAATTCACAAATTTAGGGATATGTACGATAAATATGGTTTAAGACACGGGACAGTACGAGCTTGACTCATTCCTGTAAAGATACAGTTAGGTAAGAACAATTAGGTAAGAACACACACATAAACACAAACACACACACACACACACACACACACGAGAGAGAGAGAGAGAGAGAGAGAGAGAGAGAGGGTAGATGGGGGAGGGAGGAGGGAGACAAGAAAGGACGGAAGCAGAGGTTTAAAGAGAGAGAGAGAGAGAGAGAGGGTAGATGGGGGAGGGAGGAGGGAGACAAGAAAGGATGGAAGCAGAGGTTTAGAGAGAGAGAGGGAGGGAGATGCTAGATGGGGGAGGGAGGAGGGAGAGAAGAGAGGAGGGAAGCAGGGGTTTAGTGAGAGATAGAGAGAGAGAGAGAGAGGGTAAGTCCGTTGATGAAATGCGAATATAGATATCCAGCTCTGATTGAAGTAAGGGGAAAACTGCAGACAACTCTGTCTTGTCATCTCCCAGGAGTCAGTCAGGAGGTGCTGTGACCTGAGATGCCAACTTACAAATTCTTGATGACAGGCGAATCAAGCTCAAAAAAAAAAAAAGTAAAATAAAAGGAATAATATGCTATTAAATCTAAATATACAACGAATAACTGGTCCAATATTTTTCGTTTATTTTTAGCGCTTTGTAAAAAAAAAAAAAAAAAAAAAAAAAAAAAGTTGCATCCAAAAACAGGAACCACAGTTCATATTGACCTCTGAGCATAGCAGGTCACTTATACTCATTCATTCATTGGCTGTGTGTGTGTGTGTGTGTGTGTGTGTGTGTGTGTGTGTGTGTGCTTCTTGCCCTCAGGCCTTGTTCCTGGCCAGCCTGTATTCCCACAGGTCGTTAAATCAGGTGCGTTCGGCCTTTGACAGTGGCATTGGAGTAAAATAGACGATATTCTACCCTCGTCTTTCCTGAGACCAGCTTATATATTTACCGTATTCCCCTTCAGTCATACATTTTTAATCGTAGTAACAAGTTGAGTCGTGTCCCTCGCTCTGTGATACTTTTGTTCTAACGGTCTTGTAATGCTAGGTGTTTTAGGGTCGGCTTCTCGTCCCTCTAATCATCTAATGCCTAGTGTGTAGCTGGGTTCTCTTTCTAGACCGGAGCCTAGATAAATAAGAGAGAGGCAGGACACAAACTCAAGGCAACAACCTTACATGTGTATTACAAAATTCTTCAGCGGAACGGGTAGATGTCACGAATACAGATATACTGGACAGTTATAACTCTTAGGCCTAGATATGGGTTGCTAGTATCGCGCAAGATACTACTTAGGTCAAGGTCGGGTAAGGTGAATAGCACTTAGGGCAGAGAGGTTATGCACTATTATTGCAGGAAGTCCAAGTTTTATATATTGGTGGAACTGGTGGTACTATCTCACTGTGGGTAATTATTACTTTAACATGGAAGGGCCTGGCCGCAGGCGAAAATCATCTAAACTGGCCGCAGGCGAAAATCATCTAAACTGCGCATGCGCCAGAGAGTCTCGTTGTCCGTTCTTCAAAGCCCTTCCCTCCTCAGGGGGAGGCAGCCTGAGGGCTGAATACACAAGTTAATATCATATTACAAAACAAACAAAAATGTTCATATTTCCACAAATAGCGAAGTTTTTAAATGACGCCCATTTCTTATGCCTTTGCCCCTGCATCAAGGCCGGCCCACTTAGCCTGCTGCAAAGGCAGGTCGTTATTGTAGATCTGAATATATCGGTATTTAAGGTAAAACCTCATATTCCGCAGATTAGACACTAAAACCAGAATAACAAAAATAATTCCAGCTCCTGTAGAATAGGCTAAGAGTAACTCGAGTCTAAACCTGTTGTTAGCAACACGATTATCAAATTCGTTCATAAATCATCGAATACTAGAAAGGTAAATTTCTAGAACTACACCCAACTCACTTTGAAGCTTAATTTTATATTTTTTTAATGTTTTATCATGTGATTAGTTCAAAGCTGACATTCATTTCCGTCAGAAATGATAAAAATATTACTCTTATACTAACCTAACTTAACCTTATGTAACCTATTGTAGGAAACATCCAGATACACATGAAAATATCATAGAATTACTTAGAAACATATATCAGTTTAGGCCTATAGGGTAAAACCTCATCCCGCAGATTAGACACTAAAACTAGAATAACAAAAACAAGCCCCAGCTTCTGTAGATTAAGCTAGGTTAAGAGATACGTGCATAAGGTATTTAGCCTAGGACAATTTTTGTCGCCAAGAAAAAAAATAATATATATTTACTTCCAAGCCAATCTGACAACTCTAGTCCAAACCTGTCATTTACAACATGATTATCAAATTCGTTCATAAATCGTCGATTACTAAAGGAAATATATTTTCAAGCTTCCAAAGCTGTGTGTGAGTGACAGACACTACAATAATATTACAATAGCCTACCCATCTCAAGCTGTGACAAGCAAAAGGTGCAAATTTTGCTAGTTTCTATAGTAGGACTCGCGCACGTTTGCGGCTGTGGTGTGGCCCGCACCTGTGTACAATGGTACCACGTTTCCCCAACTTGCGATGTGAAACGGAAGCTATTTATGTACAAGGCATCACAAATTCGATAAATTCAGATGAATAAAAATTACACTTGTGTATTTTGATAGATGAATCAACAGTAATCTTATTATGCATAAAATATTTATACAGTAACACAGAAACATGGCATACATATTGTACAGTGTTGCTAAAAGAAATTGTAGTCACTTTTAATGGTTTTTAGCGTAGTTTTAGGGTGGGTAATAATATTACAGTTATGGATATAAGATAATGAGCCTGAAAAAAGAAGAAATATGCCAATATCCAAAGTAAAAGAAATAATTCATGTAATTCTTGTGAGTGGCAACACTTACCCAGTCTGGCCTAAGGTAAAGTACGTACCTCCGTAGACCCAACCATAGCTTGTACAGGTGTTGCTAGGGAAAAATGCTCACATTTACCGGCTTTTACCATAATTTTAAGGACGAGGAATAATCACATTTATAATCATAAGCTAATATGTAGGACAAAATAGTAGGCATATGCCAATACCGAAGTAAAAAAAAAAAAACATTCACTCGCGAGCGGCAACACTTCCACACCCAGTCGGCGAGAGAGAGAGAGAGAGAGGCAGGAGAGGGGCATGCATTGAATGCATTGTCGGCATCACTAAATATAACAAAACCAAATTAACAAATGAAAGCACAATTATAAATAACTTATAAAAGAATCAAAAGTACTCAGGGTGGCTCACATTTCCCGCCAGGAGAGAGAGAGAGAGAGATAACGGTATAGAAAACGTGGCAACACTGTACACAGGTGCGGGCCACACCACAGCCGAAAACGTAGGCGAGTCCTACTATAGTATTGTATTTGCTTAAAACTCTGTTGTTTACATCTGCCAGCTGAGAGAAAACACGGGCCAATCAGCGACGAGACTTTCTGGTGCATGCGCAGTTAAGATGATTTTCGCCTGCAGCCAGGCCCTTCCCTTTAACACTGGGGCCTGCGTATGATCTTAGTGTGGCGCAGCGTTATTATTTGGTAGCGCATTCACTGTGGTAGACCCGTATTTCACTGTCTTGCCGTGTTCACTGTTTTGCTGTTACCTTTCTTATTCCACCACTTTTATATTGTCACTGATGCTTTTCTCACTGACTTCCTTTATACTGTTAATTCACTGTTCTGCCTTTACTTCACAATGTCACGGACACTGTGCTTTCACTGTCACTCCTTTCGGGTCTGGGCGTCGTGGCGGTTGGGTACAAGGGCGGCGGAGGTGACTCAGCCTAACTACTGACGGGGCTGGGTTCCGCCAGGGTCCTCTGTGTTTAGGGGCCACGGGATCACACGTAGAGGCGTCCTCTCTCGTCCGGGGCTGCCGGTGGCGGAGGGTCCTGCACTTTCGGGGCTTGGGGTGGGAGTCTGGCCTCGGGGCTGGGGCCGAATAGCTGCTTGAATTTCTCGCTCAGACGCCTGACGGAGGACGATGATCCAGGCTTTGGGTGTAGGGAGGTCCTGCCCAGGGGATCTGGGGGCAGTTTGGAGGTCCCAAGGGCTGCGGTCCCCAGTGTTCAGAGACACCATTAGGAGGGGGCTGCGGCGTCAGCTTACGTCGGGGTCTGTCAGGCGAGTCCTCTCAGGATCCGGCTGCAGGGAGAAGAGCCCAGTGGTAGTCACGGGGCCTCTCCAGTACTTCTCCAGGCTGGGGGCTCCCTCTGAGTCGTAGGTTGGTGAACAGGATTCAGCACCTGATGGAGGAGCGGCAACCAGCCGTCTCCTGCCATAGGGCCCAGCTACTGGCCGTGGCCTTCTGGGGGCACGGCTACTGGCTGTCGCTAAGGCTCGGCTACTGGCCGTGGCCTGGGGGAGGGAGTGGCTACAGGCTGACATAGGGGCACCTTCAGAGCGACTACAGGCCGTCTCCTGACGAAGGCAGGAGCAGCTACCAGCCGTCTCCTGGTTCCCTCTGGAACGGATGCAGACTGTCTCCTGTAGAAGGGTCGAGCAGCTACTGGCCGTCTCATTAGGGGTACCTTCAGAGCGGCTTCTGGTCGTCTCCTGATGAAGGCGGGAGCGGCTACAGGCCATCTCCTGTTTACCTCCAGAGCGGCTGCAGGCCGTCTCATGTAGGAGGGTTGAGTGGCTGCCGGCAGTCTCGGGTGCTGACTGGAGCTGGAGGAACAGCTCTACCCCTTGGTTGTTGGTGGTCGGCTCGCCCGGAAGGTAGTCTCGTATTCCTGCTATGGTGACGGCGGGCTAGCTCCGGGTCATAAGGGCGCGTGGCCAGGGTGGACGTATGTCCTTGTCGCCCGGAGTCCAGGCATGCTGTATATGCTCCTCGGTGGACCCTTTGTTACATTATACTGCATTTTAGGTCTAATAACCACCAGATAAGGAAAGTGTAATGCTAGGTGTTTTAGGGTCAGCTTCCTGTCCCTCTAACGCCTAGTGTGTAGGTGGGGGGGGGGCATGTCCATCGTAGGGAGGGGGGGGCTTTTTTTATACTATTCCTTCCACGTATATTTCTTCTAGAATGTATTGTATGAACATGTAATGAACTAAATATATGCTGCATTATACTAGTGTAAGCACCAAAACCAGCTGAAACCAGTTTTATTTCTGGTACCAAAATGAACGCTATTCTTTTCTCTACACGTTCATGACACATGTCTGTGTCTGTCGAACCGATATCATACGGCCGAAAATTCCGATGGAAGAATTATCTTTTTTATCCAAATTACTTTGACCTGGGGAAACTGATATTGTCTAAGATCCTCGAGAGTTTCCTTGTGAAAAAAAAAAAAAAAAAAAAAAAAAAAAAATCGTCTGGCTGTAGCCAGAGTAAAATACAAAGTGCGTTTATGAGGCTGAAAATGTTAAATGCCACGTGGGAGAGTCACAGCTGTCCTCAGCCAAGAAGAGAGAGAGAATTACTGTTTGGTTTACCGGGTGTGTTGATATTAAGTTTTCATCGGAAATATGTTTATTTTTATTGTTTATTACGGCATTATTATCATTATTTTAATAATTTTTTCTTAGCACTTTTTCAAGTTTGTGCCCGATGAAACACAGAGGGAAAGCATGGGCGTGACTGTGTATGACGTGTGAAATTTTTATGAGACACTCGAACTGTTTAATGTTTAGTTGTTTATTCTGGTAATATTGTTGATTACAACTGCATCATACATCATATTTTTCAATGCCATAACTCTGGAATGTTCACATCCTCCATCCCTTGTAGTCGGATATTCATGCAGATATACGCCGGCTTGTTCTCCGGAACATTTCAGTCAGTTCAGCCACGGAGAGTGCAGCGGTTTTTTTCTTTTTCGGATCCCAAGAGAGGGAGTTGGCATATCCTCTGATGGGTCACGCATCTTCTGTACGGAGTCAGTAGCCTTGTTACCCTTGAAAAGGTAGCTTCGCATGTAACAGAAGATGCCCCAGTAGTCCAGTGTGTTTTGAAAACCTTTTTCCACTATCTGTAGGGGTTTTCCTATTTTTATCAATCGACATGGGTGTATACCTTATCTCGATCCTTACCAACCAAATACTTTCGGCAAGGAAAGCAGAAGCATGAGTCTTTTTCCACGGAATGTTCAAGCCAAGACCGGTCCGAGGATCATTTGTTCTGGAACGAAGGACTTTGTTTTCCGAACAGTCTTCGGTGCGTTCGCTACGCGTGGTTGAGTAGGTCTAAGGTCTCCAAGATCTGACTGAGGCTGAGAGAGACCACTAGAATGAGAGGTATCCGAAAGCAGGTTCGAAGAGTTTGTTGCCTTTGGTTCCTTTTTCCTAGCATCAAAAAAAAAAAAAAAAAAAAAATGTTGAGAAGAGGGAGACTGTCGGGGAGACAGTCTTATCAGATGAGACCATGGCTCTCTTCGTCCTTATCACAAATGCGTCCATTATACCTGTGACAGACAAAAAGCCAATCTTCAGAAAACTGCAGGTTAAAATATTTTAATGATAAATATATTTCATAGCTTTCAAGATATTTTTCATAGCTTTTTCAACTTTCATAAGTTTCAACTCGTACCTTTTTCAAAGCTAATTATAACTCCGGCAATATTTCGACGTGGTTTACGTGAAAGTCCACTGGGTGAGCCTTCATGACATAGTTAATACAATATATAATGGATATATTGCATAAATCTATGCTGTAGTATAACTTAGTAAACTGATCGCTGGGAATCCGGTATGCTACCATTAAAAACAGATGCTCCTACAGTGTAATCTTATAATGAACATTAAAATAACTATTTTCTTTTGCAAGAAATAGTTATTCATAAAATAAGGATTCCATATCACAGTTTTATAATACTTCAGTGTTTGTCTTCATATGCTGTTTCAGGTTTCACCCTCAAAACATAATTATAATAATATAATAATGTAACATGCTACAAATTTATAAACAACCTAAATAAATACTAAGGTGTGTGTCATCAAGTGTTAAAGGCAAAGACTACATATCAGTCTTGGCCGTCCTTAGCCACGAATGCACACACCCATATTACCGTTATGACACATTTCATACTCACTATACTCCCCCCACCCCCACCATACGTATTGTCCCACACCCACACGCACACACACATGCTGTATTTGGCATTCTGTGTACTGAATGAAATCCTGCTTTGAATTATGTCGTTCCAAATGTAAATAAGCATGTAGAACTAATATTAATAGCATGGTCATTAACACTGCACACTGTCAGGCTGGCAATACTTAAACAAAGGACCAAGACTGTGACTTGTGCGTGAGAGCTGGAAAACTCCCACAATATGCTTCATAGTTCCATATAGGCTGTTTATATGTTCCATAAGAAATGGCTGTTCATCAGTATGTTAAGTTTAATTATTTGACATAACTGGAGGAACAGGAACCTCTGCAGTGACACTACAGCTCACCACCATAGCTATGAGGATTGGAGGTGTCAGCGGCCACCTCCCCACTAACTGGTATCCGCCACTGAACACACGATTCCCTTTCACATTAACGAAAATATCAGTGTGGGTCTGGCTACCCCATGACTATTACTGAAACATAAACTATGCAAATAAGTATTGATTACTGGTTAACGTAATCCGTAATGTGAGGTGGTTATGTATTGCACCTGTATTTTGACACTATTAAATTTTAGGTAAATATACTAAATGCAACGTCATTACGCATTAGCACAAACTGATAATGTGTGTGTGTGTGTGTGTGTGTGTGTGTGTGTGTGTGTGTGTGTGTGTGTGTGTACTGATAGCCAGCTGAGGAGTTTAAGAGAGAGAGAGAGAGTCGAGGCGGTGGAGCAGGGCATGTTTTCCGCTAACTAGGGAGGGGGTATCCTAGTGTGTAATCGGGTCTATATAAAGATAATAAAAGTAAATAGGTTTAGCATCAATCAGGGCACAGGATAACATTGACACCTTGATAACTATACTATAATGACTAAGAATATATAACTGTTGGCTACTTACTCCCATACTCCCCCCTTTCCCCCTACATCGCGCCATTTCTGGGTGAACTTGCCCTCTGTTTCTGAACCACAACTCAACCTGTATCGTGGTTCACGCTACAAGGCAAGAGAATTATTTTATATAATTCAGACTACAAATGGTATAGTGCACAGCCCATTATCCCAATCACATAATAATTATTAGCCTATATCATTGCATAATACAATGGCCACATAATATAATTCGGAGGATGAAGCTTAGCGATTCGAAAAAATGTCGGGCATGAACACACACACACACACACACACACACACACACACACACACACACACACACACACACACGGGCGCGCGCTGTTGCCACGTTAGCCAAATCCCGCAACCAGGTGGTCCAGTCAGAAATCTTGCCGACTGTACATAGGTGCGTAAGTAAATACGTGCGTAGGGGTGTACAAAGTACGTATACATGTACGTACGTACGTACGTACATGGGTGCATTTGTAGGCATGTACATACGATCATACATAAACACATGCGTACGTAATTACGTACGTACATGAGTAGGTACTTACGTGAATACTTACGCAAGGAAGTACGTATGTATGCACTTCCGTAAGCACGTACATACGGGCGTACGTAAGTACGTACATAGGTAAGTACATGAATGCGTTAGTACATACATAGGTGCGTATGTAAATACATGCATGGGCGTGTACGTGGGTACGTATACAGGTGCATAGGTAGGCACGTAGATACTGTACATAAACACAAATGCATGCGTACGTAATTATGTACGTGGATGTGTACGTAAGTACGTACGTAGATCCAGACGTATGTACACAGGTGCGTATGTAAGTACGGTACGTACATAGGTACGTGTACATTCCCTTCATGTCGCACACCTCACAATTGTTTTGGTCGGGGGTCATGTAATCGATATAATGTGGCTCTATTTCCGAATCACGATCCTGTAAGGGTGGTCTGGAGGACCCTTAGCGAAAGGGAGACGCTACGACAAAAAATGGCGGCCGACACAGTTTGTGCATGCCGGTGTAACGCCGAAAGGGAGCGGCGCGACCGGTAAGGGAGGCGCCAAGAGCGTGCGACCGTTTGTGAATCCGGGCCCTGGCTCTTTCACTTCCTCATTTGTCAGTCTGTCTCTCCATGTGACTCCACATGGAGAGACAAACTCTCAAGTAACTCATTTCCACTGCTGTCACTCTTGACCTCTCTCCCTCCAACAAGGTCCAAGCATCACTTCCATGCGTCAGAGTTGATATCACAATACTGTCATGTAGTAACTTTTTCAATTTCCATGCTTACTTCTCTGTTCCTTATCACTGCTTTCAAGGAACCAGCAACCTTATATTATAACAGTATTTACGTAAATAAGAGATAATATATCCATTATAAATAAAATATATAAATAATAATATAGTATACATATATAACTATTTATAGCATTATTGTTGTAATAATTTTGAAAACTTTCATGTGATATTTAGGTGAGTAGCAGTGTAGTACTAATAGTAGTATAGTACTAATATTATATCAATCGATCTATCGGTGTTTATCTATCTATCTATCTATCTATACATGGTATTCTTCAGGGAGACATAGGACCACCTCTTAATTAATGACAGATTTTTACCTGACATTGAATTGATTCAGTGACTTTGTAAAGGTGTACGTTTTGGAGTATGAAGACTATTTATCAATAAACAAGGAAAATACGATTTTGTAAGAGGGTAGGTTACGATAAGATTGATTAGGTAGGCATAAAATGCCTTAGGATAGGTTACATAAGGTAAGGTTTGATTGAATTAAGTTGGATTATGGTACGAGAACTTAGTATTTTTTATTAAATCAGAAAAGATAAGGGTTATTTTATGCCAGAATGGCGTTCCAAGATCGGCGTCCTTCTGCCTTGGGTGCATAAAAGATGGCGCCCATCTTCTGCAGCGTGGGGGATTGTAAACAAAGATTACTTTTTAAACGCTATTCACGATTTAAAAAAAAAAAAAAATCGAAACTTAGATAATCCCATTACGGGCTTTGGCAAAGTAAGAAACTGAGGACTGCAACATAAGGTGGTTCCAATCTCCTTGAAGATAAACACACACACACACACACACACACACACACACACACACACACACACACACACACACACACACACACACACACACCAAAACATAAAGCCCTTCATTGCTTTGCGAGCGCAGCTGTAATAATTAGTTACGATGACGTGCTACGGAGTCTCTTGTACCAATAGGGGAGGCGGTGGCTCAGTCGGTAGAGAGGCAGCCTGCAGTCATACCAGACTCAGGTTCAGATCCCCGGTGGGGTGGGGAACAGTTTAAGGATTTGAATTTCATAAAAGCAGACTTTAATGATCTACCAAAAGTCCCGTCGACATATCGTAAAAATACCCCCGCTAATACCAATACACCAGTCCTGTATAAGACGGCCGTAGCATGTATTCAATATGGACGGTGGGTGTTAGCGCCGAAGTGGTGACATGTGGAGGTGTGTGGGATGTAGGAGGACTACTGGGCCTTGCGAGCAGGCTGTGAAGCGTATGCTCAGAAGTCGGACACATAAAAAAATATATATATATATATAATAGCTCATTGATGAAGCCCTTCCCAAGAGTCAGTGGTTCCTTATTTACATACATTCAATAGTTTTTTTTTTTTTTTTCCCTTTAAGGCTAATCCCTTGGATCTGGGTGACCTCCCTTTCGTTTTTTCTTGTTATCTCCAGACAGTTTTAATTAGCTATAGCAAGACAGTATCAGTCCCATAAATGTTAAAAAGTGTACCCTAGGTTAATTAAGATCGTCTTGAGAAAGCCCGAATGAATAAAGCGAAAAAGACGTCCCCAGGCTAACATAATTTTAGTTGAATTGGTAGGGAGTGAAATTGGTCTTCAAATGAGACTTACTGAGCAGTTTTAATCTAATTTAAAAAATGTTCTTCGAAAACGTAGGAAAAATTACAGAAATTTGTAAGAAGTAAAAATTGTCGTATTTATTTATTTATTGTGAAATTCTTTTTATAATGATGTCTGCGTTTCATTTCATTTGAACAATATTCAGTACTATACTTTTGCGAATCAGAATTGATCACCTTCATATGTCATTTCGACTGTTTTTATACATTTCCTCCACTCATTTAACTACCATGCACTTCACAACAAAACTGTACTCATTTTATTCTAAGTTAGCCTGAAATTACCACCTGTACATCTAAATTTTTGAGCTGAGGCCATAGATTGACACCAGAATAGAATCCAAGTCACGAATAAGTGTTGTGGAAAGGATGTAGAGCTTAAGCATTATTTCTCCCACTGAGCTTTGTAAAATAAGCTGCAATAGGACGAAAATCAGGGTTGACTTAAGGTTTAAAGAGTACGGAGTGAATATTATAGTTACAAGAGCTGTCCCAATTATGAGGGGATTAATAATTGTGATAGCGTTGGCGGACAGTGAGTTCTGCGATTCTCTCTGAGCTAAATGAAATCGTCAGGCGTAAGCTGCATTAAGATACTAAGAAAGAAGCAACCATCAGAGAGATAATAGGCCATTTCGACTCATTCTAAATATTAAGCTTACTGTCTTATGCGGTAACACATGTATGCGGTCATTAAAGAGAGAGAGAGAGAGAGAGAGAAAATCGTTGGTCAAGATTTAACTTTTTCAATCCGATGTCGACGTAGAAAGAAAAATAAATTGTTAACCCTAGACTTAACCCATTTACTGCGATGGCGACGTTTATTTTATGCTGACCACATCCCGAAGACTTTATTTTGTAAGGACCTCTCGAACGGCAAGGGCTAGAAGAACCAGTCGCCAGTAACCTCTTCGCTCTGACTTTTTATATTTTTACTCTAATTCCTGTCGACATAATATTCACCCTACGATGAACCTTTCTTGGGCTGAAACCGGTTAATAGTTATAAATAATCACTGATCGGTGTGTGTGTATGTGTGTGTGTGTGTGTGTGTATGTGTGTGTGTGTGTGTGTGTGTGTGTGTGTGTGTGTGTGTGTGTGTGTGTGTGTGTGTGTGTGTGTGTGTGTGTGTGTGAGAGAGAGAGAGAGAAAGAAATCATGACTTTTTATTTGGCCATGTTCTCGTTGCCATGGGATATTAACGCACTATTTTCTCAGACAAAATTCTCACGTTACACCTTACTGTCTTTAGAAACGCCATCCTGCAGGGTAGACAGACGTGCATTGTCCAAGGCCATAGTCATCATCACCACCACCACCACTATCACCACCACCTGCCGCTCCACCCGTTTTCCCACTCCTCTCCTCATTGCCCCTCTCTCGTCTCACTCCCTCCTTTTCTCGCCCCTTGCTCTTCTCACTCCTTCCCACTTCTACCCTCCCCTCGCCACTTTGCCCACCCCTCCCCACTTCTTCCCGCCCCTCCCCACTTCATCCCGCTCCTTCCCATTTCTTTCCACCCCTCTCCACTTCTTCCCTTTCCTCCCCATTTCTTTCCACCCCGCCCCACTTCTTCCCGCTCCTCCCCACTTCTTCCCGCTGCTCCCCATTTCTTCCCACCCCTCCCCACCGCCTCCCGCCCCTCCCCACTCCTTCCCGTCCCTCTCCACATCTTCCTTCGCCTCCCCACTTCCTCCCGCCCCCGCCCCCCACTTCTCTCCTCCCCTCCCCACTTCTTCCCGCGCCTCCCCATTTCTTCTCGCCCCACCCCACTTCTTTCTGCCGCTCCCCACTTCTTCCCACGCCTCCCCATGTCTTCCTGCCCCTCCGCACTTCTTCCCCCTCCTCCCCACATCCCCTTACTCCAATACTTTACCTTCTTACTTCTCCCTCTCCCAGCCACTCGCCCCTCATTCCTCAGGCCCTCCACTCACCACTCTTCTCTCACACCAGTCCTATCCCTCCCACCATTCCATTTCTTATTAGAGACCGTATAGAAAGGGTCTCTACTTCTCACCATTCCTCCTCACTCTCTCTCTCTCTCTCTCTCTCTCTCACACACACACACACACACACACACACACACACACACACACACACACACACACACACACACACACACACACTAAATAAGAATTTCCAATTAGTTTTTACAGAAGAAAAAAATTTTGAGAGGGACTATGTGGAACACGCATGTCCACACATACTACCAGATATACAAATAGCAGAAAAAGCAATACAGGAGGAGTTAAGTAGATTAGACAGAGGAAAAGCAAGTGGTCCTGATGAAATTTCATGTTGGGTATTACGAGAATGTGCAAAGGAGTTAAGTAAACCATTATTTTTAATTTTCAAGAAATCCTTGAGTCAAGGGAAACTACCTGATATTTGGAAAAAAGCAAATATAGTCCCCTTATTCAAGAAAGGAAATAGACAAAATCCTCTCAACTACCGACCAGTATTACTGACCAGTGTTGTAAACAAGGTATTAGAAAAACTTATAAGAAAAGCTTGGGTAAATCATCTAGAAGAACACAGTATGATAACAGAAAGACAGTTTGGTTTCAGAAAAGGAAAATCATGTGTTACTAATTTGTTGAGCTACTATGACAGAGTAACAAACACAATACAGGAAAGGGAAGGATGGGTGGACAGTATCTATTTAGATTTCAAGAAAGCTTTTGACACAGTACCACACCAAAGACTTTTATGGAAGCTGTACCATCAAGGAGGAATTCGAGGCAAACTGTTTTGTTGGATGCAAGACTTTCTCATAAAAACAGAAATGAGGACAGTACTAAGAAGAAACTACTCATAATGGAAAGAAGTGACTAGTGGAGTACCACAGGGTTCGGTGCTGGCACCAATCATGTTTTTAGTGTACATAAATGATATAAACAGTAACACTGGAAATGAGAGCTATCTGAATATGTTTGCAGATGATGCAAAAATACAAAGGAGAATTACTAGCACAGACTCTTGTAGGGAGCTACAAGAAGAATTAAATAAACTTCATGAATGGAGTAGTACATGGCAAATGGAATTCAATGTGGACAAGTGTCATGTAATCAAGTTTGGTAAAAGTGGAAAAAGACCTGATTGGGATTATAAGTTAGGAAGTGGAACCCTATACACATCAGAAAGAGAGAGGGACCTGGGTGTGATTATCAATAACGGACTATCTCCGGCTGACCACATCAGCGAGAAGGTACGGAACATGTAGACACTGCTTGCAAATATGAGAATAGCATTCACATACATAAATGAAGACATGCTAAGAAGGATAATAACATCATTCATTAGACCAACCCTGGAATATGCATCAATAGTCTGGAGTCCTCATCTCAAAAAGCATATAGACAAGATTGAAAAAGTTCAAAGGGCCGCTACAAGATGGATACCAAGCTTAAGGGACCTAAGCTACGAAGAAAGACTAAATAAACTGAATCTATCAACACTACAGGAGAGAAGGAAAAGAGGTGACATGATAATGCTATATAAGTGCACTTCAGGAAAGTAGAAAATAGACATAAATGATTACTTAACATATGGAGAAGCATCAGCAAGAGGACACTGCAAAAAACTGCATAAGAAGAGAGGTGATAAAGACGTAAGGAAATTCAGTTTCCCAAACAGAGCAATTGATCAATGGAATGCACTACCGAATGAAATAGTGTGTGCCAAAACAATTCACAAATTTAAGGATATGTACGATAAATATGGTTTAAGACACGGGACAGTACGAGCTTGACTCATTCCTGTAAAGATACAATTAGGTAAGAACACACACACACACACACACACACACACACACACACACACACACACACACACACACAGTGCCGTAAGAATGTTGGTAGGATGCATAACTTACTACAGGTACTGATCATTTGCATCAAGGAAAAATAGTTTCAGTTCATAATCAAAGTGAAAGGGGCTTTAAAAACATGTTATACTGTGTCCACTTTAACATTGCCTAAAATTACTATCTCTCGAACTTAGTTCTGAGTTCTAATAAGAGATTAACATTAGAATATGATATTAGTCACGAAAAAGTGCGGCGAAAAGGTTGTACAGTTGTAGTAATGCCTTGCTCTGCCACTGAGCTACGTCAACTAAAATACATTGACAAAAGAACGAAATATCCGCCAAGTTCAGGTGGACGAACTAATTCTTTAAGACTCGGTGGCCTTGTGGTGCAATGTGCAACGGTGAAAACACACACACACACACACACACACACACACACACACACACACACACACACACACACACACACACACACACACACACACACACACACACACAGTGTCGTAAGTATAACGATAGGATGCATAGCTTACTACAAGTATTGATGATTTGCATCGAGAAAAAATACTTCCAATTCAGGATCATAATGAGAGGCACACAGATCACTAATTCATCTGAAGATTCATTCCAAGTAACTTTTATTGTATCTTTCACCCCCCCCCCCCCCAAAAAAAAAAAGCCTCACTTAATTTCCTCCTCCACCTGTAAGCATTAATATGTCATATGTAATAGTTATAGATATGTAATAATTATAGGCACTAGTATATACCTCATATCACAATGTGCAGTATGTAGTGTCTGCTGGAGACATACACACACAGCTTCTCACTAGGAATGCCATTCCACATGATGTATATCAACAATCTTGTTTCCCCAGATCATCAAGAGTGTCAGGGCACAATTTATCTCAAACAATCTCTTTTTAGTTTAGACGATACAAGAATTTCTTGATACGAACAGTTTAACCAACTTGAGCCAGTTATCCGACGTCATGGAAACTACATATGGAAATCTACCAGACACTGCATCCTCACCGACCCGTACATATTCTCAGACTTTGGAAGGCAAAGTCAAAGAGCCTGAGAGAACGATCGAGGGCAGAAGGCAGGAGATAGGGTAGGTTGGAGGTCTGCCGTCACGCTATGTTATGCTTTCAGTTACATCTCGACATAAATGTGTACAATAAACTCTGTAGCCCAAGAGTGCCTATACCTCGCCTCCCCAACATTACACGATAGACAGGCCAGGGAGACAGATCAGCACCTACCCCGCAACGAGCTTTCATTGCCTCACGATTTTATCGATAGCTGCCCACGTTAATTTCTACTTCCTGAGCTACGATTATCTACATAGGCAACACTATCAACACCGGTGGCAGCTGCGATCTATGATACATCTATGACACACCTACATTCTATATCTAATTAACATCTCGGCTACGTCTAACAACACACCGCCTTCACAAACACTTACGTAAACATAGTCACGATTCAAAGCCATCACCAGACATCCACCCCTCATACGAGTAAACTACCCCACCTAGAGAGACACGGTTACACCTAGCCCAACTGCAGTGCAGCCCCCATCCTTTCCTGCTTTAGTACCAATACAATTTACAACTGACAAACAAACCATATCCCCACACTGTAGTGTAGCTGCCCACACCACAACACAGTTACTCTCCTCATGCATCACAATACCATGCAGCAAGCAATTCTGGCAATTCTCCGACATACCTCCACATTCCTGTGGTCCACTGGGTTCAACATCTTGATGAGCCTGAGGTTAAAACGACAAAGCAACAACAACTTTTCCTTCATGAAAAATGAACAAGATAACACTTTTCAAAGTTCATTATTGTCATTACTGTTTGGTTCCTATAATTTAAGCAGTTTTTAGGTATGTGAAGAAAAGCAGAAGCGCGAAATAGAAGAGGTTGTCAATTGTGAACGAAGCTGGTGACTGGCACTTTAAGCTGCTGGGTGATTTTGAAGTTTATAGATAAACGGAGGACCAGGCTTGTTTACTGATGTTCAGTCTCAAAAACGTGGGTGTGTTCAATCTTTCATTTACCTCCACGAGGAGGTATATGTTGTTACCCCGTGTTGGTTTGTTTGTGTCTGTCTGTCTGTTAGCAGGATTAGGTGCTCAAAAAGTTATGAGTGGATTTTCTTAAAATTTTTTGGAGGAGTAGGGTATGGCCCCAATGAACAGCCGTTTAGATTTTGGTTGTGATCCGGAATTATTTGTTTGTTCACACCATATCTCCAAAAGTTCTCTGTGAATTTCAATGAAATTTTGTGAAAAGGTGGGCCATGGGCCAAGAAAGAACTTATTAAATTTTGTGCGAATCTGGATCCGGATCCTACCGCACAGTATCTCAAAAGTTCTCAGTGAATTTCAATGAAATTTGTGGAAGTGTGGGTCGTGGGCCAAGAAAGAATTCTTTAAATTTTAGGGCGGATCCAGATCCAGATCCAACCGCACAGTATCTCCAAAAGTTATCAATGAATTTCAATGAAATTTTGTGGAAGGGTGGGCCATGGGCCAAGAAAGAATTCTTTAAATTTGATGGCGGATCCAGATCCGGCATTGGCGGAGGTATGCTCTCTCTGGGTGCTGCTCTAGTGTTGTTATTATTATTATTATTAATGATATTATTATTATTATTTCTTGAGATGTTTATTTTGCCCTCGAGAGAGACTGAATGAGGAGAGGGAGCAGAGAGGCAGCCAGGTGACAGACAGACAAGAAAAAACCTTACTTCATGACAAGCAAAAAAGAACTCTGAAGGCTGAAGCAGGCATCATATAATTTACACACACACACACACACACACACATATATATATATATATATATATATATATATATATGCAATTAAATATATATATATGCAATTAAATATATATATATATATATATATATATATATATATATATATATATGCAATTAAATATATATATATGCAATTAAATCAGGTACACATGATTCATAGATATCCACAAGGAAGTGGAAACACGAAATATCCCAAGCGCTTTCGGATATTCAAATCATCAGGGAAGATATGAATAATGGAAAGCCCTCCGGATATTTCATGTTTCCTTTTCGTTGTGGATATCAGTATATATATATATATATATATATATAGAGAGAGAGAGAGAGAGAGAGAGAGAGAGAGAGAGAGAGAGAGATATTATGGTCACGGATGGTGATAAAAACACCTTTGTCAAGGACCTTGACAGAGTTCAGTAGAGTGTAACGTTGTTACTCGTAAAGACCTCCACCTGACAAGGTGTGTGTTTATTACAATTCTGTTGGCATTATTTGCCATATAATTTTCACACTTCACAGATGAACAACGATTAACAGCATGTACACGGATGGACATCATACACATGGATGGACAGCGTATACAAGGATCGACAGCATATACACGGATGAACATCATATACACGGATGGACATCATATACACGGATGAACATCATATACACGGATGGACATCATATACACGGATGAACATCATATACGTAGATGGACAGCGTATACAAGGATGGACAGCATATACAAGGATGGACAGCATATACACGGATGGACATCATATACAGTACATGGATGGACAGCATGCACAATCTTGATCATAAATAATCACCTACTTTCCGGTGCCCCGTGCCTCAGGCTGGCTTCTTTACGCGCGGCAAGTCACAGTGGATTAAGAGGGGATGAGAGGGAGGGGTCAGAGAGAGAGAGAGAGAAGGGAGGGGGGTTGGGGGGACGAGCGATGGTGGAGTGAGGGAAGTGAGGGAGGGTAGGTAGGGGAGGGAGAATGAAATGCAAAGTCGTGGTCACATTATTTGTCTGTTTTCTTTAATTCAGGGGATGATACAAAGGAATTAATATTTGATAGCTAATGCTTCGTTACACCTTGTATAGCGGCGTCAGATAACAAGCTTTATTAGATAGGTGGTGATATAAAGGGCTGGCTCGTGAAAGGAATATACTGAGGTGACAGATGAAACATTAGTGCGGAGACATCGAGTCTATGTGGGCCCATATTGTGAACGAATGGGAGCCAGGGAACGAGACGACACAGGCCTACATCCTCCAGCACACCAAGGACGAATGGGAGCTGTTCAGACGAAACCAGCAAACCATCAACAACATTGTTTCCTCGGTGCCGGGAAAACTGCAAGAGGTTATTGAGGCAGGGGGCCACAGGATTACTAACTAAGGCTTTCCTGGTTGTTTTGGCTTGACTGGTGTCGGTAAACATCGACACAGATATATTTGGGGAGTTTGGGTAGGAATTTGTTTAATTTCCCTGCTAACATTTAATGAGTGATGTCGTTATTATATCCACCCATTTGCAGACAAAATTTATTTACCATTTATGCACAGTTATTATAAATATCCTTTCCATACAGAAGGTGCCATAAAATAGTTGACATGATGGTGACTGTATACCGAGAGGATCATACATACTATGGACAGAGCCGTGACAAAGGTTGCATATAATATTTAGTTCAAAAAATTAGTTACACGTAAAGATAGAGAACGTTTCTTACACAAACAATACGGAAGTCAAAGCCATCCAGATTCTGTTGTGTCTGAAGTCAAATTACACGGATAAGTACAAATATCTTGTTCCGCACTAATGTTTGATCTGTCACGTCAATACATTTCTTTCACGAGCCAGCCCTTGATATTATCACATATCTAAAGCTTGTTATCTGTCGCCGCTATACAAGGTGAAATACTGCTTTATCTACCGAATATTAACTCCTTTATATGATTCCCTGAATGAAAATAGACAAATTATGTGGCCACTACTTCGCATTTCATTCTCCCTCCCTTACCTCCCCTCCCTCCCCTCCCTTACTCCTCCACAGCACCGTCACTCGTCCCCCCACCTATCTTTCCTTCCCTCTCTGGCCTTTCCCTCTCAGTCCCTCTTACTCTAGTATAACTTGCCGCGCATAAAGGGGCCAGCCTGAGGCACGGGGTGCAGGAGGATAGCTGATTGTTTATGACCACGACTGTACTGTACATGAATGGATATCATATCCCATTGGCTCGCAGATTCCCTGTGCGAGGGATTTTGCTGGAAGGGTACTAAGCTTACCGCCCTCTGCCTGTTGGCTCATAGTCGCGAAGCTTATAGGTCCCTACCCCGGGGTTCCCTTCTTTATTAAATTTTGAAAATGCCCAGTTCCGTCTTATATTTAGGACACTGGGCACTAATGGGTTAAAGAAACTGATAGATTTGCCAGTGTTTAACCCATTTGCTCCCAGATTCCTTGAGTAAGGGATTTTGCTGGAAAGGCGCTAGGCATACCGCCCTCCGCCTGTCGACTCATAGTCGCGAAGGTCCCTACCCCGGGGTTCCCTTCTTTATTAAATTTTGAAAAAGCCCAGTTCCGTCCTATATTGAGGACACTGGACGCTAATGGGATATACATGAATGGACAGCATATACACAGATAGACAGTATATGCATGGATGGACATCATGTACATGGATGCATACACTCATACATGGATAGACTTCGTATACACGGATGGACGGCATAATTTATGCACGGATAGACATCATGTACTACAAAGTTGATGGCATGTTATTAAAGGAGGTACCGAGCATGCCATGGGCAGAATGTCCTGATACGTTGTTGAACAACTTAGCACTTTAAGCTATTTCAGTACGATGATGCGTTGAATCCTTATTAATCCCTTTATTGAAATGATGTGTTTTTCCTGTACCCTGGTTACGGGACGATGTTATTAAGCTGAGAAGACGACTGGACTGATTAAGGACAAGAAAGAAGACGATGGACAGTGACCAGCTTGAAACTGGAGAGTGGAGGGTAAGGATTAACTGCTATCATCTTTGCAGGTGCTGCTGTGCTGCTTGGGGATGAGCAAGGAAAGTAGCAGAGATTGGTCAGTGAACTGAGAGCATGTGTGAACAACGATACCTGAATGTTGAATCTGAGGAAGAGTAAAGTCATAAAAAGTATGGTATTTTTTAAAGGCACCAGCACATAGTTGTTCTTTAACCTTTTGGCTACGAATTATGAAACTGATTATGCATTTTACTTCGGTAAACGACAATGGACTTTACTGTTCTCATGAGAAACTTAGAGCACTGAAAATGTTAAAAGCTGCTACGATTAACGTTTTTCCTGCTGTTAAAGGATTTCGTGTTTTCTTCTAGCTTAGGACGAACGATTTAGTTCTGCTCAGAGAAACTTACCGCAACCGAAGGGTTATGGTAAAGGGTTCTGCACGTGTTGGAAATACGTGGGGAAGAAAAGATTAAAGAATAAACGGAGAGCTTGGATCACGGTGGCAAAGTGAAATTGGCTTTCAAAAACATGTTATACTGTGTCCAGTTGAACTTTGCCTAAAATTACTATCTCTTGAACTTAGTTATGAGCTTTAATAAGAGATTAACATTAGAATGTGCTATCAGTCACGAAGGAGTGCGGCAAAAAAGTTGTTGAGTTGTAGTATTGCCTTGTTCTGCCACTGAGCTACGTGAACTAAAATACATTGTCAAAAGAACGAAATATCCGCCAAGTTAAGGTGGACGAACTGGTTATTCTTTAGGACTAAATGGCATTGTAGTGCAATGTGCAATAGTGAAAATATGGAAGAATGACAAGGAGAGGTTATAGCAGGATAGGAGGATGAAAGATGTTTGAAAACATCCTTTAATGAAGTTCACGAAAAGGTTCAGTGGGGAAGAAAGGTTGCCGGTTTACTGAAAGCAGAGATAAGGAATAGGGAAGTGAGTATGGAAGTTAAAAAGTTGCTTCATGACAGTACAGTATTGTGATCCCTACTCTAACGTATGGAAGTGAAGCTTAGACCCCCCTGGAAGGACAAAGTGAAGAGTGAGAGCAGCACGAAACATGTGGAGTTACATATACAGTAGAGACAGACAGCCAAGTGAGGAAGTGAAGGAGAGTTGTGATGTTGCAGTAGATGCGATTAAAAGCGTCACAAGTTCTGAGATGGTATGGCCATGTGGGAAGAATGGGGAATGAGACTGACTAGGAGAGTATATGTGAAACAAGGGGAGGGGGAGGGAGAGACCGAGGATGAGATGGAGGTATGATGTGGGGATAAATGGGGGAATGTGAACTGGAAGAAGGGCAACCTAATGACATAGGAGAGGGTGACACAGAGGCAGGGGCTGAATCGGTAGAGAGGCGGCCTGCAGTCCTGATGGACCCAGGTTCGAATCCCGGCTGGGGCAGGGAACAGTTTAAGAATTTGAATTCCATAAAAAGCAGACTTTCCTGATCTGCCAGATGACCTGCCGACATGTCGTAAATATACCCCCGCTAATACCAATACACCAGTCCTGTATGAGACAGCCCTAGCATGTATTCAATATGGACGGTGGGTGTTATTGCCGAAGTGGTGACATGTAGAGGTGTACGATATGTAGGAGGACTACTGGGCCTTGAGAGCAGGCTGTGAAGTCTATGCCCAGAGTCGGACACATAAAAAAAAAAAAAAAACTAGAGATTTAGGGGCCCAGGGGGCTAGGTTCTTTGCGGGGCCCCCCTCCTGGAGGGGGTCCCCGCAAAGAACCTAGCCCCCCTAATTCTCAAAACTTATCTAATATCTCAGCCGGGATTGGCGGGATGATTATAAAAGCTTAAAAAAATTTAAGGCTTTTTGGCCCCCCCCCCTCAATTGGGGGCCCGTGGGGCAGTTTCAAACAGCCCACCTCCTGCCCCCCCTCAGGTACGCCACTGCATAGAGGTGATTTGTATGTGGCCACCCTCATAACGGGATGAAAGAATCTAGCTATATAGTAAATAGGTATCCATAACTTATTGGTTTTGCGGCAGAATGTCTGGTGATAATGATGATGATGACGATGATGAGAGAGAGAGAGAGAATATCCGGAATGTATGAATGGGAAAAATCACAAAGTGTTATGAGGGTAAGATGCTCTGAATATACAGTATGCATGATCAAAGGGAAGAACATAATTTTTGACGTCATGGAGTGAAAAAAGAAACGTGTGTGAAGTGCTTGAGGTGAGTAAGTTTTGTTTGAGGTGTATGTGGTAAATCACATCATCTTTACGTTTCTGCCCGGATTCGTGCTAAGTCTGTTCTTCGCTCTGCTAAAAATAATTTCATCCGGACTAAATCCTCTCAAGTCTCCAACTCGAATTCTTCCCGCTCCTTCTGGCACCTTGCCTAAAACCATTCTAACAACTTTACCTCATCATCCTTCCCTCCTCTTTTCTACTCTGATGGTTCTGTAGCTATTTCTTCTACTGATAAAGCAGATCTCTTCGCACAGACTTTCTCCTCCAATTCCACCTTAGACGATTCCGGTGCTGTTCCTCTGTCACTTCCCGCCTCTGATTTCCTCATGGCTGACATTAAAATTTCTTCAGCTGATGTATTTTCTGCCATCACTGGCCTCAATACTAACAAGGCATATGGGCCTGATGGGGTCCCTCCTGTTGTTCTCAAGAACTGTGCTTCTGTGCTTACACCCTGCCTAGGCAAACTCTTTCGCCTTTGTCTGTCAACTTGTACCTTTCCTTCTGCTGGAAGTTTGCTCTCATTCAGCCAGTTCCAAAGAAGGGTGACCACTCCCAACCCTCCAACTATCGTCCAGTTGCATTAACGTCCTGTATTTCAAAAGTTTTCGAGTCAGTTCTCAATAGAAAAATTTTAAGGCATCTTTCCTATCACAACCTTCTTTCTGATCGTCAGTACGGGTTCCGTCAGGGACGCTTCACTGGCGATCTTCTCACCTACCTTTCAGACTCCTGGTCATCCTCCTTTTGGGACTTTGGCGAAAGCTTTGCCATTGCACTTGACATCTCAAATGAGGTTTTCGATCGAGTCTGGCATAAATCTTTAATTTCCAAACTGCCCTCTTACGGTTTCTATCCGTCTATCTGTACCTTCATCGCTAGCTTCCTTTCTGGTCGTTCTATAGCCGCTGTTGTAGATGGCCATCGTTCTTCTCCTAGGTCTATCAACAGTGGTGTTCCTCTGGGCTCTGTCCTCTCACCAACTCTCTTCCTTTTATTCATCAGTGACCTTGTAAGCTGTACATCTAACCCTATCCACTCATACGCTGATGACTCAACCCTTCACCTTTTCATTCGGTTCCCGCAACGCCCATCTCAGCAGTTACTTCAAGAAACAAGGGATGAGGCTATGGCACACCTAATGTCTGACTTGGCTCAAATCTCTGACTAGGGTAAAAATAATCTTGTTGTTTTTAATGCATCTAAGACTCAGTTCTTACACCTATCAACCCGTCAATATCTTCCACAGGTATACCCACTAATGTTTAATAATATTCAGCTTAATCTTGCATCATCCTTGAACATGCTTTAGGTTTCATTTACTCGGGACTTATCTTGGAAAGATCATATTACATCTCGTAAAATCTGCTTCCAAGAGATTGGGTGTGCTAAGCCGACTCCGTTCTTTCTTTACCCCTGCACAATTGTTGACTCTATACAGGGGTTTTATCCGCTCGTGTGTGGAGTACAACTCTCATGTGTGGGGAGGCTCCCCACATACAGCTCTTCTCAATAGGGTGGAGTCAAAGGCTTTTCGTCTCATTAACTCTCCTCCTCAGACTCCCTTCAACCTCTGTCTCTTCGCCGCACTGTTGCATCTTTATCTCTTCTGTCGCTACTTTAATGGTCACTGCCCCTCTGAATTGTCTGCATGCATTCCTCCACCTCTACGACGGGCGCGTAGCACCCGTCTAGCAGCAAACTCTCATCCCTTTTCTGTCCAACTCTCTAATGCAAGAGTTAACCGTTACTCCCAGTCCTTCATTTATGCAACAGGTCAGCTCTGGAACTGTCTCCCTCTATCTGTATTTCCTGCTGCCTATGATCTCCAGTCTTTCAAACGCAGTGTGTCCAGGCATCTCGAAATGAATGGATCTTGAATTTGGCTCTCTCTTGTATTTTGTTTTTCTCTTGCAGGGAACTCTTATTGCGGGCTCATGGCCTTTGGTTCCTTCTTGCTCGCATAAAAAAATAAAATGCTGTGAGGTGTATAAGGTAAGTGCTATATGAGGTGAATGCTGTGACGTGTATAGGGTAAGTGCTGTGAGGTGTATGGGGTAAGTGCTGTGAGTTGTATGAGGTAAATGCTGTGAGGTGTATGAGACAAGTGCTGTGAGGTGTATGAAGTTCTGTGAGGTGTATGAGGCAAGTGTTGTGAAGTGTATGAGGCAAGTACTGTGAGCGGTGTATGAGGTAAGTGCTGTGAGCGGTGTATGAATGGTATATGAGGTGTATGAGGTAAGTGCTATATGAGGTGTACGGGGTAAGTGCTGTATGAAGTGTACGAGTTAAATGCTGTGAGGTGTTTGAGGTAAATCCTGTGAGGTATATGAGGTAAGTGGTGTTAGGGGTGTATGAGGTAAGTGGTGTGAGAGGTGTATGTGGTGAGTAATGTGAGGCGTATGAGGTAAGCGCTGTTTGAGGTGCATGAAGTGAAATAAGATGCATGAGGTAAGTGCTGTGAGGTGTATGAAGCAAGCGTTGTGAGACGTATGAATTAAGTACTGTGTGAGATGTATTAGGTAAGTGCTGTGTGAGATGCATAAAAGATGAATGAGCGTGGTGTACGAGTGATGTGAATAATATGAATATGTGGTTGTTTGAGTGAAGTGGACTCAATTTCAAAGTCCATAAAAAGAACAGCAAGGTAGGCGACAGGATGTTTGTTGTCAAATGTACGATTGTCGATGAGAATGCCGTAGCTACTGCGAGGTGCATTAGTATGTGTGTGTGTGTGTGTGTGTGTGTGTGTGTGTGTGTGTGTGTATGTGTGTGTTGCATTGAGGCATACACTGTACGTGAGAGGAAATCTTATTATGTTTGTGCACTGAGTGAATAAGATTACAGGTTTTGTATTAGGTGCGCCAGAAAACACACAACGTGTGTGTGTTTATGTGTTAATTGTATTTTCCATTGAGTCGCGTTTGTTATGTCCTGTGTTCTAGCAATATTTTTTCGTTCGTTATATATATATATATATATATATATATATATATATATATATATATATAAATTGTGTGTGTGTGGGGGGGTGAGAGAGAGAGAGAGAGAGAGACCTGGTTATTGTTAAAACTGAGATCCTTTATGAATATACTGTATAGTAATGCTTATAATAATAATGCTTCTCTTCCACTCCGCACTCCGATTTTTCGTGTGTAACGGGGATGGCTAAGCGTTATCATGGTTTATCATGCACCATCCGTTTACTTCTTACACTCATTACCACGCCGGCGCCCACACCCGCAGACTGAGCCCTCCGTACAATACATATTTGTAAGACATTCCCAGCTGAGGCTGTGTTGGAGCGTTATTGTAATCTCCCAGTGTACTGATCTAGTGTACCAGATGGACTGAACTTAGGCAATAGGGTTGGATAGAAAATATGTATTAGGCTTATGTGTGTGGACAGATATTTGCTACGTGCCCGCCGTAATGGGAGGGGTAGGAGCAGATAAAGAAAACATAAGGAAATGAAACTTGATGCGTGGGAGAGGTGGGAGGAGAAACACTCCTCTCTGTTGTTTCTCGCTTTCCAGTAAAATTAGAATGTTCAGATAGAAGATACTGTTCTATTGGAAAGTTTATATATATATATATATATATATATATATATATATATATATATATATATATATATATATTGTTTGTAAATTATTCTTGCTGCTACCAGGTAATTATAACTAGCCTAGGGGATATCTCATGTACAGGAGATAGTCACAGGCTGTATCTAGACAGCTCCAGTTTGAAAGTGTATCCAAAGGTAAATTATACCCAGTGTGTCGGTATAACTATTTCCTCCGTTTACAACTTTCACTATCTGTGATACAGGAAGAGGAAGACTTCATGCAATGACACCAATATGGCCGGGCAACTCCACTTCCCGGTTATACAAACGTCCCTCAATATCCTCCCTGTCCCTCAGGAGGAAGGTGGACATCAGGAGAAGGGCAACCTCAGCCTGGAGATGAATGTTGGGCCTCCAACAGCAACAACAACAACAACAACAACATCATTTTCTATGGTGACCGACCAGTCCGGGTTAAAAAAAAAAAAAAAAAAAAAAAAAATGGAATCCAATCCTGACAGAGACCTACCACAAAGGATTATATTTTCCACTTAGAGAGGTCTCTCCTGAAGCTGAAGAAAATTTGGTGGAAACAAGGATAATAGACAGATAGACATAAGTAGGTAGGTACTGTAGGTAGGTAAACGGATTGGTAAACAGATCGACAGATAGATAGTTCTGAAGTTATTTAACCCCTAGAATCCGATGACGTTATATTTATTTACTTCCAGGTGTCATGAATATTATTATTATTATTATTATTATTATTATTATTATTATTTTTATTATTATTAACACTTCTATTGTTGTTGTTGTGGTTGTTTTTGTGGCTGTTGTTATCATTTCTTAAGTGATGCTTTTCGAATTGGAGGGGTTAAGTAAAGCCTTCATTAACCCCTTCACTACAAGATTGCTCTTGTAATCAGCATAAGGTAGTCTGGTAAAAACAAAAACGAAATGAAAAATGACTCTCTGGCTGAAGGGGCTAATAAGATTGCTTTTAGTTGTCACTTCAAAACTTTTTAATCGTCACTGCTAGATGTTTTTTATTGTCACTGTAAGGTGTTTGTAATCGTCACTGCAAGTTGTTTTTAATCGTCACTGCAGGATGTTTTTAATTGTCAGTGCAAGGTGTTTTTGTCACTGCAAGATGTTTTTAATTTTCACTGCAAGATGTTTTAATCGTCACTGTTAGATGTTTTTAAATGTCATGCAAGATGTTTTAATCGTCACTGTTAGATGTTTTTAAATGTCATGCAAGATGTTTTTAATCGTCACTGTTAGATATTTTTAATCGTCACCCCTAGGTGGTAGGTGGAGGCGCCTATCATCCACCCACTTAGTGTAGCAGAACTCTATTTTAGGGTAGCTTCACATTGAGTGGCAAACCAAATGATTTCCAGTGAACCGGGAAATCATTTACGACGCTGGTGGTAACCTTATAACCAACCAACACGTGTTCCCTACGTGACAGGAAGTGGGTTGACGGAAGGTTAGTTTTTTTTTTTTAATGTGACCGACTCTGGGCATAGGCTTCACAGCCTGCTTTCAAGGCCCAGTAGTCCTCTTACGTACCGCACACCTCTACGTAACCCCCCTCCCCGGAAACCAACTAACTAAAACTACGAACAAGAAGCCTCGGACCAAGACTGACCAACAGGTGACGACTAATGACCGAGCAAAGGACATGGTACGGATCGCGACATGGAATGTAAGAGGTGCAAATGATGAGGTGAAAGAGAGAGAGAGAGAGAGAGATTCTCCAAGTGCATGAGGATGGAGAAGTGGATGTATGTGGAATAACTGAGACAAAATATAGAGGTGAGACTGTGAGAGAATGGGAGTATGGATGGGGTATATGTGCGGGAGTAGGTGAGAAAGAGAGGGCAAGAGAAGGACTTCGTATTGTTGTGTGCAAGAGATGGAAGGAGAATATAAGAGGGTATGGATCCATCGGCTCAAGGATTGTTTGGGTAAGATTGAAAGTCAGACTACAAATATGGGCGACTGTGTGTGTGTATGCGCCATCACAAGATCGTGCAAGCAGAGTGGAAGAAGACTTCTGGACAAATGTGGAAGCGTGTATGGAAAAGTTTGGAAGGAATGACAGAATGTTTTTGACTGGAGAATTGAATGGAAATGTGAAGGTGGATGGAGTAGTTGGTGAGTGGGGTGTGCCTGCAGAAGTGGATGGGAATGGCAGTGCTCCAGTGGACATTTGTGCAGGGAAGGGTTTCTTGATAGCCAATACCCTTATTAGACACAAAATAATCCACAGGTATATGTGGCGAATGAACGGAAGGCAATGATTGATTTTGTGTGTGTGAATGATAGAATGAGGTGTGCAATGGATGCAAGAGCATACAAAGGTTGGGGGAGTGGTCTTTCTGACCACGACATTGTGGTGGTTAAAGTCAGGTTCATATGAAATGGAGGAGTAGGAGAAGGAAAGGACAGGAGGAAGTTGTCCATACATGGAGGGTAGAAAGGTTGCAAGAGGATGGAAAAAGGCAGAATAAAAGAGAGAAGTGGAGGAGCGATTGGATAAATATGATCTGGAGCAGATGGCGGAAGTGGAAAATATGTGCAAGATAATCACAAAAAATCTGTGCAGCATGTGAGGTGGTATGTGGGGTGAAGAGAAGACGAAAAGGGGGTGCAAGGAACAGCATGGTGGTATGAAGAGGTGAAACAGGCTGTGCACAAGAGAAGAAAGCTTATAGTGACTGGATGAGAAACGGGCGTGGAGGAAATTGAGAGACGGAAGAGAGTTATATAGAGAGAGTTTCTACACTGTGAGTACGCCGTATGGCGCACTTGGTTAACCGCCCCTGTTTTGTGTTATACCGCCCTGTGTCTCAGTGCACAAGAGCGCGCCTCCACGCTGTGAAAAATTCTAGTGGAAGCAGTGTTGTGGTAGTGTAAATTATGTACATCTAAAAATTATCTCTAAGACTTAGTGAAATTCGAGTAAGTGATATTGTGATAAAAGTGAATTTGATATAAGAAAATTAGTGAAATAGTAAACATTTATATTATTTGCGTTTTTGTAAATATATATTGCGTGTATTTTTTGTAAATATGAAGCTGTTACTACGTGAAATACAGTACTTGAATATGTAATAAGATTACTAGTAAAATAATTTATTTTTTAAATAGTGAAAAAGTTTTAGTGATGCGAGACGTGTGGTAGCGCTCTCGTGACCTTGAAGGCAGTTCCCCATCCTCCCTCACTCAAACACACCACCCTCACCCACACGCGGCCGCCCAGTGGGTGGGACACCGCTAACTCAAGCCTGTTTTCATCACCTTTTTCCACACCGCCACTACAGCCACACTGTATGTCAGATGAAGCTCATTCTAGTCTCATCTGAAAGCTGAAGGTTAGTACCGGTAGTTTTTTTTTTTTTTTTTTTTTTTTTTTCTCTCGCCTTTCCCCATCCCCCCCCCCCCACGACTAGTGAGCGGGAGACCGTTCTCTCAAGCCAGTTTTCATCACCTTATTTCACACTGCCACTGCAGCAACAGTATTATGTCAGTTGCAGAACATTTTGATCTCATCTGTAAGCAGAAGGTTAGTAGTTTGTATTTTTTCTTTTTTTTTCTCTCTAGCATTAAGAGTTTAAGAGTTATCGATTTTTGAACTTTGGCAAAAAAATCGTGAAAAGTGCCTGCGTGCCAGGTCTGTCTATAGCCCGACGCCCTAATCTCGCAAAGGGTGGTCACAGACAAAACGCCTCCAAGTCGCTCTGTCACCCATCATTTGACTGCCCTCCCCCCACCCAACTCACTCCCCCCTCCCTCATATACCTCTCAACTCCATCCCTCCGCCTCATCCTCAGACTTCCCCTTCCTCTCCCTCCCTCCACTTCACCTACATACACCCTCTTAGTCAGTCTTTCATTCTCCAGTCTCTCCACATGTCCAAACCACCTCAGTGTATTTCTCCTGTTTTTCTCAACCACATCCACATCCACCCCACAACGTTCCTTCACTTCTTCATTCGTGCCAGGTACGGCAGTGAAATGTTTGGCCGACGTGTGGGGGTCATGACTGCAAGATGTTTTTAATGCTCACAGCAAGATGTTTTTAATCCTCACAGCAAGATGTTTTTAATCCTAATTGCAAGATGGTTTTAATCGTCACTCCAAGATACTTTTAATTCAAACTACAAGATGTTTTTAATCGTCACTCAAAGATGTTTTCAGTCGTCACTGCTAGGTGTTTTTAACCGTCACTCGTATATGTTTTTAATCGTCACTGCAAGAGGTTCATCTGAATAAAATGTGGCGGTATGAAATATAGATAGATAAAATGCGTCATCGTACTGAGGGAGTAAACAGAACAACAGAAGGCTATAAAAGAAAGAATAATAATGGAAGCTTGTGACCAGGGGGAAAAAAAAAAAAAAAGTATGTTGGCCTAGCTGTAAGAGAAACAATGGCAAAAATAGTTGAACGTTTCGAGCCGTATTCTTGTTGGCGTAGATGTGGATATTGAGAATAAAGGAAGGGATGGAGGAAAGAAAAGGGAGGGGAGGAGGAAAAAGAGAGACATTGGGAGAAGTAGAAAGTGGAGAGGGAGAGGAAGGAGGGAAAGAAGGGCTAGAAAAACGGGGATGGAAGGATGGAAGTAAGTGAAGAGAAGGGAAGAAAGGAAGGAAATTAAGAAGGAAAGGGGAAGGGAAGTAAGGAGGAAGGAAGGAAGGTAGGAAAGGGAGAAAGAAGGAAGGAGGGAGAAAGCGAGGAGGAAAAAAGGGTCGTGTAACTAACAAGCGTCAGGTGAAAAAGCGGGAGAGGTGGGAAAAGATCTGAATAATCATGGTCATTACCAGGAACCATAATTTCAGAAGGAAGAGGATAATTAGGGCAGTGATAATCATGCTGAATAATTGTCCACACGTTGCAGTAAATCCACTGTTGGTGGCTTTTCGAAACGTCTGGACAAATAAATATGATCATCTCCTCCAGAGTTATACTCTTAATCCTGATTATTATTGTTACTTGTATTCTTGTTGCCATCATCATCAATCGTCATCCCTTATCATCCATTATCATCATCGTCCATCCATCATCATCAGTCATCCATCAGTAATCATCCATCATCTATGCATGATCCATTATCCATCATTATCCATCGTCATCCATTGTCATCTAATCATCATCTATCCATCACCCATCATCCATTCATCATGCTTCATCATCATCCATTATCCATTCATCATCATCCATCCTTATCTATCATCCATCTTTATCCACCATCCATCATAATCCATCATCCATCCTTATCCATCATCCATCCTTATCCAGCATCTGTCATTATCGATCATTCATCTTTGCATTATATTTTGAGAACACCTTGTGAGTTCGAATCCTCTGACTGCTACTTAGTTTCTGAGGTGAATACTTAACGAGTCAGCGCCAGCCCGCAGCAGACAGATCAGTCAAACCTACATACCACGTTACTAATATATTGTGTTCCACCATCATTGCCTTGCATCTCTACCACTTCTAATCCCTCCCTCTCATGACTCAAGGTCGTCTCACGGGCAAGGAGGAGGAGAGGTTGGGAATGCAGGGATAGGGAGTGGTGGTGGCAAGCAGAGACAAAGAAGAGTGCTAAATGGTGGGGGGTACACAGGAGGGGGGGCATGATAGGAGAGTGAACAAGATGAGATAGGGGGAGAAAATAGAGGATTGGGAAAATATTAAGGCAGACAGAAAGGCTGGTACGAAGAGGAGGAGGTTCGGAAAGAGTTCCAGAATCAAGGGATGGAGGGGACTGAAGGAGAAACAAGGGAGAGAAGTGGGGGGAGAAGAGCGAGAGATTAGGATAGGGGGAAGGGAGAGGAAAAGATATTTTTTTTAATGCAAGGAAGAAGGAACTAAAGGCTAGAGGCCCGCAAGATTGTTCCCTCCAAGAAAAAAAAAAAAAAAAAGATAACAGAAAGCTAAATTCAAGATCTGTTCCTTTCGTGATGGAGGAAATAGAGAAGGGGAAGAAGGGAGAGAGGGGAGAGGAGTAAGAAATGACCAGAGGAGAGGAATAACAGAATATGAAAGGAAGGCAGGGAGGGGTATGGAGTTGAGGGTGGAAGATGTGATTGAGAGTGCCCATATTAGATAGTTCCTCAAGCAAGATGGAGAGGTAACAACTGGAGGGGGAGGGATAAGCAGAGGGAAAAACGATAGGAGGAGGAGAAGAGGGGGGGGAGGTTTGAGGTGAGAGAGGGGAATGAGGGTGCCCATACTGAGTCATCACTCCAGTAAAAAAAAAAAAAAAAAAAAATGGAGGGGGGAGAAACGGTGGTGGAGAGAAGGAGAAATGAAGGTGAAGGGGAGGACGAATACAAAAAAAAGGTATAGGAGAGAGGGTGGAGTAGAAGTAGGAGAGATAGTCCCCCCAAAGGGGGAGTTGCAGGGACATGAGAGGAAAGGAAGAAGAGAGACGAGACGAGAAGGGCAAGAGAAGGAAGAGGGGAGGAGGAGGAAGTGGAGGTAGGGAGAGGAGAGTATTGCTAGTGGAGGGGGAGTAGGATATGTGCATGAAGTGCGCCATAGCAAGGTCAGTCTCAAAATAGAACCAGAAAAACCGTGACGCAACATTCCCCTCCACCGTCATCGTGATCGTTAAAGGCAGTCTCTCTCTCTCTCTCTCTCTCTCTCTCTCTCTCTCTCTCTCTCTCTCTCTCTCTCTCTCTCTCTCTCTATCATCATCATCATCATCATCATCATCATTGTAATGCTGGGTAGAATTAGGCTCGACTTCTCGTACCTATTTCACCCAACGTGGAGCGGGGTCCTCTTTCGAGACCGGAGCTAGTGCAATAAAGAGAGGTAGGACATAAAAACCTTCGGCAACACCATACACGTATATTACCACAGTCAGACACAGGACACTTCAGCAGATATTACAACACAATATAGAGCAATACAAAAACCTTAGCTAAGATATGCGTATCTCGCAGGATACTAGCTTTCTAGATACTAATGACAATACAACAAATCTTAGTACTAGGAGTACAGTAAATACAGGTGCGCGCGGAGCGCGTAAGGGGGAGGGGGGGGTGATCCACCAGGAGGAGGTAGGGGAGACGCGGAGAGTGACTTAAAACGGCGAGGAGAAAGTTATGGTAATATTGAAGGATGCCCGATATTATCAAGGGAGTTTAGGTGTTTTCTGTTGGCGAAGATTCGTAGACAAATAACTCTGATTCTTACTTTGACTTTAAGAGCGTGAGCGAGGAATGGAGAGAGTTTTTAGGAGTAGCGTGCGGAGGAGGGGAATATCATTAATACTCTCCTTCCTTGATATTTAGGGTGGGAACAGGTTTCTGTAGGCGCAAGCTTATTCATTACACATCTTCTAGGTATGATATGTAGACTCTCGCTTTATAACGCGTAACAAAGTCGGAATACTCGTAAATACTATTCCACAATATTACTTAGAGACTAGCCAATAGAACTCCAATAATATTTTAGTCTTTCTTCTGGTTATAGAGATATGTCTTTAGAAAGATTCGGGGTGACACTCGCACGTATTTTCACTTTAGGTCTCAATCCACATTCTCGTCCTTCAACTGGATATTGTGTTCTGATTTACCCCAATAAAGATTACATAAAGTCACTGCACAATACTTATTCTAAGAGAGAGGGAGTCACTTAACCTACTTCACGATTGTTACGGGGTCACTCGTATTTCCTCATGGAGAGAAACAAGGGCACGTCATCGGCGATCCGGTCGGACTGAGGGCGTCGTCAGGGCGGGGCGAGCCGAGAGGGCACGGGGCGGCTCGCGAGGGCGTCCTCTCACGTCCGGGGGTTTCCGGACTGGGCTCCGGCGTAAGCCCCGTAGGACTGGGGCCGAAGAGGTCTAGGAACCTCTGGGTCAGGTCCCGGCGTCGCGGGGGCGTGGTGAGGTCTCGCCCGGGTGTCCTAGGGAGGGCCAGTAGAGGCGACAGACTGCGGTCTCCCACGACCAGAGGCGCCGTCAGGGGAGGGCTGCGGCAGCGGTTGTCACGGGGGCCTGACAGGTGTGTCTGCTCGAAGGCCAAGCGTAGGGAACAGAGACCGGGGGAAGCAGGGAGGTCTTTCCGGGATATTCTGGAGCGAGACCCCTGAAGTTCAGTCTCCGGTTGCGGAGACGTCCCTTTCCTAACTACGCCCTGGGAGCGACCACCGATCGTCTCTACCTGGACACTGGGGGAGCGACCATTGATCGTCTCTACCCGAATATTGTGGGAGCGACCATTGATCGTCTCGACCGGAGTGCTGAGGGAGCAACCGTTGATCGTCTCTACCTGGACACTGGGGGAGCGACCATTGATCGTCTCTACCCGAGTACTGTGGGAGCGACCATTGATCGTCTCGACCGGAGGGCCAAGGGAGCAACCATTGATCGTCTCTACCTGGGCTTTGGGGGAGCAACCATTGATCGTCTCTACCTGGACTTTGGGGGAGCGACCATTGATCGTCTCGACCGGAGGGCTAAGGGAGCGACCATTGATCGTCTCTACCTGGGCTTTGGGGGGAGCGACCATTGATCGTCTCTACCTGGACTTTTGGGGAGCGACCATGGATCGTCTCTACCCGAACATTGTGGGAGCGACCATTGATCGTCTCGACCGGGGTCCTAAGGGAGCGACCATTGATCGTCTCTACCTGGACGTTGTGGGAGCGACCATTGATCGTCTCTACCTGGACGTTGTGGGAGCGACCATTGATCGTCTCGACCGGGGTCCTAAGGGAGCGACCATTGATCGTCTCTACCTGGACGTTGTGGGAGCGACCATTGATCGTCTCGACTGGAGCTCTAAGGGAGCGACCATTGATCGTCTCTACCTGGGAATTGCGGGAGCGACCATTGATCGTCTCGACCGAATCTTTGTGGGAGCGACCATAGATCGTCTCTACCAAATCACTGTGGGAGCGACCATAGATCGTCTCAACCAGAGGGGAGCTGCCTGGAGTGTTATTTCTGACTCCACCCCTAGCTAACTCGGTGATTCCGCCACGCGAAGGTAGTGTCTTTCGCCTACGGTGGCGGCGGCATGGTGGTTGAATGTCACAGGGGCGCACGGCCCGGGCTGACATACGTCGTTGTTGCCCGGAATGGTGGTGGCTGGTGGCGGCTACCCCGTGGGGTCCGAGTGGGGGTGTCGGCATTCTCGTGGGCGAACTCCGTTGTTTCTGGTTCGCCTCGTTGTCGGGGATACTATGGTATTCTCCGGAATATTCCGGAGTACCGTATGTGTGTCCGTTAAAGCCACGCATTTCAATCATTATCATCATTATAGAATACAAACGCTTCCGTGGCCCAGCACTTCTGCGTGTAACAGGTGGTGCCACACATCTTCACATGTCAGCACTTGAGCATTAATACCCACCGTCCTCACTAAATAAATATCAGGGCTATTTCATTCTGGCCTAATGTGATGATATTAGCGAGTGAGTGTAGATGACATACCCTTGGCTCTGGTGAAAGATTTGTTGTTGTTTTTGTTAATGAATATCACATCCCTAAAATGTCCCCTGACCCAGCCCTGGGTCGATCTTGCGTCCTTTCAAATTGTAGTCTAACTCTATACCACTTGAACAGCCTCCGCTCTTCCTTCCATATTATTCATTACAACGATTTACATCCTTTTTCTTCAGTCCACCCATCCTTCTCTCCCCGTCACTGTCCATCTCTTATTTTCTGTTCCCTCGTCTTGTCTTCCTTCATTCTTCAGTCTTAATTCTGTCCTTTTTCTCCTGTTTGCTTCTGTTCCTCCTCCTCTCTTTGTTTTTCACTACATTTTTCTTTAACCATTTTCTTCTGTCCTTCCATTTTCCTTTTCCCTTTTCTCCTGCCCTGTTTTTCATTCTAGTTATTCCATTCTTATTTTATCTTGAGTTTGACCTTCCATTCTCCCTCTTCCGTCTGTCCTACCTTGCAGTCGTATTGTTTTCTTCCATTCTCCATCTTTCCCTCGTCATCTCATTTTTCATTTTTTCCCTATTTTTCATTTAATTCTTAATTTTTGTGATCGTATAACCTTCCTTTCATTCTTCTTTTATCCTTCGTGATAGCCACACAAAACTTTAAGAAACTGTCCTCTTTCACCATGATTATTAATACTTTTATGTTGGGTTCTCCTTTATCCTACAGTTTCATGCATAACCCTCTATATGTCTCATGTCTTCCATTCTTTCCTCTCTCTCTCTCTCTCTCTCTCTCTCTCTCTCTCTCTCTCTCTCTCTCTCTCCAGGGATGGCCCGACTGGGAGAGGGGGGTCACCCCTCCCCCAGTGTGTGTTTTGAGTTGGTCAAAGAATTAGTGAGTTGGTCAAAAATCGAGAAGTCATTTAGCAGGCTTAAGCTTTTAAAAACATAGGCCTATTTGCGAAACCGAACCAAAGAAAAAACGTTACATTATCTAAAGGTTCTAGCTTGTGAAAGTGACCTAACTGATCAGTTGGATCTTCAAAAAAACTGCAAATTGGTGGAAACTCATGAAAACATGAATAAAGTTCTAAAAGCCATTATCATTACACAATCTGCATATACAGGTTGTTACTGTTGAATCCTTATTAATCCATTAACCACATTCACTTCAAGTTGACTCAACATTCGTTTTTCACCTTTTTCCTTATTTGACTTACCAAGTGTGATTTGTGTATGTGTGTTATTTTTTTTTTAAGTAGTCAGTTTAAGCATCTTGTATCTCTCACTGTATGACTGAAAATCAGTGAACAGTAGTGCAATTTTGAATTAAGTTGTGTCTATATGCACTAGAAATCCAGAATGAAAGCTTGTTTAAATTTGTCACCAGTAAATAAATTACTTTCCAGGAAATACTGTAAGTCTGTTACAAGAAAAAGTACTTTCTCATAAATTTGGTTCGTTTCCATCTATTTAGTTGGTCAAACCGTAACGCCAAACGGATCAAATTGGTCAACATTGTCCTTACCCTCCCCCCAATCACATACCGGTACTCCTCGGGCCATCCCTGTCTCTCTCTCTCCCTCTATACACACACACACACACACACACACACACACTACTGTTCCTCTGAATTCTCTGCTTGTAACTCTCCCCCATTACGACTGAAACGAGGCACTAGCCTTGCCCCATCCTCTCACCCGCTCTGTGATGCATCTGTTAACTAGTAATCTGCCTTTCTTGTATACGACTAGTTAATTGTTGAAATGTCTTAGGATGTCTTTTTCCAGTGCATAGTGCCACATTATTTCGAACGCTGTGCGTCAAGGCATCTCAATGAAATGGATATTTGTGTTTACGTTTCTTTGGATGGAACTGACAGGGTTTTGATTTATGATGGTCACATACAAATCAGTCCTGGTCATTCTAAGAACGAGACTTCTAATTCCCATCTCTTGATGTAGCTGTTGTTGTTGTTGTTGTTGTGTAACCCTGGTCTGTCTGGCCAAGCAGAGCCTTGAACCACGGTCAAACAATCGCCTCTGCAGGGCTGTCCTGTGCAGTGATGGGGTGAAACTAGGATATCCGGCCTTGAGCTGCATTTAGTCTCGCTACGCCACTATCTTTATAGGCAGCAGTTTGTTTAGTACAACTGTTGCCTTGTAACAATATTTTCATATCATACAATATATTTCAGCACAAATATACATACTCGTAATGTTTTCCCGAACTAGACTTTCGGCGTTGATTTTTATTAGTGCCATATTTACTAATAGCGAATACTTTCATGTTAGAAAAGACTGGAGCCTCTCGAAGAACTACCCAGACTGGAGATGCTGCTATTGTCGCAGCAGCAGGGGCAACACCTCTTACGATCGCGGTGGCCATAAGGGACCGTCTTCAGTTAGAGGTGTCCGCGCTGACTGTCAGGCGAAGGCTGCATGACGCTGGTATACACTATAGAATTCCAGCAATAATGGAAAGCCTGATACAACAACACAGAGAGGGGAGGTTAGCCTTTGCTCAATGCTACTTTCAGAAGAATCTAGACTTTTGGTCGCGATTCATCTTCATGGATGAGAAGTGTTTCTCCTCCACCTCGCATGGTAGGATTCACTGCTGGAGAAGAAACAACACCAGGTATATGATATTACCATTTTTTTACTGATAAAACTCCGTACTGTTATTCCCCCCCTCAAGGCTTTGTCTTCGTTGCAGTCATCTGTTTTCTGTTCACCCTCTCTGTTACAATAATTAACCGATATTCAGACTTTCACCTATGGAACAGGTCAATAATGAAGCTGTCTTCCGCAGTCTGCATACCCCTCCGTCCTTGATTTCCAGTCTTTTAACCCTTTAACCGCGGGTATTGTTTTGGTCTGACTGTCCTCTCCCGCGGGGGTTTCAGCCAAATGTAAACAAACCTTTAAACCTTAATAACTCTGCACAGAATAAAGCTAGAGAAAAAAAATAAGGTACCATTAGAAAGTACTAACCTTCAGCTTTCCATTGATGTAGGTTTCATGACTTTGTTGACTTCCACAGGACGGGCAGAGCCGTTAGAAGTGAGGGGTGTAAAATCACTATTTTATGCCCCACACACCAGTACCAAATGCCAACCACTCTCTCATAATGGTAATATAAACATATATGAACACTGTACATACGATAAACACCCACTCTGTGTTCACTGAGGTAGGTAAAAGGCACTTCACTGCAGCTGCGCCCGCTCTTCACTGCGGCTGCGCCTCATTCACTGCGGCGTCACCCGCTCACTGACGTTTCAGGCAATCTTTTCATTATTTCTAACTTCTAATATTATTTTACATATAATCTGGGCAATATACATTATATTTACACTGCACTTATTACTATATTGCATCACTGTCGCATCACAGAATTACACAAGTGCCGCAGAATTACACAAGTGCCGCAGATTCTCTTATTACAATATCACTTATTATACTGGCCAATATTTATATTTTTTTCTAGGCAGAATATCCCTTATTACTACATTATCCATTATACAATTATTGGTAAAGCACGTCACTGTCGCATCACTGTATATCACTGTCACTTTCAGTACTTACTCAGAGAGTGGTACTCGGCAAAGCACGGAGTTACACAGAGAGTGACTTGGCATTCCAGGCACTGGTGTGTGCTCATTTTTCTCGTCCGAGGCCTCCGTGTGGTGTTATGACATACTCTGCAGCAGCCCTGTGACAACCTGCCGCCTGCTGTAAGAGGCAGTTTCACAAGCTGGTGCCGGCTCATGTAATTGCGGCACTCAAGACGGTCAGGTTGTGTGTCAGAGTGTCGCCTCGGGATCAATGCCGTCACCTGACCAAATCGTGCAAGCAGCTGCTGCACGACAGTCTTGGAAAACTGTCTCAGTGATGGTTGCCTTATGCCCCCGACTTGTGTCTTGTAGAGAATGAAGGCGTTGAGCATGCACATATCGAGCATGTGCAGGCAAACCTTCCTGTACCATCGGGTGTTTCTCCTGAGACAGTCGATTTTGCCAATCATCATATCAGACTTATCAACAAGTCTCATGTTGACATTGTAATCAATGACGGCATCAGGCTTCATGATTGGCTCTCCCGTCCTGTAGCTGACCTTCCCAGTTCTCTGCAATTCCCCCTTGTGGATGGTGCTGATCATATTCACGACCTTCTTGTCATGCCACCTGATCGCCAGAAGCTTGTCTGACTTCATCAGGTGCACATCTCCCTTGGATGATGATGATGCTTCGGGGAAATTTGGCCACTCTTTCCTATAGCTCCGTACAGTGCCAACAGTGCCAATGCCGTGTTCAGCCAGGTATTTGGAGAGTTTCGGTGCTGTGTAGTAATTGTCTGTGTACAGCACATGATTACCACCAAAATACCTCTCCATCAGCACTTTTACAACGGAGCCAGAGAAGCCAAGGGGGTCTTTCCTGTTCATGTCCATTGTGCTAGCAGAGTAGATGACAAAATCCAGGATATACCCCGTCTCATAGTCACACAGCACAAAGAACTTTATCCCAAAGCGGTGGCGTTTGCTGGGGATGTACTGCATGAATTTGAGATGTCCTCTGAACAATACCAGGGATTCGTCTATGACGACTTTCTGCATAGGCCGGAAAAATCGCATAAATCGATCCCTAATCCTGTTGAGAAAATCCCTCACTTTCCACAAAGGGTCAGTTTGGGACGGGTTTCCATTGTCAGCGAAGTGCAGGTATCCTAGCAGCTGTCGGAACCGATCCCGTGACATATACTTCCCGAATATTGGGATAGAAGTAATGTCATCCACGAGCCAGTACTCCTCCAGCTCATGTCTCTTTATATGGGGCATCAAAAACATTAGTGCAAAGAACACATACAGCTCTATGATCCCGATAGGCAACCACGACACTTGCTTTGGTGAGGCAATAGGTCCCAGCCCTTCTGCTGCACACTGAGCTGCATACCTATTGGTCTCATCGCTGACATGCTGCACGATTTCGTCATCCATGAAGGCCAGGAAGTAGTCCACAAAGTCATCTCCTGCGTTGCATGGAAAGGCAGGCTGTATTCCAGCATTTGTCATATCAAACGGCGGATTGTGTGGCTGAAAATCTGCACCGTCAGACCAAACAAATGCATCAACCTTCCCTGTGCGTGGTTCAGTGGAAGTGGCAGGTCGCATTGCACTCGTTTCCCCGTGAGAAGGAGCTGAGGTGGAGGCAATGGGTGAGGCAGGAGGCGAGCGGGAGGGGGGTGAGTGCAGGGGCGGTGAGTGGGGGGGTGGCGAGGGTGAGGGAGCTGAGCAGGGGGCAGGCGGGGGGGGTTACTGACCTGGTGCGTGGTGAAACTTGACCCTTTCTTCCCCGCTTATCACCTCGCTTATCGCCCAGCTTTGCCCTCCAACTGCCATGCATCCCCTTTGTTCTAGGCCGGCCTGCCCTGCCTGCACGGCCTGCCTTCCCTCGCTTTGCAGGCTCTGGGAATTCGTATTCCTCAGATGATGTAGACTGAGGAGAGGGCACGGCAGAAGATGAACATGATGTGAGGGCAATAGGGCTAGGGGAACAGGAAAGTGATGGGAAATGCTTACTAGGGCCTGGTGTAGGAGACGTAAGTCTGCGCTTCACTCCCTTCCCACGTGCAATACCAGTTTTCCCCATAGGCGCCTTCCCTTTCCCAGAGTAAGTTGGGGGTGGTGGGGGGGAAACAACACGATCACTTTCATCACTGTCACTATCAATGGTAAAGGGTTCACCACCAATCACTGCCAAATCGTCACTACTTGCTGTAAGTGTATCACTTTCACTGCCACAATCAAGAGTAGTACTTACAGTTTTGTCCAGCTCTGTTCTAATTTCTGGAGTGCTCAGCCCCTTCTGCCTCGCTGTCGGCAGTTCCTTCACCAGTGTAGAGGTAGAAGGCACACTAGCACTGATCACTTTCGAGGAGGAAGCAAGTGACGATGAGTCGGGACGGAGCGCCATTCTCACGCACAGAGCTGGACAGATACTGACTGATGCGGGTCAGGGCAGGGGTGGGGGGGGCCCCCTCGGGGTTGGAGGAGGGAGGTGTGGGATGGCTGGCGTGAAAGAACTCGACAGCTACTCTTACGTGAGACAATTTGCGCACAGGAAAAACGCGCAGTGTTCAAAATATTCACGATCATTCCAGAATGACACCCGCAGTTTGGTCCAGTTTTGTCAATGTCATTCTGGAATGACACCCGCGGTTAAAGGGTTAAAGGCAATATGACCAGGCATCTAAAATAATCAGGATCCCTTGTTTTGGTCTTATTCTGTTCATACTGTCCTGGAAAAAGATATGAGTCCTTCTACACTTTGCCTCTGTTTTCTTTGTATAAAGACATTAGTGCTGAGAAAAACTGTGATCAGTTCTAAATAAAATAAGGTTTGAGGGGCATGTCATCAACTAGTATTCTGTTTAATGGCTGCAACAATACAAAAAAAAGAAGATATATATTTCGCATGCAGATGAGAGAGGATCGACATTTGTGAGGAGGCACGATCGGGTCACATTACCTGTAACATCTGGGGATACCTGACTCTACATGGCCTGGGTTCAGCATCGAGGGGCGTTTTACTGCTGACCAGTGTGTCCATATCCTGGAGGAACGTTCCCTGCCATCTTTACGTGCAAAGGGTTTCCCGTTCCAAGATGGACCTGTAATTTTCATGCATGACCGGTGCCCCATCCACACCGCACGTGTAGTACAGCAGTGGTTTCAGAGACATGACACACTTCACCTCTCAGACTGGCCCGCCAAAGGGGCCAGTCTAAATGTAACAAACATGTTTGGGCTGACATGATTAATACCTGGCAGCCAGGAGACGAGAGGACAAGAAATGATCTCCTCGACCACGTAAACGCCCAGCAGGAACTTCGCCGGCGCAAACACGACATCATCCGTGGCCTTGTAAGCTCCATGCCTAATAGGTTGCAAGCAGTGATTGAGAAAGAGGGAGGCTGGACCCGATACTGATGTGAAAAGTTAGGCAAAAGTTATCATTATATTAAGGATATGTATGCATATTACATATATATATATATATATATATATATATATATATATATATATTTATATAGATAGATAGATACTGTAGATAGATAGATAGATAGATATAATAGACACAATAGATAGATATGTTACAACAGACGATATAGATAGATAGATATAATAAGATGTAGATATAGACATGATATAGATAATTAGATATGGTATAGAGACAGATATAGAAATAATATAGATAGATATAGATGTAATCCTGATTATACTCGTGTGTGTGTGTGTATATATATATATATATATATATATATATATATATATATACTGTATATATATATATATATATATATATATATATATATATTGACTATAATGACTGTAAAATAGAAATAAAAATAAAATTGTCTATTTTTTGTCTGAAAACTTCCGTATAATTATGCTTATATATTAGCCACCTTTTATTAGATGCAAGAGTACTCACACGTAATAAATATAACGTGTTTCTTGGCCTTCCCACACAAACAGGACGGATGAAGTAAACTATTGCAATGTCTTTTCCTCCACAATTATGCGACTTGTTAATGCGTCGGTGGTGGTGGACGGTGGTCGCGGCGGCGGCGGTGATGGTGGATTGTGAGTGTTGGTGGGTGGCGGCGGTGGTGGTGGTGGTGGGCAGTGGCGGCGGCGGCGTTGGTGGTGGTGGGTGGTTGTGGTGGGTGGCAAGTGGCGGAGACTGTGGTGGTGGTGGCTGTTGTTGTTACTGTTGTTGTTCTTATGAGTTTGTGTTTGTGTGTGCGTGTATGTGTGTTTGTGTGTGCGTGTTTGTGTGTGTGTGTGTGTGTGTGTGTGTGTGTGTGTGTGTGTGTGTTTCAGGGGGAGAATAGTTAGCTCACAAATCACTTATTGATTCATATCAGACTTCTTCATTTCCCTCTATTTGTGTATTGTAACTTGTTATTTGTATACATATTTTCATCACAACCGCATAATGTTCACGTATTTCCTTCATCAATATGTAATAATACTTGCCAATATCTGTATAAATATCCGTTTCATCTCAAATTTCGCATTCGTCGTGTGACTGAAACTGTTCCGGTATTTGCTACTCTGTATGTGGTGGCGAGCGGTTCGGGGTAATAACATGTCGTCCAGAAAGAGCGGACTGAGGCTTGTGCCTTCCACTTTGAGTGTAGTACGAACTTCTGAACGGAGCTGTACGTATAGATCCTTGATGGCGACAGAATGCTAACTGACAAGAGCAAGGAGAGAGCACGGAATGGGACAAGCTGAACCCACTCGCCAGAGGGCTGATGTGACGTCACACGGGCTTATGCGGCGCGCTCTCTGGCTGACCTCCCCTACTTAGATCATGGCAGTATGTTACTCCCAGTGACTCATTTGTCATATTCTCGGACTCAAAATCAGCCCTTCAGGCAATTGCATCTTGTACTAAGGACTCTCACGAGATCCAGGGCCTCATCGTTAATAAGTTGCATTCATGCAACAAGTCATTCACGCTGATCTAGGTGCCTGGTCATTGTCGTATCTATGGCAATGAGCAGGCTGACTTATTTGCAAAGTCGGCTGTAGAGCTCGAGGAGACTTGGAACGTTCCTCATGATCTACGGTTGAGTCTCTCTCTCTCGGAAAGAACTCAATAAATCTTCTGTGGCTAGGTAGTGGACCAGACTAAATATTCGAACGTGTAAGCCGCACCTGGGCGACTGGGACACTGCCAACGGTACCGTCCCAGTCACTTTGAAGAAAAAGTGTTGGCTCGTCTACGGCTTAATGCCACCTTAATAACTCACATGAAACCTTATATGGACAGACGATTCCCACCATACTGTGACATCTTTGATGCGGTGTTATCTATCAGTCATATCATCCTGCGCTGTCGGCGATTTATTCGTGAACGCGCTCCACTAATAAATTAATGCGGCGCAGCAGACATCCCCTTCACCCTTTCCACCATCCTGGGTGATGGGGACATTGTTATAACTAATAAATTGATGGCTTTCTTGAGAGAGACCAGACTGATCAGAGAGATGTGACTTTTTTACTATACGGTTTTTGTTTTTATCGACTGTAAATATGTATATAGTGCACTAATAATTAGGGCTGACAGTTGACATATTTGAAATAGTTCCTCCTCCCACTGATCTATTTCTAATATAGATGTCCCCTACATTAAACCCCGTTCCTCGACTGACAGTGCTAGTGTGCATATACAGTACAATGGTATTGGGCACTTGCAGTCGATGGTGGTCTGTTGGGCAAGGTTCTTCACTTTTGCACATATTATGTAAATATATTGTAACATCGTGCTTAAGCTGACGTATATGGAAATGTTCCTGACTTGTCTGGTTTCCTTTCATATATTGATGTCCCATATATTAGGCATAGGCGTACGGGACCCTTCTCATCTGGGGGGGCTGAACTCTCTCCGCCCGAAATATATTTTGCCTGTAAATCCAAGCAATTATATATATATATATATATATATATATATATATATATATATATATATATGTGTGTGTGTGTGTGTGTGAAGGAAGAAACCACACTTCATGAAGACACTGCACATTTATTCTACACACCATGTAAAAATGAAGGTTAACTGAACTGCTAAATTTCACCCACATTTACAAGTATTACATAAAGCCTACAGTATAAAACTGAACTGAGTAATTAGTATGGGTTATACTTTTTAATGTAATATACTAAATAAATAATAGCTGTTACTGAAATAATTTGCAATGGTTGAATGGTATAATTATAGTAATTATTAAAAATTGCAGTAAATTATAGTTCACCTTCATACTAAATTAAAACATGATTAGAAAAATGAAGTGCTTCTTTTCCTATCCATATTAAAGTTAAGACTTACAGAAAAAATCAAATTAGAAAAAATATTTTTCACGTCCCTTTCTTTTTCCAAAAACATCTATAATTTTGTCCATATCTTCTTCAATCACTCTAGTAGCATATTCTCTTTCTATGCTGATAAGTGCTAGGCAGCTAACTCTTGCTTGACCCATGGTGCTGCGAAAGTAGGATTTCAGCTTACGAAGTCCACTGAAAGACCTCTCTGCTGAACATGAAGTAGCAGGGATGACAACCAAAAGAGATACAACTTTCATGAACTCGGGTACCATTTCTGACAGTTCATTTTCGTGTAGAAACTGGACAACATCTGATGCTGTCTCGAGGAAGACTACTTGTCGCCTTTGCTTAAACTTAAAGAAAAGTCTCTGTTCTGCTTCCATCAGATCCTTGTCCAGGCCATAAAAGTTTGCAACTAGTTCATAGTCACTTTGTGCTGGTGAATCACTTATTGCAATGGCACCAAGAGCACACAGAACATCTTGATCATTACCCTTGAAACGAACTTCCAGTTCTGACAGGACCTTATCAATTGAACTGTAATAAGTGTTGACACGATGATGCTGTACTGGTGTCAGTGGTTGGGCATCCATCCCTGTCAGCTGCATTCCTTTGTTAATCAGTAAAATTATACTTGAAAATTTACTTAGCAAAGTATGAAAATATTATATACCTGGAATTTTGTCAAAATTCCTGGAAATATCAGGGAAAAGTCAGGGAAATTTTTGCTGACCAGAGAGTGGAAACCCTGTGTATAGCATTATCAGTCACACTGTCCACACATTACATAAAATGTTAAACAGAAAAAAATCATCCATAGCTATATAAATAGCAGATTACAGCGAGGACTGTTTTTTTTTTTTTTTTTTTTTTTTTTGTGTCCGACTCTGGGCAAAGGCTCAGGGCCTATTTCTTGGGGGCAGTTGCCTATCCCAAGGCCCAGTAGTCCTCCTACACCTCCACATGTCACCACTTCGGCGCTAACACCCACCGTCCATATTGAATACATGCTAGGGCTGTCTCATACAGGACTGGTGTATTGGTATTAGCGGGGGTACTTTTACGACATGTCGGCGGGTCATCTGATAGATCAGGAAAGTCTGCTTTTAGGAAATTCAAATCCTTAAACTGTTCCCTGCCCCAGCCGAGAGAGTTTGATGCAAGTGAAAAGCCAGATTGGTCAGATCCAGCTTGATGAGATAAAATAAATAAATAAACAAAAAAATAAATAAAGTAGACGTGCTGGGGAGCACATCTACTTTACCTCCGTGCATGCACCCCACCATACTATCATGCTGATCGATTGTGTGTGTCTTATGTCCCTCAGTATACATGACACAGACAGACAGACTGTCAGACACACAGACCGACAGACAGACAAACAGACAGACACCACGGAAATTCCATACTATTATGCTTCGCTAACGCTCAGCATAAAAAAAAAAAATAGACTTTGGTCACATTGGGTAACGGTTTTCTACAAAATATTATACATAGGTTCATGATTAGAAAGAGGAATAATAGTAATAATCCCAGTATCACAGGATTTATGAAGAAAAAAGGCAGATGAATCGCTCTCAATATGAATAAGAAGTGAAATTTGAGAGCACCATCGCTTCCTCCTCCCAGTACTTACCAAAAACTGCTCAATGTCAAAAAAGAATAAGTCCGGATATGTGTCACTGCAGCTTCCACTGAAGCCCTGAGCAAACTGGCGGGCGTGACTTGGGGACTCTGCCGACGCATACTTCGTAGTGTGTACTTGTTCTCCCGTCCTAGACACGTACAGTTTATGACTTATGAGCCTGTCCACTATTACGTAATTTACGAACGGACGGTACGGACACGAGCATCCAGCTCAGCCTGTCAACACTGGCTGATAGTTTATTTATAAACAGTAAGAACTAAGAAATATTTTAAAGAAAGTACAGAAAAGGACCGTTATGGCATTTCGTTTTTTAAGGGAAAAGTAAACTTTCATATATGAAAAGAAAAAACACTCAAGGACAGGATTTAGCTCACGATCTGCCAGTTGAACAGCCCTGCTACATTGGCTACTCTGCCCCAAAAAATTGTGTCTGCCCAAATCTTGGGGGGGCTGCAGCCCCCCCAGCCCCCCTGGCCCGTACGCCTATGATATTAGGTTGTGCCTCGACTGACAATCACCAGGTGATGAGTGCAGGTATGTAATGTAGAAAGGCATTACATATCTGCAGTCGATGGTGTTCCGTTAGTTGAGGTATTTTTACCATTAGTGTAGGTTTAGCTATTTGTCTCTGTAGGATTTAGTATAGGTTAGCGATTTGTCTGTTAGGTGATTAGTTTTAAGGTCTTTAGATTAGGTTTTTCTTTATTATATAAGGTACAAAAAATATAAAACCAAGAAAAAAAATAAGAAAAATTATATATATATATATATATATACGTGTGCATGAAAGTGTCTGTATATATGCATAGAAGTGTGTGTGTGTACGTATGTGTGTGTGTATGTATATATATATATATATATATATATATATATATATTATATATATATGTTTGTATATAAATGTATATATATTTATATGTATATACATATATATATACGGCCTTAATGACCAGGGGCTTTGGCCCCAATGGTCGATAGGCGAGAAAAAAAAAAAAAAGTTACTCCCAGGCTTACCACACGATATATTAAGGCCAGCATAAATATATATATTATTTGGTCTTTGGAATTCAAGAGGTCTTAATGAAAATGTCCTTCACAATATGTATATTAATACATTGTTACTGTTAAAGCAACGGCTGACACAATATGATGAAGGTAACTGTTAAACAGCGACAACCGTTTACAATCCTGCTTTGCCACCCTCCACCCACAGCAGGTCGGTGGCCGGTCGATTCAGGGTGACCAACTGTTCCATCCCATATCACCTAGACATACGATACACCTCTAGATTAAAGCTAAATTATTAGTTAGCTACCTCATCATGTCTTCCATAATACCGAGAATGTTAGTGTCAGGTGTAAGGCTAGCAGATCAAACCCTTCTTGACTCCTCAGTAACAGTGATAGGCAGTATTACTGTTATAGCCAGTTTGATATGTAACAGGGAATATTTGGTGGAAAGTGATACCAATAATTGCCCAAACGGTAAAATATAACCACTAAGTCACTACTTTTACTTGTATGTGTTGGATGAAAGCTATGTACAGACAAAACTAAAGTGTTTCATCAACCCTCAACGCTTCACCTTCGCCGTCAACTTTTTTCCATTGAAATGACTTAAAGATCGTGGTTCAGGATATCTTTAGCAGTATGTGAACAAAATTACCATATTCGGTGATATTACTCCCATTGATATTTGTAAAGCATCAGAATCATCAGTTACGCCATCTGCGTAGCTGCCAGACATCCGAATTAACACCTTAAATATACATTTCCCCCTTTATGAGTGTGATGTTATAAATATTTTCTCCTTCTGCCTGCTTCTGTGACTGTTCCGTCCTCTGTATGAGGCGTCACTTTTTTTTTTTTTTTTTTTTTTTTTTTTTTTACATGACCATAAATATTTTCTATTTGGTGTGCATGTTTGCTCTATCTGCATGGATCAGTGTGCTGAAAAACATCATGGAGCAAATCCTCTCATTATCATTTGCTTTTCCAATAATTGAAAAACACTGTGGCAACTGCCGTTTTGTAGCATCTTATAATATTAGTCATTCACACCACTCTCACTTTATTGCTCTTCTCTCCCACATCCCACATTGGTGACCTCTGTCATGCTTACCCTTCTCATCACCTTCCACCATTGCGACTTTCTGAATCCGGGACTCATAGTCTCACGACTAAATATTGCTATAAAACCCATGTGATGGATAGTTTACATAACCATAAATAATTATATAAAACGTGTCTAGTCTTGATTCGTCTGATCAGGTCAGGTGCGGGTAAGGGGATGGGTTCATTATGATGTGGCAGGGGTAAACCAGCTCTGCTGCCAGGCCTTGCTGCCGATGTCGCTGATTGGACTGGGCATTTGACCCTCGTGCGGTGAGGATCTGTTCCTTCTCCCCTTGGGGCTAAAATGCAGATGAATGTGTGTGTGTGGGGAGGGATTAGTAAATTGGGAGTGTGTCGTCCAGTATCGGCTACCTCCCTTTCTCTGGGGGAAACAGCCTAGGTATATAGATAGATAGATTGATTTGTTCCTTTTATCAAGAAGCAAGGACGATGACCATTTATGTTTCAGTTTGTGTGTTGTGAAGAATAGCGCCGTGTCCACACCATCCTAAATGTCAGGGAAGGTAATAATTGTCAATGTTAAGCATGTATCCACCCTTTAATACATACGTGGACGTATCACACCTGACGCGTACCCGAGTTCATGTGATCACCGCGTGGGTTATTGTCTGAGACGGCTGGGCGCCCACATACCCTCCTTCCACGTGTTGCCCTAGTAGGGAGAGGTAGTGTCGCTTCTCTCTCCTCGAAGGAAGTTTCCATATTGGTGCCTTTGGGTATCTTATACCCATTGTATGTACTCTCGTACATATGTGACACAGGGTTTGTCATACCCAGCAAGTACTTTGAGTATAATTTCTAAAGTGCTTTTCCTTGCAGGAAGTGAATATTTCTTAGAACACAGGTATTTCTTTGTGAACTGTGAAATCATGGCCCACCATTTTTTGAGTAATGAAGAACTTAAAATAATGAACACCATCGGGTGCTAAGAATCGGAGTCCACCTGTCCTGTGCAGGGAGTGCCCTGTTCGGACTGACAGGAAGACACGCTTCCGGTGCACCAAATGCCAGAAGGCTGTCTGCCAGGGGCATTATTACCCTGTCTGTGGCGATTGTTTGAGAGTCCAAGTAAGTGCTCATGATTTTGAGAATTGTCCGGAAAATTCAAACAAATTATTTTTCAGACAGCCATAAATACACCACAAATGACAAATAGCAACTATTTTAGATTGCATACCACTGTGTTTTGCAGTTATGAGGTTTCATCAATAAAATAACATTCATTACTCAAGAAATGACATTTCCTGATAATTGTAAGTTTTATCTTAGTTATCCCCTAAAATAACGTTGTGGGGGTGGGTGGGTGGTCAAAATCACTGGGTAAAGCCTTAGAGAGGTCCAAACATCTATGGGTCCAAATACTATGTATTCAAAGGTCTGGAATTGCATGAAAAATTGCCAATCTTCGTACTCCATTTTTTGACTCTAAGAAAATACACAATTTTTTGTCTACCTCCACCACAGCCCACCTTGAGTCTGTAAGGGTTAGAGTGCCATGTGCTGCAGCGCCCATGACCCAGGAGTGTGTGTGCAAGTGGAGAAGTCCACAGTTCCTGTTTCAAATTTTTCAATTTTTTTTTTTTTTTTTTTTTTTTTTTTTTTTTTTTTTTTCAGGTACATAACAGAATTTTTCCTCATTTTTGATACTTTTTTTTTTCAAGTTACCACTTAACCTTGAAGATATCATACAAACTCATTTACATAAGGTTCAAATGAAAGTACAAAGCTTGTATTTTTTATATATTTACTTGGGTTTATTAAATTTTGATTTTCACATGGGTGTATGATTTTTTGAAAAATGAGTTTATCAGACCCAGTGTATGTATTATTCATTTTTTCATTCATTCATTGCCAGACGCCATGTATCCCAAACGGGGTGGCCAAGGGCTCAGAGTTAATTGTTTTACAGGGAGGGGTACTAATCCTCCACCAACAGTAAAATTAGCGTATGTGTTAAAGGATTCTTTACACAGCATATATAACACGATTAAGTGATAATGGAAACCATAACGGTGGAATGAGTGAACTGAGTGTGTGAGTGTGAACTGAGGTAATGAGGGAGCAGACTTGCTGACAGATAGGCAGTTGGCATTACTGATGATGATTCTGATGCTCTGCATAAATCTACCTATCTATATACCTTGGCTGCTTCCCCCAAGGAATGGAGGTAGCCGAGACAGGACGACACACTCCGCATTTACTCATCCATTCAAACACATTCATTCGCATCTTAGCCCCAGAGGGGAGAAGGAACAGATCCTCACCGCACCACACCGCACAAGGGTCAACTGCGCAGTGCAGTCAGTGACATCCGCAGCAGGGCCCGACAGCAGAGCTGGTTTACCCCTGCCACATCATAATAGACCCATCCCCTTACCTGCACCTGACCTGACTAGCTGATCAGACCAAATGCGGGAGAATATCCCCTCAGGGCTGCGTCATCATTTATTCATTCACAATTTCTCTCCATTTATTTCTGTCAAGCACAGCCACTCTTCCTTGCTCAACAGACATCCCTCTCGCATCCAGCGCTCTCTTCACACTGTCCATCCTTCCTATTCGTCATCTCCCTCTCAGCCTTACACCTCTCACATCAGATCTAGTTATCTTTTTCACCAGTCGCTCATTATCCATTCTCTCCCTATGCCCAAACCGTCGCAACACCTTCTGCTCAGCTCTACCAGCCATCTCCCAAACAACTCCAGGTCTCCTCACTTCATCATTTCGCACGCAATCCATACGCGTCACTCCACACATACTCCTCAGACACCTCATCTCCATTACATTCAAACTTTTCCTCTCTGCTACGCCCATAATCCATGTTTCAGCCCCATATAATGCAGTCAGTACCACAACACCCTCATACAGCCATCTCTTTGCATCCATTCTAAGCAAACGACATCTAAACACTTTTTTCATTCCTCCCAGCATCTTACCTACTTCATTCATTCTAAACTTCACTTCTGCATCTATTCTTCCATCCACAGCAACATGTGACCCTTAATATTTAAAACACTCTACCTCCTCAAGCAACTCACTATTCAGAACTATATTCATCCTCCTACCATCTACCAACCTCGTACACTTCATCACTTTACTTTATTCTCATTTACTTCAATTTCCTCCTATCACACACCCTTCCAAACTCCTCTACCAACTGTCTCAATCTCTCTTCTGAATCAGCCACCAGTGCAGTATCATCTGCAAACAGCAGCTGCATCAGATTCCATTCTCCACCATCAACATTCACCAGACTCAGACCTCCACCTAAAACTCTTGCATTCACCTCCCTTACAACACCATCCATATAAATATTAAATAACCAAGGCGACATCACACATCCCTGTCGCAGCCCCACTCTCATGGGAAACCAATCACTCACAGCATTCCCCACTCTTACACACGCTCTACTATATACATAAAAACTTTTAACCCATTTTAGTAACCTACCATCAAGTCCATACAATCTTAAAACAGTCCACAAAGCCTCCCTGTCAGTTCTATCATATGCTTCCTCTAAATCCATGAATGTCCAAAACACATCCTTACCTTTCGCTAAATACTTTTCACACACTTGTCTCACAGCGAACACCTGATCCACACATCCCCTCCCTCTCATAAAGCCACGCTGCTCATCACCAATCACTCCCTCTGTATCCTCTCTAACTCTCATAATTAACACTCTACCATACACCTTACCTACAACACTCAACAGACTTATACCCCTAAAGCTAGTACATTCATACTTATCACCCTTGCCTTTATACAACGGGACCACGCAACCACTTGCCCAGTCAATTGGCACCATACCTTTCACAAAGCACACATTCAACAGTCTTACTACCCAGTCAACAATAGTCACTCCACCACCCTTCAGGCATTCCACAGCACACCCATCCATACCTGCAGCTTTCCCTGTTTTCATCTCCTTTGCTGCTTTCTCCACTTCCTCCTTCATGATCAAAGAATCATTCATCTCTCCCAACACATTTATTCCTTGCACCCTTCCATCCGCCACAATCTCAGCCACTCTTTCCTCCTCTACATTTAACAATCTTTCAAAATACTCTGCCCATCTCATCCTTACTGCATCCATCTCAACTAACATCCTTCCATGCTCTGCTTTTACTCGCTCTTCCTTCCCAGACTCTCCCTTTCGCACCCTTTTAACCTCCTTCCAGAACATTTTCTTATTCTGTTGAAAATTCTCAGTCAGCCGCCTACCCCACCTCTCATCTGCTGCCACTATAGCATCACGCATAGCCCTTCTCGCCCTGTTCCTCTTTTCCTTATACCTCTCATATGACACCTCATCCTTCCTCTGCAGCCACATTTCATATGCACGTCTCTTCTCAGCCACAGCCATACTTCCTCGCACCACCATTCACATCCTTTTCTTACACCACCACCCACACGTCTCACACCACACACTTCTGCATGCCCCACCACAGCACTCTTAAACAACTGCCATTCCTCCTCCACACTGTTTTTTTTCCTGATCTTTCACTGCGTTCCACTCATCTTTCAATTTCTCCTGATTATCATTTTCTCTCTTTTATCCAACTTACTTTCAAAACCTCCCTGCCACATCCAACCCTCCAAGCTCTCACCCATCTCTTACCTACTCTTAACTTTCCCTCCACCAGATAGTGGTCAGACATACCTCCACCCTCCCCTCTCAGAACTCTCACATCCAACAATCTTCCTATTATACAACCACATCGTCCATCAATGCTTTATCCACAACCATTCCACCCTCCTGTCTCACCCATGTATACTTTTAAATATCTTTCTTCTCAAACAGTGTATTTCCAATCACCATCTCTCGCTCAACACACATCCCTATCATTCGTTCCCCATTTTCATTTCTTCTAGGCACACCATACATACCAACTACACCCTCAGCTGCTACATTTCCCACTCTAGCGTTCAGATCTCCCATCATTACCACATTCACATTCGCTCCAAAACTCTGCAGACACTCATCAACATCATTCCAGAAAGACTCCCTCTCTTCTTCATCCCTTTCACTACCAGGCCCATATGCACTCACAAACACCCACAACTCATGTTCAAACTTCGCTTTCACCAACATCAGTCTCGATTACACCTCCTTCCATTCAAATCACACACTGCTGTACTTCCTGACTCACTGACAAGGCCACACCTTCTCTTGCCCTACCTCTATCAACACCTGACAATCTTCCATTCACACTTCCAAACATAGACTCACCCTTCCCTCTCATCTTCGTTTCACTCAAAGCTAACACATCCAACTTTCTTCTCACAAACATTCTCCTAATCTCCTCCCTTTTACCCTCAATCGTACTACATCCACGCACACTCATAGACCCAATCTTCAGGGTACAGGGATAACTCAATCCCCATAAATGATTGAGAGTAATATCAGTGGATATGTTAATTTTGTTCAAAGACATCATGAACCACATGCATGGGAATCATATCTCGAATTTATTTTAGCGGGGCAAGGTGAAGGTGAAGGATAGAGGGCTGATGAAACAATAATTTTAGTTTTGTCTTTATACGGCTTTCATCCGACACATGTAAGTAAAAGTAATGATTTAGTGTTTATATTTCATCGTTTGGAGAATCATCGATATTACTATCCTCCAAATATTGCCTGTTACATATCAAACAGCCTACAGAATAATGGTAATATTGCATGGCGAAGTATCACTTTTATTGAGGGGTCAAGCAGGGTTTGATCTGCTGGCCTTACACCTCACACTGACATTCTCTGTATTATGGGAGACATAAGAAGGTAGCAAACTAATAAATTTAGTTTTAATCTAGAGGTGTATCGTATGTCTAGGTGATATGGGATGGAACATTTGGTCACCCTGAATCGACCGGCCACCGACCTGCTGTGGGTGGGGGTGGCAATGCAGGATTGTAAACTGTTGTCGCTGTTTAACAGTTACCTTCGTCATATTGTGGCAGCTGTTGCTTTAACAGTAACAATGTATTAATATACATATTGTGAAGGACATTTTCCTTAAGATCTCTTGAATTCCAGAGACCAAGTAATATATTCATGCTGGCCTTACAATATCATGCTTATAAGCCTGGGAGTAAGATCTGCCAAATCCGGTATAGGCAGCCAAAAAAAGTCGTGTCTTCGTTCCGAGCCCCGTAAATATTCGAACAGATAAGTGGAAGCAGCAGGGATAGTTTCACAAGTCTGGTAACTGTCAGACCAGACCGTGGTGGGGTTGAGTGAACTGGGGGTGGAGGTGAGGAAGTAGTGTGTGTGTGTGTGTGTGTGTGTGTGTGTGCCGTAATGGGGTACTTTACGGACAATCGTCATGGTTGAGCCTGCCACTGACGTCGTAGGACACGCATGCTCATGAATCATATGCTGCATTTGTTTGTGTGCACTTGTGATAGGATTAATGTCATTCCCACTTACAAAACCACTTACACTCTCCAATGAATACACACAAGAGCTTATTCATTTGTATGAGTCATACAAAAAGGTAAAAATATTCTAATCTGGCAAGTCTAGCAACTAGTCAGCTCATTCATCCCTTATAATTTAATGTTTTCTATGTTAATTCTTTAGAAATGAGTAGATTTGTATCTCTTAATATATGGTTTCAATGAGGAAAGTCATATTTTCCTCCTCTGAGACGATTTACCAACTTAAATTTATTATTGCCTAAATTCGCCTTCAGTCAACGATTTCGACAAACCGTCCCAAATCCAGGAACGGTCAACAGTCATTTTTTGCCTGCTCTGAGAGAGGTTGGAAGGCTGGACTGAAGTCGAGAGGACGCACGCTGAGAATCTGAGATGTCAGGATCGTACTGTTGTGTTCCCCTGTGCATTAATAGGGGTGGCCATCAATTTCCTCAGATTATGAATGATGAAATTACAAAATAAACAATTTGGATAATATAGTGTCATATACAGTATGTATATATTTCTCAAAGTGGCTAATCAATCCAGAATAGAATATATTCTCTATAAGTATATATAGAAAAATATATGTATATATATAGAAAAATATATGTATATATATATAAAAATATGTGCTTTTCACTTTCACTCACAAAGTACACACTGCTTCCTACCCAGATGACTTATCACTCCCACACACACTTCATGACTGGTGTACTACAAAAAGACTCAGAATGGCCTCTTTTATGGTAGAACACGGTCATAACTCACACCTCACTATCAACAACATCCCTCTTGTCCCACATGCACACAAAATCTTTGGTGAAATGAAAGCACAGTAACAAGAATTTGGTAATATCTTGAAGCATAGAGCAGTTAGTTAGAAGCTGATTTGTAAAAATATTTATCTAAGACAGCCTTTCTGAAATTATCTTGATGTCCTCAGATGTGAATATTACAAAATCTTGGGTGCCGCAATATTAGTAAACAAAAGCAGAGTCTATCTTGTCCCTGGGACTGTACCTTCAATGCGCATGCGCCACTTGGATATTTGGGATGTTACGAGCGTCGTACCGATTTTTTACTTATATTGGCTAGTAATCGACTTGAAGAGGGCAATTACAAAGTATTTCGTTCCGGCCAATAGTGAGTAATGTAACTCCACCTCTTTCAGTACAATAAAAGACTACTAATGCAAAATAAATTTGGATCTTGGAGTTCATTTGATGCTAGTCTAGCTGGATAAATATTTTTTACGTATTACTATGAAAATAATAAGTAGTTTGCCTTCATTTCTTCTCAATTATTTGAGAAAAAAATAATTCCTCTACACATTACAAACATTAATTTGAATCATAAGTCCACACAAAGATATATTATTAATGATTCATGAGAGTGCGACTGTTCACTGTCAGTGGCAGGCTCGACCACTTCAATGGCGGCCCCAAAGCACCCCATTATTGTTGGCAGTGTAATCTGTAATTTTTGTTGGCAGTGTAGTCTAGCAATACACCGCACAGTAAAGACGCTATATATGATATTACACCTGATTTAATACCTCTAAATAGTGAAATGTATCGTTAACCTGAAATAATGCCTATAAAATGTAGCCAAACAAGCGTTAGCAGAAATGACGAGGTTCTATCCCCTCTCCCCACCTTCCTGCCACACCCTCTCCGCCGGGCATCAGCTAGCCACATAACATGGGAATAAAGGACAGACAGCTGTGTTTTTACTGTATGTTTACCTTCTGAACATGACAGGATATATTACATACCATTACCATGTGTGGTGTGGCACAGAGGCATGCGGTGCCTTCACAGTAATAACGAGAAAAGCATTTGTTTCCACAAGTGGTAAAGGGGTAAGGGAAACCTGGCCACAGGTGTTACGCACGGTGATGATACTCAGATATAAACCCTCCAGCATATAGTCATAGCTTCATAGTCATTCACTTATCTATATTGGGCGACAGGAAAATTAGAGGGGAGATTCATGTTGTCACTAATAAATGTTGTTTTATATTATCACAACCATGACGTTGTTATGAAACGTATTCTACAGTCATTCTGTCCTCTGAAGTATTCCAAATATCAGAGGTGAATTAGACATGACACCCCATGTATATGAAACTAGAGTATATTTTGATTACATGTAAACTCATGATGTTGCATATATAGACATTTAGCAACATTCTGATAAAAATTGACCATAACCCTTAAAATGCAGCATAGTGCCCCCGTGAACACCCAGACACCCCCACAAGGAGCCCACAGAGGAGCAGCAGCAGCGCACTGGGACTTAATGCGACAATGGCCTAAGTCAGCCTGGGCCGCGCGCCCCTATGACCCGGAGCCCGCCCACTGTCACCATAGCAGGAATACCACACTACCTTCCGGGCAAGCCTTCACCAACCAGCTAAGGGGTGGAGCTGCCTATCCAGCTCCTGCCAGCACCCCAGAGATGGCCTATAGCTGCTCTCCCCTCTTCAAGGAGGCGGCCTGTAGCCGCTCTGAGGGTTCTAAGGAGACCGCACGTAGCCGCTCCCGCCTTCATCAGGAGACGGCCTGTAGCCGCTCGCCCCTCCCCAAGGAGACAGCCTGTAGCCGCTCTAAGGGTAACCAGGAGATGGCCTGTAGCCGCTCTAAGGGTAACCAGGAGATGGCCTGTAGCCGCTCTAAGGGTAACCAGGAGATGGCCTGTAGATGCTCTAAGGGTAACCAGGAGATGGCCTGTAGCCGCTCCTGCCTTCGTCGGGAGATGGCCTGTAGCTGCTCCGAAGGTGTTCTTCCTGAGACGGCCTGTAGCTGCTCAAACCCCCTCCTGCAGGAGATGGCCTGTAGCCGCTCCCGCCTTTGTCAGATGGCCTGTAGCCACTCCGAAGGTGTTCCCTATGAGACGGCCTGTAGCCACTCCAAAGGTGTTCCCTATGAGACGGCCTGTAGCCACTCCGAAGGTGTTCCCTATGAGACGGCCTGTAGCCACTCCGAAGGTGTTCCTCCTGAGATGGCCTGTAGCCGCTCCGAAGGTGTTCCCCCTGAGACGGCCTGTAGCCGCTCACCCTTCATGGAGGAGACGGCCCGTAGCCGCTCACCCCTCCTGAAGGAGACGGCCTGTAGCCATTCTGAGGGTAACAAGGAGATGGCCTGTACCCGCTCCTGCCTTCGTCAGACGGCCTGTAGCCACTCCAAAGGTGCCCCTGGGTATGCTGGCAGTCACCCACTCTTTCAGGTCATGGCCAGTAGCCAGGCCTTGGCGCCAGCCTGTAGTCATGCCCCTAGGAAGCCCCGGCCAGTAGCCGGGCCCTACGGCAGGAGATGGCCTGTAGCCGTTCCGCTGCCCATAGCTGATGCATGTTCCCCGACCCCTGACACAGAGGGAGTCTCGGGCGTAGAGGAGTATTGGAGAGGCTCTGTAGTCTCACCTGGCCTCTGCTCCCTACAACTGGGTCTGGAGGAGACCCACCTGACGGACCCTGATGCAGACCAGTGCGCAGCTCCTTCCTATCGGCGCCGCCAAGCCCCGGGGACCACAGCCCTCGGGAACCCCAGACCGCCCCCAGAACTCCCGGGTGGGAACTCCCCACACCTCGATGGCGGAGGTCCTCATCCTCCGTCAGGTGCCTGAATGACCGTTTCAGGCAATTGTTCGGCCCCAGTCCTGAGGGCCACACTCCTGTCCCCAGTCCTGAGAGTGGTAGACCTTTCCCCACCCACAGCCCTGAACGAGAATGGACGCCCCTGCGTGTGATCCCGTGCCCTCTGAGTACGGAGGCCCCTGGTGGTGCCCAGCCCCATCAGTAGTGGAGCTGTCCCGCCCCTCCGCCCACGCCCCTGGTGCCAGACCCCGACCGGAGCGACCCTAACTGTGCAATATCAGTAATCAAACAGTGCTTAGGCAGAACAGTGAACTGACTTAGTTGCAGAAATCAGCGACAATACCCAGTGTTGGAGAGAATAATAGATACAGTGAACAGTGTACAGAATAATACAGTGACAAGATCAAGGTGATAGAGAAAGTGATAATAATTAGTCAAAAGCAGAATACGAGTGGAGGGTAATAAAGTAAATACGCTGCCATCAGAAATTATCTCGTGCTACCATTATCAAAATCAGACCCCAGTGTCTTACACCACCCTCCCCAGTGTGAAATAACCTTAACAACTCCACACGTATAGAAACCCTGGACTTCCCTAACTGAGAACAATCTGCCTTAAGTGCTGTTCACTGTGACTCCAAAACAGTATCCTGCGAGATACTACTAACCATATCTAGATGTAAGAGTATATAATCGCCCAGTACACTTGTGTCTGTAACATCTACTTATTCCCCTGTCTAACTAAGCAATACACGTGTAAGGTTGTTGCCTGGAGTATTTGTGTCCTGCCTCTGTCTTATTTGTCTAAGCCCCGGTCTCGAAAGAGAGCCCCGCTATACGCTAGGCATTTACGGAATGGGGAGCCGAACCTAAAACACCTAGCATTACACTGGTGGACAGCAGTGGTTCTTGACCCAGGCATATGAGAGAGGTAATCGGGAAATACCGGAAAAATGGCAACCAAACTACACGTGCAATTGCCTAAGTTCAACCCCAAACAGTGTGATGTTTTCACATATCTGGTGATTATTAAACCTTTGCTAGATATAGGTTTTGAAAATGACCAACAAAAAAATCGCAGTTACACTCCCACTGCTGGGCAAAGCGTCTGCTAATATAGCACCCAAAATCATCCCGAAGCTTACCTGGCAGAATTTCATGAGACTCTTGATCCAAGCCATCACCCCATCACTAGGGGAAGTGGTGGCACTATCCCAACTGGATAGTTTGACTTTCGATGGGAATCTAGAAGATACCCTAATCCCGGCAAGATGCCTGGTCGTCACTGCCTACCTGGAGGCAGATGACGAAACCCGGGAACAACATACCTTTGATCCTCTCCTGAAAGTGCTCCCCAGTGTAGTAAAAGAACACTTTACGATCCATGACCCTACGGGAGACATGGATAGAGACATCCAACTGATATGGCGCCTCCTGACCTCCCGCCCTGCACCCCAGCAGATCAATGTGGTAAGGAAGTTTCCCACCAAAATTCCGGCTCCCCCAGTCAAGCCACGTCTGCCTATGCCCCGCACCAGCCCCACCCCAGCACCTAGCCCACTTAGGGCACACCCCACACACCGGCACCCCTCCCACAGGGAGAACCCCAACTTGATCTTAGTGAATCCCTGGGAATTCTCTGCATGCAGCTCCAGGTGCCCACTGCACGATATCCGAGACCAGTTAAAGGCTGCGCATCGGAAAGCTACCACCCCAGGCCAACGCAAAGTCTCCTTTCTAGAGGATGGGGCAACAGAGGACAAACCTGCACCAATGGAGGAGACCGACCCCGGGGAACGGGAGCTGGAGCAAGAAGAAGGAGGCCCCAGACAGCTGGATTTTTAGGCCCGCTCCCACACCCACGGTGGCGGGGGCCAATTCCCCAAATATCACCCCCCAGTTTACCACAAGATGAAGCTGAACGGGGTGAAAACCAGACTTCTGGTCGATACGGGAGCGGCCAGATCCTGCCTTTATAGCCATTACTTCTCCCGTCACAAGTCGACCTTTGGCCTGCTCCATCCCACGGCTACTCACCTTACGGGGGATAGCCCCCTTCCCATCCGTGGGGAGACATGGGCCCTAAAAGTCGACACCCACCAAACGGTGTCAACCCAACACTAGTTTATAATATTCGACTCTTCCTGCCGGAATTACGACGGATACCTGGGGTTGGACCTGTTGCAGAAGTTAGGAGCCACCATAGATTGCTGGAACAGACAGCTCCTGTTCTGTGCACTCGCTGCCGCCCCCCCCCCCCACACCCCACCCCCACCCGGGACCATCTGCACCTGAACGCCACGTCCCCATCCGGAAGACTCTGCCCCCCCTCCCTTCCTCCCCCTCCTCTTCCCCCCACCACCACCCCCTCTTTCCTTGCCACTGTTTCCACCGCGGTCACCATTCTCCCCCACGAAGCTTGGGTGCCCCTTAACCGGCCCTCTGGCCCCTCCATCCAATTTTCCCCACTCCTGCTGCTGGGAACCCTCTCAGCCTGCCTTCTGCCCCCAACCTTTCTTCTCCTGCATCACACGGTGGTCCAGATCGCCAATCTTGCCCCCTCACCCCTCACCCTCCCAAAAGGGCTCGTAAACGGAGAGATGGAGGAAGCCGAGCCCTGGGCCCCTTCCCCTTCCCATTCCCCCGTCCCCCTGCCCCCTATCCCCAACCATCTCTTCACCCATCAGACACCCTTCGCCACCTACTCCTGGATTTCCAGGACCTGTTCGCAGCAGGACCAGCGGACATCTGACATACTACTTACCTGGCTCACGAAATTCATACAACGGGCCCACCGATCAGACAGCCATCCCGACGGAAGAACCCCAAACAGTGGGAAGAGGAAGACCGCCAGGTGCAAGAGATGATCGAAGCTGGAATTGTCTCCCCCTCCACCAGCCCCTGGTCCTCCCCCGTTGTCCTCGTAAAAAAGAAGGATGGCATGATGCGGTTCTGCATCGACTACCGCTGACTTAATGACGTAGCTACCAAAAACACCACTTCACTCCCACGCATAGATGATTCCCTGGATTCCCTGTATGGAGCCTTCTGGTTCTCTACCCTGGACCTCCAGTCGGGGTATTGGCAGGTTCCCGTGCGACAGGAGGATCGAGGCAAAACTGCTTTCTCGACCAGCTACAGGAAACATTATGAGTTTAATGTCCTGTCGTTCGGTCTCTGCAATGCCCCCACCACTTTCTCTAGGTTAATGGAATCATTCTTCAGCGGTCTCACGTGGGAAATCTGCGTTACGTACTTGGACGACTTCATTGTCTTCAGCCAAACCTGGGCCGACCACTTGCAGCGCCTCCGCCAGGTTTTTATCAGGATCCGACAGGCAGGCCTCAAACTCCGGCCTACCAAGTGCGTTTTAGCTGCCAGAACCGTCTCGTTCCTGGGGCACGTCATCTCCCAGGCAGGAATATCTCCCTACCCTGACAAACTCTGCGCCATCGTGGATATACTCCCACCACAGGACGTCCACGGGATCAGAGCCTTCCTCGGCTTGACGTCGTATTACCGCCGTTTTGTGAAGGGGTTTGCCCACCGCTAAACCCCTCCATGACCTGACTCTTAAGGGGGAGCCGTTCCTCTGGACAGACAAGAGACGAGCTTCTTTCCAGCAACTTAAAGACAAGCTCGTTTCCACCCCCATCGTGGCCTTTCCCGACTATGCCCTCCCATTCCGCCTCTATACTGACGTCTCCCTCCTTGCCATTGGCGCTGTGTTAGCACAAGTCCAAGAGGGCCGCGAACACATCATCGCCTGTGCCAGCTGTACCCTAAATCAGACAGAGAAAAACTAAGATGCCACCAAACAGGAATGCTTGGGCATAATCTGGGCGCTCGAGCACTTCCGGGTGTATCTCTCCGGGACCCAAGTCACCATCATTACAGACCACCAATCCCTCCAGTGGTTATGACAATCCAACACCCACAACACCCAGCTCATCTGATGGCACGAAACCCTGGAGGAATTCAATTACAAGATTTCATACCCTCCCGGCAAACTCCATACCAACGCCGACGCTCTCTCTCAGCTCCCCATCCTCGCCTCCCAGCCTGAACCAGACCTCCTCCAACAGTGGCACCGCAAGGAGCAGCCCCCTTGGATTCCTCACCACCTATTCAAAACTCTGTATCCCCAGGGCGACCACCTAACCCCATCAGGCCATATCCTCCTAGACCCTGACACTGCCTGCGACGCCCTGCGACATCTTAACACCCACAACGGCATTCACCTGGGTACAAAAAAACTGCTACAGGTGTTCAATGACACCTACTGGACGCCCAACCCTTCTTCCCTTGCCAAGGAAGTTATCCAAACCTGCCGCGCCTGCGCTCTTGGTAAAGACACCTGCACCGCAGGACCATCAGGCCATATCACCACCCACAAACCCTGGCAGCTGTTAGCAATTGACGTGGTAGGACCCTTACCCCCAAAATCGGGCTACGGATACGTCATCACTTTCATCAACACATATTCCAAATTCATCGTGGCCTGCCCAGCGAGAGACCATGCTGTCGCAGTAGCCGACGCCCTCCTTCGGCACGTATTCCCCTATTTCGGCATTCCCCAAGCAATCCACTCAGACAGTGCGCCCGAATTCACCGGTAAGGTCTGGGAGGAAGTAGCCCATATCTTCGGGTACAACATCTCCCACTCCAACCCTTACTGGCTATAAGGAAATGCAGAGTGCGAGCACAGCCATCGTACGCTGATGAATCAGCTCCGCACACGAATAGAGGCGACTAAAAACGATGACTGGCCCACCCATGTAAAAATCATACAATGGGGCATCAACTCCTGCCCCTGAGAGGACAGAATTTCGCCATATGAGCGAGTGTTTGGAGAAACACCCCTCCTTCTGCCCCTCCAGCAGCACCTACAACCCCCCGCCTCCACTCCCATGACGGACCCACTACACCACCTCAAACTCCGTTTGATCCACCTCCAACACAACCTAGACCTCAGCCCCGACACTGCCTCCAACCCCTACAAGCGGGGTGATACAGTCATGATATCCCAGCTCCATCCCCCCACAAGCTTGCACCCTGCTTCACAGGACCCCACACCATCATCCGCATCCCTAACCCCTATCAGGTCACCATTAACTACCACGGCACTCCTTGCACCCTCTGAAACCGGCACGTACGCCCCTTCCACACTCCTGCCCCCACCACCCCGGCCCCGCGCCCTGTCCTACCCTCTACTCCCATGCCACCTCCTACTACCTATGAATGTTACATCTCCTCCTCCCCGTCCCCCTCGCCCTCCCCCTCCCCCACCACTTCCACCTCACCTGACAACCCACCGACACCACCAACATCCCGCCGCTCCCCCATCCCATCTCTACCCACCACCCCCTCCCCAGCACCCAGCACCACATGTCCCGTCCCCACCCCCACACCCCCACCTCAGCCATCACCCACTGCCACTCCCACACCCTCCAGCCCACCGCACACACACACACACTCCTAACTCCCTCCGCCCTCCCCCAACCACCCCCCACCCACCCACCCATATATGCCCCACGTACCTCGCGCCCACGCCAGCCCCGCACACCCACATCACCACCCACACCTACACTCAGAATAACCACCACCCGCTCTGGGCGCCTCTCCCGCCCAGCCACCCAATACACCCACTCCCCCACCCCACCCGCCTCGCCGCAAAATCACACTCCCACCCCTGCCCTAAACCATCTCACACTCATGATACATCAGGCACAAATCCCAGCCACCTACACTCCCCCAAGACATTACGCCGCATTACACCGGCATAAAACCCGACACTCACCATCCATCTCAAGCATTCAACACCACACTACACCATGAGCAACAACTACCACAATGAAGATATGGCGAGCTGTATGGGCACCGTCACTCGGATGCAACCATCGAGTCCGAGGACCACACCACCTTCTCCGACTCCTCCACTCCACCACCACCTCCACCCTTTTCCTCACCTGCGATGAGGAACAGGATGAAAACATCACCACCACTGCCTGGCATGCCCTCCTCTGACATATGCAGCCAGTCTATGCCACCTACGATATGCAAGTCTATCACCTCCAGTCACAGGGACGTGACTTTTTCCCAGCAGACGGTGGTAAAATGCAGCATAATGCCCCCATGAACACCCAGACACCCCCACAAGGAGCCCACAGAGGAGCAGCAGCAGCGCGCCGTGACTCGGTGTGACAATGGCCTAAGTCAGCCCGGGTTGCGCGCCCCTATGACCCAGAGCCTGCCCGCCACCACCACAGCAGGAATATCACACTACCTTCCAGGTGAGCCTTCACCAACCAGCTAACAGGTGGAGCTGCCTATCCAACTCCTGGCAGCACCCCAGAGATGGCCCATAGCTGCTCACCCCTCTTTAAGGAGATGGCCTACATGTAGCCACTCTGAGGGTTCTAAGGAGACGGCCTGTAGCCGCTCTGAGGGTTCTAAGGAGACGGCCTGTAGCCGCTCTGAGGGTTCTAAGGAGACGGCCTGTAGCCGCTCTGAGGGTTCTAAGGAGACGGCCTGTAGCCACTCCCTCCTTCATCAGGAGACGGCCTGTAGCCGCTCTGAGGGTTCTAAGGAGACGGCCTGTAGCCACTCCCTCCTTCATCAGGAGACGGCCTGTAGCCGCTCTGAAGGTGTCTTCCTTGAGATGGCCTGTAGCCGCTTGCCCCTCACTAAGGAGACAGCCTGTAGCCACTCTGAGGGTAACCAGGAGACGGCCTGTAGGCGCTCCAAAAGTGTTCTTCCTGAGACGGCATGTAGCTGCTCAAACCCCCTCCTGCAGGAAACAGCCTGTAGCTGCTCCCGCCTTCGTCAGACGGCCTGTAGCCACTCTGAAGGTGTTCCCCCTGAGATGCCCTGTAGCCGCCCACCCCTCCTAAAGGAGACAGCCTGTAGCCACTCTGAGGGTAACGAGGAGACGGCCTGTAGCTGCTCTGAGGGTAACAAGGAGACGGCCTGTAGCCGCTCTGAGGGTAACGAGGAGACGGCCTGTAGCCGCTCTGAGGGTAACGAGGAGATGGCCTGTAGCCGCTCTGAGGGTAACGAGGAGATGGCCTGTAGCCACTCTGAGGGTAACGAGGAGACGGCCTGTAGCCGCTCTGAGGGTAACGAGGAGACGGCCTGTAGCCGCTCTGAGGGTAACGAGGAGATGGCCTGTAGCCACTCCCTCCTTCGTCAGATGTCCTGTAGCCGCTCTGAGGGTAATGAGGAGATGGCCTGTAGCCACTCCCTCCTTTGTCAGACGGCCTGTAGCCACTCCGAAGGTGTTCCCCCTGAGACGGCCTGTAGCTGCTCAACGCGCCTCCTGAAGGAGATGGCCTGCAGCCGCTCCCGCCTTCATCAGATGGCCTTTAGCTGCTCCGAAGGTGTTTCCCCTGGGACGGCCTGTAGCCACTCACCCCTCCTGAAGGAGACGACCTGTAGCCGCTCTGAGGGTAACAAGGAGACAGCCTGTAGCCACTCCTGCCTTCATCAGACAGCCTTTAGCCGCTCCAAAGGTGTTCCCCCTGAGACGGCCTGTAGCCGCTCGACACCCTGCAGGAGATGGCCTGTAGCCGCTCCCGCCTTTGTCAGACGGCCTGTAGCCGTTCCGAAGGTGCCCCTGGGTTTGCTGGCAGTCACCCACTCTCTCAGGTCATGACCAGTAGCCTGGCCTTGGTGCTGGCCTCTAGCCACGCCCCTAGGAAGCCACGGCCAGTAGCCGGGCCCTACGGCAGGAGACGGCCTGTAGCCGTTCCGCCGCCTGTAGCTGACGCCTGTTCCCTGACCCCTGACACAGAGGGACTCTGGGGCGTAGAGGAGTATTGGAGAGGTCCTGTAGTCTCACCTGGCCTCTGCTTCCTACAACTGGCTCTGGAGGAGACCCACCTGATGGACCCTGACGCAGACCGATGCCGCAGCCCCTTCCTGTCGGCGCTGCCAAGCCCCGGGGACCACAGCCCTCAGGAACCCCAGACCGCCCCCAGAACTCCCGGGTGGGAACTCCCCACACCTCAACGGTGGAGGTCCTCATCCTCCGTCAGGTGTCTGAACGACCGTTTCAGGCAATTGTTCGGCCCCAGCCCTGAGAGCGCTGGACTTTTCGCCACCCACAGCCCTAGACGAGAACAGATACCCCTGGGTGTGATCCCGTGCCCTCTGAGTACGGAGGCCCCTGGTGGTGCCCAGCCCCATCAGTAGTGGAGCTGTGCCGCCCCTCTGCCCGCGCCCTTGGTGCCAGACGCCGACCGGAGCGACCCTAACTGTGCAATATCAGTGATCAAACAGTGCCTAGGCAGAACAGTGAACTGACCTTGTCGCAGAAATCAGCGACAATACCCAGTGTTGGAGAGAATAATAGATACAGTGAACAGTGTACAGAATAATACAGTGACAAGATCAAGGTAGTAGAGAAAGTGATGATAATTAGTCAAAAGCAGAATACGAGTGGAGGGTAAATACGCTACCATCAGAAATTATCTCGTACTACCATAATCAAAATCAGACCCCAGTGCCATACACCACCCTCCCCAGTGTGAAATAACCTTAACAACTCCACATGTATAGAAACCCTGGACTTCCCTAATTGAGAACGCTCTGCCGTAAGTGTTATTCACTGTGACTCGAAAACAGTATCCTGCAAGATACTACTAACCATATCTAGATATAAGAGTTTATAATCGCTCAGTATACTTGTGTCTGTAACATCTAACTTATTCCCCTGTCTAACTAAGCAATACATGTGTAAGGTTGTTGCCTGGAGTTTTTGTGTCCTGCCTCTCTCTTATTTGTCTAAGCCCTGGTCTCGAAAGAGAGCCCCGCTATACGCTAGGCGTTTACAGAACAGGAAGCCGAACCTAAAACACCTAGCATTACAACCGTATTACCCAGTATGTTATTCCCAACAGCTTCCTCCCTTCTGTAATGCATGGTAAATAAAACATGACAGCACACACACCCTCCACTACCCCACCTCCATCCCCAATCCACTCATCTCCACCACTGTCTGGTCAGACACGGTTGCCAGCCTTGTGAAGCTAGCCCTGCTGCGTCCATTTATCTGTTCGAATATTTATGGGGTTCGGAACGAAGACACGACTTTTTTTGGCTGACTATACTTTCTTCTAATAAAATTCTGTCACACCTTCAAGAAAAAAAGCTTGTGAGGAACACTAGAACAAATATTTAACAAAAATGTGCTTACAGATTTAGCTACGAATATTACTTTTTTTTTCCATTATAACTGCTCCATAAAATACAGCAGCCAATCAGGATCACCGTTACAAGTGATGAAGTTCATTCATAGAATTCTGCGCTTTACTACAGGAGGTTGCCAAGTATCGCCAACCAGCTTCTTGACTTGTAGCAGGTTCATATGTCTGCAGGTGTACACACACTAAAAAAAGTATCATTACACCTACTGCACGATACAAACTGACACCACGAATGAAAAGTTTGATAACTGCCTTCCTCCAACCCTACCGAGACAGCTGGACTGTTCAGTACGAAACTCATCGGACCTCCCTGTAACGGTACTTTTTTGAGCGTGTGTACATTCCGCAGTCCATCAAACGGACGGTTTGTGGCACTGACTTGAGTTGCCATCTGGTCCATGTATCTGTTAATTTCTGAGATAAGACCAATCCATCAAGATGTTTGGACAGCCACGCTTAGGTTAATAGTATGATATGCTTCACCATCACTTTCCTTGCATTTGCTCTCATGTTTGCGTAGTTGTTTTTCAGGTAGATATATGTTTTACATTTCCCTCTGTGTGATATAGGGGAGGGCGGTGATGGTTTGAACAGTGGGATGGTTTGAACCTGTTGTGGGAGGTGTTTCGTATTTTTAGTCTTCATTAACTAACCAAGATGAAGCATCAAGTATAACACACAATAGAGCCAAGGGTGGGGACTTCACTGTGGGTTCAGTAAATGCTAGACTGCTTACAGTATTCCTTCTTCAACGAATGTTTTGGTAAAAAATGGCCGAACCATCACCGCTCTCCCCAATTATTTAGCTACTCCCCATATTAGCCTATTAACCATTATGTGCTTTGCATTTCTTTATAGTGGCCATTAGACTATTTTCTTTGTTACAATTATATTATTATTATTATTATTATTTACGAACTTCAACACAGAACAAGTCATTCTACCAGCGTAACGAAAAAGTAAATTGGATAAATGAAACATAAGTTATTTTCATTCATTCATTCATTCATTCATTGCCAGACGCCATGTATCCCAGACGGGGTGGCCAAGGGCTTAGAGTTAATTGTTTTACAGGGAAGGGCACTAATCCTCCACCAACCCCACGACGTAGGGATGCCAACAGCATCTAGTGTTCCCAGGCGGTCACCCATCCAAGTACTAACCAGACCCAACGTTGCTTCCTTTACCATAATATGGCTGAAAATATTACCACCACCGAAATGACGTTATTCGCTGCGGCCTTACCTATTATGGTTCGTATCCAATCTCCAACAAAGCCCGGGATTCATAGGAACCTGTTATGCTAGGTGTTTAACCCCTTAACCGCGGGGCGTCACTTTCGTGACGCTTGGGATCAAGGGATCATACCGCGGGGCGTTGCTTTTGTGATTCTGTGTTATTTTGAATTCACTCTGGCTTCCAAGTGGGGGCTTGTATCATCTGTCAGTACTGCCAATGTCTAACACTAGTCAGCACTCCTAATCTCATCTGTACTCCCATCCACTGTTGACAATTTAGCCATTTCTCCCCGTTCTTGACTCCCCTCCCTACCCCCCCTCCATTACCGTATCCTCTCGCCTGCCCGGCTGTGCTACGCTAAGGAAATCTTCCCTGGAATTTTTCACTGATTTCATCCATTGAAATAAGCCCTGTGCCCTATTCTTATACCAAATAATATATACAAGAAAGAAATAAGGTAAGTGAGAGTGCCATACACCTGGAATTGGCTAATTATCACCTGACAACACCTCACGTGCACTCGTTCGCTAATTTTCGCTTTTTATTTCCTCTTGAAATATGCCGTATAATCTATTTTCTTAATAAATATACATATAAGAAGGGAAGGGAGAAGCCTAAGTGATATTTACATTCACCTGGAACTACCTAATTCATAATGTATTGTCTAGATTTCCTTCCAATCATTTCACTGCTATAAATTAGCTGTGTCAAGAGGCTAACGTTGGCAGAAATGAATTTCCCTAGGTAGGCCACCACCCCGGCCCACCCTTATCAGTTCACTCTCATCTTCCAAAGTGGAGGTACGTCTGTCCGCTCTTTGCTAGCTTCAGGGACTTTTCACCCCCATGCAAAGGGCCCTGTGACCTTTACCCCCTACTAAACCTCGTGTGGAAAGAGGTAAAGGGCTGACAATTGATAAAAGAGTGACTACGATCTTTCTATTGAGTAAAATAGTGCAAGTGGAATTGTAAATAATGTGTAAATAATGTGTAAACAGCAAGTGAAAGTAATGAATGTAAATATACGTGAACAGTGGAAAATAGTTTTATAAGTTACTTCAAGTGACAGTGCATAACACAGTGTAAATAAAATAGAAATGTAAATAATGTAAATAAAATAGAGAACGTAAATAGAAATGTAAATGAGTAGTATTATAAGAATACGAGTATATACCCTAGGAGTAATGAAAGTGAAAGTTTCACTCTAGCATGTCTGAATACTATGAGTTATGAGAGTGAAGGTGAAAGTGACATTCACTCTCAATGCTAGTATACAGGATGAGAAAGTGAATGCTACGTATTTTACTGAAAGAAATTGAATCCCTACAGTGACAATAAACTAATACTACTGAAGGAAACTTATGGAGAAAGACTCCAGATATATATAAGTGTTATATAGTAATAGAAATATAAAGTGTGAGGGGTTTTATGAATAATAAATGACAGAGTACCAAGAGCGAACTAGCGCAAGTACGACGGTCAGACGCGCTCGTAATTTTCATTGCTTTCACAGTGGGTTTTTTTTTGGAGTATGGATCCCAAACTACTTGAAAATCATAGAGTAGTGTTTATAGTGTTAATATCTGGCTGTGGTAATCATATTACGGGTTGTCGGGAAGTGTAAAATGGAGACTTCGTTACCCAACTTCAGAGGTCTCCTCAAGTCCTACGGTAACCGACAAAGGCTCAACAAACATTCCAGGAGAAAGCTGAAGGTATCTGCCATAAGCATATGTAATTTTAATATTCTAGGACTAATAACTGATTTTTGGCAAATATTTTTTGAGAGTCTGTTGGAGCCCGAATAACCCCGCGGCACACGCAAAACATTGGTAAACATGCCCGCGGTGTAGGGGTTAAGGGTCAGTTTCCCATCCCTTAAACGCCTATACTGCAGCTGGGTTCCCTTTCTAGACCGGAGCTTAGTAAACTAAGAGAGACACAGGGCACAAAAACTCAAGGCAACAACCTTACACGTATATCATTAAATTCTAATGTGGAACAGGTAGATGTCACAGACAGGAACCTAGGCAATCGTATAACATGTTCTGAGATCGGGAGTAGCAGTATCTTTGCAGGATACTGTTTAGACAATAGTTCAGGATAAAAGTGTATAGTACAATGAACAGCATTTGAGGTGTTGGGCAGGTGAATCAGTCACTGTAACTTTGAGGGAAATTCACACTGTGGTTGGTATAGGTAGCATGGCTATAGGTCTTATGTCACGGAAGTATTATATTACTAGAGCTGAGTCACATATTCACTCAGATCATGCTGATCACTGTTCGGCTTCTCTGGCTTTGTCACTGTTTCACTGTTGGTGTACACTTTTGGTGTTATGGCACTGATGGAATTTGGGCTCTGTTTCCCTCTAGTATTGTAACACAGTCCAATGTTTTAGGTCACTGCTTCACTGTTGGTTTACACTTCCGGTATTGTATCACTGATAGAATTTGGGCCTGATTACCCTCTGGTATTATAACACACTGCCCGATGTCTATGTCACTCTCTCACTGTCACTGCACTTCCACTGTCACTCACTGTCGGGACCGGGTAGGTTGGCGGAGGGCAACAGGAGAGCTTACAGCCCGGCTCCTGAAGGGGGCTGAGCTCTGCTAGGGGCCTCCCTATCCTTCGGCCACGGGATCACTCGTAGGGGCGTCCTCTCTCATCCAGGGCTGCTTGCAGCAAAGGGCCCCACACTGTCGGGGCTGGGAACTGGGGTCCGGCCCTCGGGACTGGGGCCGAAGAGTTTCCAGAAGCGCTCACTCAGGCGCCTTATGGAGGATGAGTGTCGTCTGCGTCGGGGTGGGGAGAGGTCTCACCCGGGGGTCCTGGGGACAGCCTCGGGGGCCCATTGGCAGCAGTCTCCTGCTGTTGGGGACGCCGTCAGGAGTGGGCTGCGGCATCGGCCTCCGTCGGAGTCTGTCAGGTAGGGTCCCTCTGGAGCCGGCTGCGCAGAGAATAGCCTTGGAGATAGCACAGAGCCTCTCCACGGATCCTTGAGGTTGAGGCCATCCTTCTGAAGGTTGCCTCACTGGTGGTGGACAGTAGGGTCATCTGCGCCCCCACTGGTCTGCAGGTCTGATAGCAGAACGCCCTCTCGTAGTGGAGTCACAGGGAATGAGGGGCATTGGTGCTCCTCCCCAGCGCGGCTGCTAGCCATCACTGGGTTCCTGTGGGCAACGAAGCGAGGGCAGCTACCAACTGTCCCTTCATCGTAGGTACGGCTACTGGCCGTCGCCTGGGCCCGACTTCTTGATAGGGATACAGGCGAAGTGCGACTACCGGCCGTCACTTGCCTGTAGGTGTGGCTACTGGCCGTTGCCTGAGCCCTGTATAGAGGACAACGTGCCGACAAGGAGCAGTTACAGGCCATCTCCTGCCGACGGGCGTGGCTACCAGCCATTGCCTGTGTCCTGTCCTCTGAGGCAACTACAGGAGGAGAGGAGACGTACCCTTCTCTCCCCAGCGTGGCTACCAGCCGTTGCTGGTTCCTGTAGGGGGGTATAGCAGCACCTGACAGGGGAGCGGCTACCAGCCGTCTCCTGCCTTGGGGCCTGGCTACAGGCCGTGGCCTTTTAAGGGCACGGCTACCGTCCGTCATCTGAGCCCGGCTACAGGCCATGGCTCTTAAGGGGGAGCGGCTACCAACCGTCTCCTGAAGGGCAGAGCGGCTACTGGCCGTCTCACAAAGGGCATGACTTCTGGCCGTCGCTGAGGTGCTGCATGGAGCTAAGGAAGTAGCTCCACCCCGATCCTGTCGAGGGTAAGCTCACCTGCAAGGAAGTCTCCTTTTGCTGCTGTGGTGGCGGCAGGCAAATTCTGGGTCATAGGGGCGCGCAGCCCGGGTGGACGTATGTCCCTGTCGCCCAAGGTTGGGTCAACTCTGTCTATCCCTCTGTAGGCTCCTCCTGGGGGTGTCGTGCTGCCCTCAGTCACTATTCTCGGCATTTTAGAACCCTCATCGGAGCAGCAGCATACGAAGCTTAAAGGGATCCAGGCCAGCCAACCACGAGGTTATAACTGTGGTAGAGCTTTCATAATGTTTCACGAGTTTCATTTCATCTTCAGTCACAACCGCGACACGACTATTGTCGTAACTGCTTTCCTACTCTTTCACTCCTTGTTTCTGGATCGCTCCTTACTTCATCCTTATATGGCTATAAGAAGGGTCAAGCTAATGGAGGTGGTGATGGTGATAGTGATGAAGATGGTGATGATGATGATTAATGATGATGATGACTATTATTATTATTGATGATAATTAATTATTGCTGATAATTAACGTCCTTTCTGATTTGTTTATTTACATGGGCGATAATGACATCCTTGCTGATTTGTTTATTTATATGGGTGATAATGATGAGCTATAGTGATGTGGTTATGCCATCTGTTAACTATCCTTCCTCCCAGTTTCAGCTGTCGCACCTCGCCACACACCTGACCTCTAAACACTGCATACATACACCTCTGCACACTACACACTCACATCTGCAGACACACACACACACACACACACACACACACACACACACACACACACACACACATATATATACAGTAATCACTCCAATATCCGATGTAATAGAGCCATAGGCAGGTCTGGATAGTGTTCCTGTCCGGATATAGGGCCCCAGCTTATAGACTTGTACTTGTGGACCCTAACTCAGAGAAACACCTATACAACTCCCTCTGGACATGCATAGACCTATTTAAGACCCAAATCACACCAATAAGGCACATAAAAGTCTGAAATAAATGCAAAAGAAGCATAAAATGAGGTTTTAGAGGTAGGTTCATACAATATTCAACATTCTGGGTACTTGCAAGTCCCTGGCTCCTGGACTTGTACTTATGGACCCTAACCTAACCTAACTCAGAAAAACACCTTCCTGCTGCATGCGCATAGCTCCTAACACTCTATTCACATCAATAAAGGACATTAAAGAGTGAAATGAGGTGTTTGAGGTAAGTATAGTATGGAAAAAAGTACAGTATGAAACATTCTGCCTACTTACAGCAAGTCCATGGTCATCTCGATGAATAACCGCCTCCTCTCGGACTCTGACAGTAAGAAGGATTTCCTGAAGCACTTGCATACACTGTTCATGAAGTCTTGCTCTGAACTTAGTCAATCGCACTCAGAAGTCCGTTCTCGTCACAGTACGCACTCTCGTCTAACTTATGCTCCATTGTAACTTACTAAGGGTTGCACTTTGCACTTTAACTTTTCCCACTCTTCTAACCATTTTCTAAAGCAAAAACAAACAAGTCTATTTACGTTAAATTTTGTTCAAAAATTGTCTTCTCAGTCACAACTGTAAATCTTTAACACAACACACTGTTTTTTTCACTGCACAACACTGTAAATTCCCATGTGGTCTAGTGGAGAAGTTCTTGCTGTTTAATCACTGTCAGAGTCCGAGAGTATCACTGACAGGTGACCTAGGGGTGTGTCGCTGGGTCATGGTGATGACGTACCCACTGCAGACGACTCTGAAGACAGATGCAAACTCACGTTGAGTGGTGACTCCACCGTGGCTGATGTGCTGGGCTGTGGCTCGGAGCATGAGGGCCTGTCTTGGGGAGGCAACGGAGTGGAGCCAGGGCTGGGCACAGCGGGGGTCACAGGCCTGAAAAAGTTGTCAATGATTGATTGACACAAGGAACGACGATTCTGACGATTGATGATGCGCTGCCTGAAAGCACGCACTTCCTCCACAAGTCCCAAGGGCCCCATCTCCCTGTCGCAGTCCGGGTGTTCCAGGTAGTTGAGAACGAACTCTAGGTG
>NC_136975.1:37923554-38081054 GCF_032717465.1 Coenobita brevimanus | reverse complement strand
TAACTGCTCATTCCATCTACTTTATCGTTTACATAAATCAGGAACATTACATGCGCTAACACCGAGCCCTGTGGGACTCCATTTGTTTCTTCCCTCCATCTAGACATCCTGTTCTTTATTATTGTCCTCAGTTGTCCTTCCCTCAGGAAGTCTCTCATCCACTTTAAGAGGGTCCCCTTCAGTCCTCCAGTGTGTTCTAATATTCTCCTTAGTCACTTGTGGGATACCTTGTCAAAGGCTTTCTCCAGATCTAATTACACACAATCCACCCAACTCTCTCTCTCCTGTAGCACATCTGTCGTCCTTGAGTAGAAGCTCAACAAGTTGGAAACACATAACCTTCCACTTCCAAATCCAAACTGACTTTCTGCCAAAATGTTCATCTCCTCCAGATATTTTATCCATCTGTATTTCAGGATTATGACAGAATAGATAGGCAAGGTATGTGGAAGGTATTAGGAATATATGGAGTGGAGGGGAAATTGTTGAGTGCTGTGAAGAGTATGTACGAGGGAGCTAGGGCTACGGTGCGAGTGGATGGTGAGCTGAGTGAGTTCTTTGATCTCAATGTGGGACTGAAACAGGGGTGTGTGATGTCTCCATGGCTGTTTAATATATATATGGATGGGGTTGTAAAGGAGGTGCAAGGTAGGGCAGTGGATGTGGGGCTGGCCCTAATGAATGAGGGTGAGATTTGGAAGCTTCCTGTGTTGCTGTTTGCTGATGATACAGTATTGTTGAGTGAAGATGAATGGGAGTTGCAAGGTTTGGTGCATGAATTTGGGACAGTGTGTAGGAGGAGGAAGCTGAAAGTTAATGTAAACAAAAGTAAAGTTATGGTGTTTGAGAGGAATGAAGTCACAGAGTGTGCAGTGAGGTTGGATGGTGAGGATATGGAGAATGTGATTGCATTCAAGTACTTGGGTAGTGTGATGAGTAAGGATGGAACTTTGAGGGATGAAGTACGTGAAAGGGTACAGCAGGGAAGGAAGGTTGTTGGTACACTGAAAGCAGTGATGAGAAATAGGGAGGTGAGTATGGAAGTTAAGAAGTCACTGCATGATAGTATTGTGATCCCTACCCTGACGTATGGAAGCGAGGCGTGGACCTTGCAAGAGGGGAACAAGTCAAGAGTGAGAGCAGTGGAAATGAGTTACTTGAGAGGAGCATGTGGAGTGACGTGGAGGGACAGGTTGACGAATGAAGAAGTGAAGGAGCGTTGTGGGGTAGATGTGGATGTGGTTGAGAAGATTAGGAGAAATACACTGAGGTGGTTTGGACATGTGGAGAGAATGGAGAATGAAAGACTGACTAAGAGGGTGTATGTAGGTGAGGTGGAGGGAGGGAGAGGGAGGGGTAGACCGAGGATGAGGTGGAGGGATGGAGTTGAGAGGTATATGAGGGAGGGGGGGGTGAGTTGGGGGGAGGGTAGTCAAATGGTGGGTGACAGAGTGACTTGGAGGCGTTTTGTCTGCGGCCACCCTTTGCGGGATTAGGGCGTCGGGCTATAGATAGATAGATAGTTAGATTTCAGGATTCTCTTGAACAATTTTGTGACCATGCTGGTCAGGGACACAAGGGTTCTTTCTTGTTCCCACCCTTATAAATTGGTACCACATTGATCCTCTTCCATTCCCGAAGCACTTTCCCTTCTTCCAGAGAACACACAATTAAACCGTGAATCTCATGCGCCATCGCCAGTTGTTCTCTGCATACCTTTAGTATCCAATTAGAGATAACATCTGGTCCTGGGGCCTTCCTCTCATCTTGAGTTTCCAGTAATTTTTATATTTCATTCACTTCAACTTTTACATTTTTTAACACATTTATAGTCACTCCCTCCTCCTCCACAAAATCGCATTCTCTAGTGAAGACTGATTGGAAGCATTTGTTCGTTATTTCAGCATGCATAGCTGCATCTTTATAGACATTTCCTTCAACTTTCAGGTTAATGATTCCTTCCTTTTGTTTCAATTTGCCATTAACAAACTTGTAAAACAATTTAGGTTCTTCCCTACATTCGTCAACTATACCTTTTTCGAAGTTTCTTCCTCTCTGCATATTCCTGTATATTCATTTCAAGTTCTTTTATATTCCTCCATTGCTCTGTCATTATCTCTCTTTCTCCATTTGTTCCCTCCCTTATCCCTTTCCTTTTTTTACTGTCATACACCTTTTTTTGAACCAGTCATTTTTCCAGTTCTCCCGGTTCCATCGGATAGGCCACAAAATTTTTTTATCACATTCTGTAGATTCACATATACCTGTCAGATGGAGCCAGCCTGAATGCTGTCACATTAAAAAAGGGTGCCAAATCCCTGGTCATGCACTTCTCTGCACAAAATTCTTCCAGCCAGCTTGATCTCTTGTCAGTTCCTTTGCCACACCAACTTCCACACCTCTGTTTCTCTCACACTCATCCACCATATATCCCTCCATCTTCTTCTTGGCCTACCTCTCCTCCTCCCTCCTTCAGATTTACTCAGATGTACCTTTTAACGAGGTAAAAAATAGGCCATCAGGAAGCGTCACTTATTTTCCATTATGTGTTGTGACAATAATGATGACTTCTTGAGGGTCCGCCTTCTTCCATGCGATCTTGAGTATAAACCTTTTGAGTGACTGAAAATGAAGGCACTCAGAATGTTGTGGGGTTTACTGTAGACTTTCTACTTTAATCTGGCCCCTATTTTCGTCCCTTTACTGTGTATTCCATGTGTTTCAGTGGCAAAAGAAAACAGTACTATGGCTCCACACCCTTTCCATAGCTCTTCCTCAGTCTTGACTAGCATCATATTCTCATGTTAATCGCTTGTTACAGCTCAGTATCCAAGATGGAGAGATAGTAAAAGGGGTATGTATGCCACGTCAGAATGGAGGATGACAAGGGATGAAGTATAGTCCTATAATAGCTTCTCTGTTCTCTATAATCGTCTCTCTATCTATAGTGTTCAGCTATAACAGGAGATAAACACGACTATGGTGCTTGTCAGGAAACAGTGCTATGGAAAGGATGTGAGCTGTAGTATTGTCTTATTCTGCCATTAAGCTATGAAAAATAAGCTCCAAAAGGACAAAAACCTCGTAGTTAAAATGAATGATCAGTAGCTAGGATCACCACTGAAACATGGATTAATCACATACTGTATATTGGCCACTGTGGTGTAAGTGCAAATAATAGTGCTTGTATTTCCTAGTGCCTTAAAACATATGAAATGCTGTACTGGAATGCAGAATACTGTATGTAGTATGAGGTAGAGCATAATAAATCCAATTGTGTGTGAGGATTTTGTTCATTTTTATACCCATCGAACCCCAGATGAGCAATACATTACTTTTTTGTTGGTTTGTGGGAGGAGGGGGAGAACTCATTTCCTTCCACATCTGCTCCTGCCCTGACCGTGCCCTCCTTCTTTATGCCCAATTTCCCCTCCCTCCCTCCTTTTGTTCCCTTCAAGGATGATTGAGTGATTTGAGTCGATTCATGCATTCTGCCACTTTATGCATTTGATGTAACATGTAACTCATGTAAGTATATGCCTGTGGCTGTTTGGAGTGTGTGTATTTTGATATAACCACACATATATGTATAATTTCTTTTATTTTTCCCCCACTTACAAAAAATCCTGCGGACGCCCCTGCCAGTCCTGCTCAGAGCCCACACACTGTCAGTGACCTGTAACAATTAATGAATGATGAAGTGATTGTGCAACAATAAAGCTCTTTAGATTGCTAATTACTCAACCGTTTGTGTTAGAGAAATTATAGTTGCTGTTTTGTAGCTCATTCTGATGTTTCATCCACTCCTTCCATTTACCAAATTTCATTGTAAATTTTCTCTCCTCACCAGTAGGTCCTGAAGCACAGTAGTGCCTTGGGAGTGTGGGGTAAGGCTTTTACTTGATATAGCCCAGTAAACTCATCATCCAGTACTGTATTATCCTAACATTTTATTTTTCTTCTCAACAGTGCATCTATCTTACTAATAATTCTAACATTTATTATCCCACAGTGGGTCCTGATGTACCACCATGGACCCGCCTGGTAGACTTCCTGCGAGAATATGTTGGAGTGTCCGGTACGAAGGCATTGTGTAGGGAAGGCGGGTGTGGTGTGTGTACTGTTGTGGCCACAGTGCCAGACCCGGAGACGCCAGGACGGGACAAAACATTCAGCGTCCAGGCAGTCAGTACTTTCTTAACACTCATAGGCTTCTGTAATTCACTCTTAGCTGGATTTTAATAATTTGGTATTAGCTAGAATAGAATGCTAACTTTAGAGTTGTGTAGACCATGAAAAATGACAGTATTAACACTCAGAGTCCTATGGTACTCTTAGCTACTACCGTTAGCGGAACTGTCTCCCAAAGAAAACATTAATAAAGGTCCCTTTTTTTTTTTTTTTTTTTTTTTTTTTTTTTTTTTTTTAACAGAATCTTTACCATTCAGTACAAGTTCCAGCGCTGGTGAACATTGTCATTGAAGGCCAAATAGGAAAGGTACATGAGAGCAAAGGGATACAGTGATGCATACCTGGGGCAGAAATGGTGATATAGTACTGTGTACAAACGTATCAGGGAAACACACTCTGAGCATATTGTCCTATTGAATGTTCATGTTTTCTTTCTATATTGATCGTAGAAATTGCAATGTGACATATACGGTAACTTGTCCAATCTGGACACTGTGTTTGTGATATCAGATTTACTTTATGATAAACAGTATCATTATGACTTGTCATGTCCAGTCAGTTCTCATTTGATAATTTAGAAACGTGTAAAAAAAAAAAGAAAAAAAAAAAGCCAAACATGATTGCTTATGTTATGCTAGGTGTTCTTATGGCAACCTCTTGTCCTTAGAACACTAGCTACATTTCTGGGGTTCTCTTTCGAGACCGGAACTAAAATACACAACAAGAGGAACAGAACATAAAAACTCAGCTGACCCCTTACATGTATGGTACCTTAGTTACAGTCAGTACAGTACAGTGACAATAGTATACACAGACAGGTTAAGGGGGACACTGTTAGACAAATAGGCTCTGGCCTGGGCTGTTGTGGGTCTGGGCTGCTTATAGGTGGCGCCCGGGCATGGAAGGTAGCTCATCAGATGTGCCATCTCGCAGGAGGCACAGGAATGCTGCCGGAGGCTATGTCATCCAGACAGTGCTGCTGGTCAGCGTGGAGAGAGACCCTTTCCTGGTGGGGCCTCGACAGGGAAGGACTGGGGCTGAACAGGGCTAGCAGGCATGCTTGCCTCTGCCTGCTCCTGGAGGAGGGCTGCCTGCTGATGGAGCTGGAGAGGTCACGCCCTGGAGTCCTAGGGGTGCCCCTGGGTATCTGGGGGCTGTAGTCTCCACAGGGTCAAGCCGCCATCAGGAGCTGCCTGCGGCATCCCTTCTTTGTGGAGTCCGTCAGCAGAGGGCGTCATCCAGGGGCTGGCTGCAGGGCACAGATCCCCAGGCTCGTGATGGGCCCTTGCCACAGCTCTTCTAGCTGCAACTCCTCTGGGGTGCTGCACCTGCGGGGAGAGAGAAAAAGGCATTCTGCTCGGCCCCTGGATTGGTGGTGGGCCTAGCCAGGGACTTCCTCCTAGGGTAGTCTCAAGGGCAGTGGACGAAGGTCGTACAGTGACCATCCCTTCCTTCCCGGTGCATACAGTGGCCATCATCACGGTTCTACTGGTCCTAGAGACAACAGCCGAAGAGAGGACAGTGGCCATCTCTTCCTTCCCAGTGCATGCAGTGGCCATCACCGCGGTGCTGCTCCCTAAGGAGGTGGCAGATGAAGGGCGTACAGTGGCTGTCCCTTCCTTCCCAGTGCGTACAGTGGCCATCTCCACAGGTCTGCCTTTCTCTGGGTTGTCAGCCGGGGTGCGTACAGTGGCCATCACTCACTTCTCGGTGTGTACAGTGGCCATCACCGTAGTGCTGCTCCCAGGAGCAGCTGCAGCCAGTGTGTAAATTGGCCGTCACTTCCTTCCCGGTGCGTTCAGTGGCCGTCGCCGCGGGGCTGCAGGGGGCAACAGCTGAAGTGCATACAGTAGCCATCACTTCGTTCCCGGTGCGTACAGTGGCCATCGCCACATTGCTGCATGGGACTGTACTAGGACAAGTCCCACCCCGATCTTGGCGAGGGCTGGCCCTGCTGTGATGTAGTCTGACGGGACTGCTTTCCTGACAGTGGCCGTGTTGAGGGGAAGAGGGATGCAGGGTCTTGAGAAACCTAGGCCTGTCTTGCCCTGGCCTTGTGCTCTCCCTGCACGCCTCCCCGTGGTCTCCTCTTGGGGTGGATGTGGGGCCATGGGTCCTTCCTTGGGTGAGTGTTGCGACACCCCTCCCTGGGCTTCCTGTGAAGGTGGGTACTTCACCATCATCGGTGGGGAGAAAGTCACGTCCCCGTGGCTGGAGGTGATAGGTGTCCGAGGTGGTGGTCCAATGTGCCGGTGTGAGGTGACGGAGGAGAGTGGTCCAGTGGTGGGTGAGCAGGTTGGGTTCCTGGTGCAGAGCATAGGTGATGTGGAGGGTGGAGGTGTGTGGTGTCTGCAGGAGGAGGCGGAGTGCTGAGGTGTCCCCTGGATGCAGTGGTATTGTCTCTGGGTGGGGAACCTGATGACGCATCGTATTTTCATCTCCAGTGGTGGTGAGTGGTTGGGCTCTCCTGGTTGAATGCTGGCGACCGGTGAGGTGACCGGGGTTTTATGGGAGTTCCTAGAGCAGGTGCGAATCCTCTCCCTAGGAAATTGGACTGGTGGAAATTTCCATTGCACCTGATGGATTCTCAGTGTGATGGGGGCTGTGTCAGGTCTGATGGGGCTTGTTGGGGGTGGTTGTGGTGATGTTGGGGGTGTGGGTGGGGGTGTGACTGCATACCTGGCTGGTGGGCAGGAGAGGTGGCTGGATCTGGTTGTGGTTGTGGTGATGTTGGGGGTGTGGGTGGGGGTGTGTCTGCATACCTGGCTGGTGGGCGGAAGAGGTGGCCGGATCTGGTTGTGGTAAGGACAGGTGTGGGTGATTGGGCCACATGGTGCATTGGCTTATCGCAGGTGGGTGGTTGAACGTCCTGGTAGTGGAGTACGTGGGGTGGTGGTGGGTGTGGGGTTGGTACATGGGGTGTACATGTGGGGAGAACGTGTGGGCGCAGGGGTGGTGACGAGTGATGTGGTGGGTCCACGTGGTGTATCAGCCAGATGTGGGTGGTGGGTTGATTGTCTAGGTGGTGGAGTGTGAGAAGTGGTGGCGGCAGTGGTGGGTGGGGGCCTGGGGTGTGGTTTGGCATTGGCAGTGGTTGGAGAGTGGGTGTGGGTAGGAGAAATTGGTGGGTGTTGTGCAGTGTTGGTGACATGGTGGGGGTGATTAGGGGTGGGGGGGTCTCCCGAGGGATTGTCCTGCTCGTCTGGTGGTGGCAGTGTGGCGACGGGGGGTAAGGTGTCAGGTGAGGTCGCCAGTGATGCATCAGGGGCCCGTGGGGGTGTTGTGGAGCGTGGGGAAGGTGCGGTAGGGGAGGTGGTGTTGGATGGTGGAGTAGGTGAAGGTGAGGAGGAGGAGGAGGAGGGTGTAAAGTAGTAATTGTATGAGTCAGAGAAGTGTTCTGGGGTGGCGGGTGGCAGTGGGAGGTGGAGTGGGTGCGGCCTGGGTGAATGTTGTCTGGTGGGGCGCGAAACAGTCGCATGTGACGGTTTCGATACGTGTGCGTGGTGCCATGGTGCTGGTTAGTGACTTGATAGGGGTCTGTATTTGAGGGGGGGTTCTTATGACCCACAATAGGTCCTTCTGCATGGTCTGTTTCCATAGGTCATCACTGTCAGATCCCCCAAACTCCTTTGCATTTCAAATACTGACCTAGACTTTGGAAACCCCTCCGGCACCATCCTACATAGTCAGTAGGGTAACAGTAACTTATTTCCTGCATCAGCAAGTAGTAACTATTACAGCCAACGTACATGGCAGCGTTCTTACCTTCTTAAGTCTCTTGACAATGCCCAACTCACATCATTGACTCGTGATGAATCAGCTCAATCCCCAGAGCTCATACCTACTGTTCCATTGTTCCCTGAAATCACAGTCTTGTGAACATGGATGAGGATAGAGAAATTCATACTGGCAGACAAAAAGATAAAGTGTATTCCAAACAGTTTCGGTGAGCACTGTCACCATCTATCTGTCTATTGCCAGACTCCTTAATCCCGTACGGGGTGGCCACAAACAAAGCTCCTCCACGTCACCCTGTCCCCCGCCATTTCACTGCCCTGCTCCCAGTTCACACACCCCTCTCTCATATACCTCTCCACTCCATTCCACTGTCACCATGTTCAGTGGAAATACAGACCAAGATTGATACATCATACAAATGGTATGACAGACGCACTTCTTAGATACACGATGGCTACATCTCACATTTGTCCAGTTGTACATCTGACCTGACTTTACCTTTGACAGTGTCTGCTACCTAAGCGAGGGATTACAATGGTCGGCAAACACTTAGGCACTGATCCCCTTATTACTAAGTACTTATTTTATGCGTGCCTTCACTGAGGGTAAGATTAATAATATGGCCATACACTCATTCTCTACTAACCTATGTTTATTTTTATTGCTGCATTTGTACAGCATGTTACTGGAACTCCAGTCAGTTGCATGGCAGTTTTCAGAGAAGTGACCATACACTGCATTATTTCTTCCACATGTCATACATGCATATTTTTGTTCCTTAATGTGAGTACAGTACTGTATTCCTGTTTCACAAATATAAAGTCATAATATTAACATGAAATTTTGTACACCAGTGTTCTTTCATTACTGATGGATTTGTTCCATACCAACATGGCCCATATGGTAGAAATATATTGTTACATCCCCACCCCACACTACCATAGGCTCCAACGTCAGTAGTACAGTACAGGAAGGACGTTGCTTAGTGAGTTGTTCTTCTTGTGGTCAGCCTTTCGGTGTATAGTACACAAGATCAGCTCAGGCTTGGTGAATAAACACTGGCTTCCTAAGTTCACTGTCTTCATTTTCCAAATAATTACATTTAATGCTTTCCAACTTCACTTCACAATTCTCACAAACACTGGAGCTATATGAACTTTACTAACTGCAGTTTCACTTAATGCCTGACAAATATTCACTGTTTTCACAAGTACCAAAAATGTAGGCTACAAACTGACACTGCACTACACTCAAACTAAACTGAAAACTTGCTGTAATCTCTTCCTCATCCTTATATAAGCCTGCACTATTTGAGAAACTTCTAGCACAGACTTGTCGGGGCAACAGTTAACAATTACCAACTAGGAGGCATCAAAACATGCCAGAGTTTTCTTACATGACGTATCACTGTAAATTATTTAGCATACAAACTGAATTACACAATTTAGCAGTCACATAAATGAAACATCATAGAGAAAAAAAAAGCACAGAAATTAATGCACAACTTGCGAAATAAATACACTCGCTAACAGCAGGAAAACTGGCAACTCTGACTCGTACCAGAACCTACGGTAAACTTCAGGAAACATTGAGAAACATCTCAGCTACCTAGCTGGCAAATCTGGCTCCTTAACACTACCCCTTCCCTAGTTCTTTGTCGTCCCAACTGAACTACACAATATATACAAACATAAACCTTAATCCTAATGAAACATTTAACTGTACACAAAATAATCCTTCAACTTATCAGGTCTTCTTCAATGCCGCTTCCGACAGCATCCTTGCTCCTCCACACAGTCCACTTCTCCAGGAATGTCTTGGTCCTCTTCTTGATTCGCTTCTTCTCTTGGGGAATTGCCATCATCCTCTTGCACGTACTGTTCTGTCCTATGGTATTGCCACATACGGTTCACGTGTACCACCTTTGGGCGAGATTTCCTGCCTCCCCGAATCCAATACGTTCTGTTTGATAGGCGGTCCAGCACAGTGTAAGGCCCGTCCCATGGGCTCTGCAGCGTCGGTGACTGTCCCTTCTTTCGCCAAGGATTGTATAACCAAACTTGATCACCATCCTGGAAGCTTAGCTCACTTGCCTTGGCATCATACTTGCACTTCATCACCTCTCCTGAAAACTTGAGGGCTCCTCGCACTTGATGATGCACCTCAGCCAGCTTTTCCTGAAGGTGTTTCGCATAGCCAGTGGTGTCTGTAGGCAGCTCTTCACCAGGTGGTCTTCCCATTAACAAGTCAACAGGTGAGCATAACTCATGGCCCAACATCAGTTTTGCAAGGGTGTAGCCGGTAGACTCATGGGATGCGGACCGATATGCCATCAGCAATGCAGGTAATTTCTGGTCCCATTCTGTTTGTCCATCAATGCAGTGCTTGTCCCAGGGTCCAGTTGAATTTGTCCACCATCCCATCTGACTATTGTCTTAGGGGGTCTTCCTGGTCTTCTTGATCCTCAGTAACTTGCAGCACTCACGGAACACAGCAGACTCAAAGTTTCTACCCTGGTCTGAATGTACCTCTTGTGGCATCCCAAAACGACAGAAAAACTGGTCAACCAACACCTGAGCAACAGTCGCAGCCTCTTGATTGGGGATGGCATAGGCTTCTGATCACTTTGTGAAGTCATCCATGATGATACATATATATTGGTTCCCTCCTTCAGTGAGTGGCAGAGGTCCAGCAGTGTCCATCGCAACTCTTTCCATCAGTGCACCCACTTGGTACAGCAGAAGAGGGGCGCAACCATGTTTCTTGGGTTCCTTCTTGGCACAGCATACATCACAGGCCTGACACCACTCTTTAACATTCTGACGCATGCCAATCCAGTAGAACCTCGGCCACAGTTGGCTTAGAGTTTTCTTCACTCCCAGATGCCCACCAGTGATCTGGTTATGGGACTCATTCAATATCTCAGACATCAACTTCTTTGGAATCACCAGTAGCCAATACTGTACTTGCTGAGGCCATCGTGTATGTCCCACTGACACTCCAGTAGTCCGTTGTTCAAACGAAGAAAGTCCCACTGACTCCAATAGCTCGTGGTCATAGAGTTTTACCTGGAAACTTCTTCCCAAGATGGTCGCACTGTACTCCGCTGCAGCCACTCTTGCACTGGTTGTAAATCTGCATCCTCCATCTGCATCCTCTTCAGGCCTTCATCTGACACTGGCCCTGCTACTGCCATACGGCTGCTTTTCTTACTATGGTTCCCATTCCTGCCACACTCCTTGCCGTCTGTACTTTCGTCTTCTCGCACGCTATTTATCAGGGTTCTCCCGCATTTCTTCAGTGGTGGGGCTTCTTGGGAAAAATTGGTTGCTTGTTGTCTCTCATCACCAACCTTCACTAATTTACCCTCATCCTTCTCAATTGGACACTCATAACTGAAGTGTCCCATGTCACCACATGTTCAACACCCATTTGATGCAATCTGAGATTTTCTTGCAATGTTCCTTTCTTGCTCCTTCTTCCATTTGTAACAGTTCATCTTCTTGTGTCCCAGCTTCTTGCAAAACCAGCAACCTCCTCTGATCTTCTCTTGTTCTCTCTTCCACTGCTTGCAATCGACTTTCTGATGTCCTGGCTTTTTACAGTACCAGCACCTTCCTTCAAAATTTTCAGCTTCCTGTACCTGCGCCTTTCTTGCCTTGAATCCTACACCATGACCTGCCTGAAAGGTGGATGTACTGGACCTGACATAGGACTCAAATTCTAGAGCCCTGGCTAGTGTTTCCTGCATGGTTCTGGGTTGTGCCTGCTTCACTTGCACTTTCAACTCTACGCTGTCAAGAGCATCGATGAACTGGTCCCTCAGAAGAATAGCCAACAGGTTAGGTGCAGCTCCAGGGTACGCCTTATATGCCATATGAGAGCATGGAAGGATGACGAATGCCAGGAGATGTTGTCATATATGGCTAGCTATTTACAAAAAATAATTGAGAAAAGCAATAATATAATTTTGGTGGGTGACTTTACATGTAAAGAGGTGAACTGGGAGGAATGGTACTCGGGAGGCGGCGAGGATTCGTGAGGCACTATGTTATTAACCCTTTAACCGCGGGTATTGTTTTGGCCTGACTGTCCTCTCCCGCGGGGGTTTCAGCCAAATGTAAACAAACCTTTAAACCTTAATAACTTTGCACAGAATAAAGCTAGAGAAAAAAATAAGGTACCATTAGAAAGTACTAACCTTCAGCTTTCCATTGATGTAGGTTTCATGACTCTGTTGACTTTCACAGGACAGGCAGTGCCGTTAGAAGTGAGGGGTGTAAAATCACTATTTTTCGCTCACACACCATTACCTTCGCTCATACACCATTACCAAATGCCAACCTCATTCTGATAATAATACTATAAACATATATGAACACTGCACATACGATAAACACCCACTCTGTGTTCACTGAGGCAGGTAAAAGGCACTGTAATTACCCACACTTCACTGCCACATCAGCGGTGTTGTAATCACTATTTTTCGCTCACACACCATTACCAAATGCCAATCTCATTCTGATAATAATACTATAAACATATATGAACACTGCACATACGATAAACACCCACTCTGTGTTCACTGAGGCAGGTAAAAGGCACTGTAATTGCCCGCACTTCACTGCCATATCAGCGGTGTTGTAATCACTATTTTTCGTTCACACACCATTACCAAATGCCAACCTCATTCTGATAATAATACTATAAACATATATGAACACTGCACATACGATAAACACCCACTCTGTGTTCACTAAGGCAGGTAAAAGGCACTGTAATTGCCTGCACTTCACTATCACATCAGCAGTGTTGTCACTCACACAGCTGGACAGATACTGATGCGTGTTTGGTCCGGGGTGGGGTGGGGGGCCCAGGGGGTGGGAGGTGGGGCCCGAAGGGGGGGAAGAGGGAGGTGGAGGTTGGCTGGAGTGAAAGAACTTAATAGCTACTCTCCCTTGAAACAATTGGCGCTCGGAAAAAACGCGGGGTATTCAAAATATTCACAAACATTCGAGAATGACACCCGCGGTTTGGTCCAGTTTTTGCAGTGTCATTCTGGAATGACACCCGCGGTTAAAGGGTTAAATATAATAATGAATACTGTGATGATGCAATGGGTCAAAGAAGAGACACGGTTTCGAGGTGAGGACACACCAGCAAGGTTAGATTTACTGTTTACCAAAGAACCCGATGTAATAGAATCATTGAAATATCTCTGTCCTTTAGGAAAAAGTGATCATGTGGTCATTGAGTTCCAGATGATAATAGGGAACGTCGAGCCAAGAGACGAGCTTCATAGACAGGGAAGATACAACTTTGGGGAAGCAAATTTTACAGGATTGAGAAACTTTTTTGAAAATGCGGATTGGAGAAAATTCAGAGAAACAAGAGAGATACAGAGGAAGTGGGATATCTTTCTAGACCTCTATAATTTGGGAGTGGAAAAATTTGTACCAAGAGTAAGAAGGAAAGAAAACAGGAAAAAGGAGTGGTTTAATAGAAGGTGTATGATAGCAAAAAAAGGGAGCGATAAGGCGTGGAACAATTGGAGAAACAGAGGTAACAACAGAACAAAGGAAGAATATAAAAGATTTAGAAATGAATACACAAGAATACATAGAGAAGAAGAAAGGAATTTTGAAAAAGGTATAATAGACAAATGCAAAGATGAACCCAAACTGTTTTATAAATTTGTTAATGGCAAACTGAAACAAAAGGAAGGAATCACCAAACTGAAAGTAAAAGGAGAGGTCTATAAAGATGCAGCAATCCAAGCTGAATAATGAACAAATGTTGCCAATCGGTTTTCACTAATGAAAACGAGTTTGTGGAAGGGGAGGGAGTGATTAGATATGTACCGGTGATAAAAGATATAAAAGTGGAGGTACAGGAAGTGTATAAATTACTGGAAACTCAAGATGTAAGGAAAACCCCAGGACCTGATGGAATTTCTAATTGGGTACTGAAGGAATGCAGAGAACAATTGGCGGATAAGATTCACAGTTTAATTGTGTGTTCTCTGGAAGAGGGGAAAGTGCCTCAAGAGTGGAAGAGGGCAAATGTGGTACCAATTTATAAGGGAGGAAACCAGGAAGAACCCCTGAATTATAGACCAGTGTCCCTAACCAGCAGGTTGCAAAATTGTGCAAAGGAATTCTGAAAGATAGATGGATAAATATCTGGAAGAGATGAATATTTTGGCTGATAGTCAGTTTGGATTTAGAAGTGGAAGGTCACGTGTTTCCAACTTGTTGAGTTTTTACTCAAGAGCGATTGATGTACTACAGGAGAGAGATGGTTGGGTGGATTGTGTGTATTTAGATTTGGAGAAGGCCTTTGACAAGGTACCCCATAAGAGACTAATGTAGAAACTAGAGCATATAGGAGGACTGAAGGGGAACCTCCTGGAATGGATGAGAGACTTTTTGAGAGACAGACAAATGAGGACAGTAATAAAGGATAAGATGTCTGGATGGAGGGAAGTAACAAGTGGAGTCCCACAGGGCTCGGTGTTGATGCTAGTAATGTTCCTGATTTACTTAAATGATATGGTAGATGGAGTAAACAGTTATGCAAGTCTGTTTGCCGATGGTGCAAAGATCTTGAGGAAGGTAGAGGTTGACGAGGATTGTAAAATGTTGCAGGAGGATCTGGATAGGATACACGAATGGAGCCGGACGTGGGAAATGAAATTCAATGCAAAGAAATGTAAAATATTGGAAATGGTTAAAAGTACCAAGAGGCCATCATTGAATTATTTGATGGGTAATGAACCAATCACAAAAGTGAGAGAAGAGAAAGATTTGGGTGTGCTGGTCCAGGACAGTTTGTCACCTGAAAAACATTAACAAGACAGTTAGAGACTAATATAAGAGTAGCTTTTCATTATATGGATGAGGAGATGATGAAAAATTGAGAGTGGCCATGATTCGCCCCAGGTTAGAATATGCAGCAGTAGTGTGGTCCCCACACAAAAAGGAAGATATAAACAAGATTGAGAGAATACAAAGAGCAGCAACCAAAATGATCCCCAGTCTGTCAGATCTGTCGTACAGAGAGAGGCTGGAAAAGCCGGAGTTGCCTTCCTTAGAAGAAAAAAGAAAGAGAGGCGACATGATTACAGTGTTTAGGACCATGATGGGAGTAGATAAATTTGACAAAGAAGATCTGTTTTTATGGGATAAGAGAGTAACAAGAGGACATGGAATGAAACTGAAGAAGCCAAGCTGCTTGAAGGATATCAAGAAATATAGATTTCCTTATAGATGTATAGACCTGTGGAATAGCCTGGACAAAGAGATCGTCCAGTCCAAAAACTTAAATGAGTTTAAAACTAATTTTGACTTACTGAGAAACGGAGACGGGACCCCACGAGCATAGCTCATTTCCTGTATATCACAATTAGGTAAATACACACACACACACACACACACACATGGCAGTAGTGTGGTCCCCACATAAAAAGAAAGATGTAAACAAGATAGAGTGAATACAAAGAACAGCGACCAAGATTGTCCCTAGCCTGGCAGATCCGTCATACAAGGAAAAGCTGGAAAAGCTAGATCTGCCCACCTTAGAAGGAAGGAGAGAGAGGGGCGACATGATTGCAGTGTTCAGGACCATGATGGGAGAAGAAAAAATTGACAGAGAATGTCTGTTTGTATGGGATGGAAGAGTAACAAGACAACATGGAATGAAACTGAAAAAGCCAAGCTGCTTGAAGGATATCAAGAAATATAGTTTGCTTTATAGATGCATAGACCTGTGGAATAGCTTGGACAAAGATATCGTCCAGTCTAAAAACTTAATTGAGTTCAAAGCAAAATTTGACTTATTGAGAAACATAGACTGGACCCCACGAGCGTAGCTCATTTACAGTATAACACAGCTAGGTAAATACACATACTTTTCCATCACCCCTTTTTGATGTATCATAATGACATCATAATCAACAGCATCCTGACCTTAATTCCCAAGTAAGAGATCAGTTAAGGTAGAATGCAGATGCAAAGAGAGAGAGATAGAGTAAAAATCTGGAAGAACTGTCAGACATGTGCCCAGTGAAATGAGCCAGTCATTCACACACTTTCCAAGCTTTTAAAATCTGGTTCATCTTACATGCAGAAACCAGCAGCACACACTGTAATTTTTCCCTTATAGGTACACGTCATGAACAGGCAAGGATTTTGGGTGTATGTGGGGGACATGTGCCCACCCCCTCGATTTTCAGCAGACCAGTGATTACTTATAATAAAAGAACAGTGTTATTTGCTAGATTATATGCAATGAATATCTTACTGCACTTGCATTTGCCCATATTATTATTCTCCCATGATTTTTCATTCATTCATTGCCAGACGCCATGTATCCCAAATGGGGTGGCCAAGGCTTAGAGTTAATTGCTTTACAGGGAGGGGCACTAATCCTCCACCGACCCCACTTGACACAAACAAGTAAAATAAATGAACATTTTTATATATCTTATTGTTTTTATATTCCATAATTATATTAGAGGGTATTTCTGCCAGGAATCATTCCCTCCATGTTCCAAGGTGCTGGGTCCAATCCTGATAAATACATGCTAAGTATTCTGCCAGTGGTATGAAGTTAAAAAAAAAAAAAAAAAAAGAGAGAGAGAGAGAGAGATGTAACTGTTGTCATGTGCACCTCCATCAGTTTGAGTTATCCATTTGACTTATCCATTCATTTTGATCCAATGTCATCAAGTTTCAACTATGCTTTCTCATTCATACTAGTACATGTTTACCATGTCCATTCATTTTCCTGGCATGCCTCAGCGATATCTTTAGTATTCTCTCTTCTCCACTTCATTTATATCTGTGTTATCTATACGACTGTACCATATGTCACACTGTTTCTAGCTCTAAGCTTACTTACACATTGTCCCTCATGAATCCTGGTCAGAGTTCACCCTTATGTCATCGTTTTCGTTCGTTTTCATTTTTAAAGGCTCAAACATGCTTGCATGTGTCGGCCTTGGTCACCTAATGGCGGCTCTCCACGCTGCACGATCCATTGCAGCCTCCCTGTTCAGTCCCTTAACCCTAAGGTCACACTTAATGACCTCGTCCCATGTCTTTCTCGGTCTACCCCTCATAACCCCACCCCCAATATTAACACTTCTCACCTTCCTCACCCAATTATCATCCCCCATCCTCTCCACATGTCCAAACCACCTCAATCTACCTCTCCTCATCACAACACCAATACACTCCAGTCCCATCCTACCTCTCAACTCTTCCATTGTAAACCCAGCCCCTCCAGGCCTTGGACGCAGGGACGCACTGCACATCCACCTAATCATTGTCATTTCTGTACGTCTGAGCCGGCGAATGTCTTCCTCCTTCACTGCCCAGGTCTCACTACCATACAGCATTACACTCCTAACACATGCTGCATACAAAGACCCCTTAGCACGTAGGGAGAGGCCTCTCAATGTCAGGAGAGGCAAGAGCTCCCTGAACTTCTTCCAACCACTTCTCACCCTAGCCACAGAGCTAGCTCCAGCCCCACCTCCAGCACACAACATGTCTCCCAAATAACAAAACTCTTCCACACACTCAAGAGATTCACCAGCAAGTTCAATCCTTTCACGTCTGACGATCTCCGCCTGCTCACCCCAGCACGCCGTACACATAAAATCAGCATTATCTCGCAGTCTACATCTGATACCACTACATCTCTTATGCACCCATTTATCACACACACTGCACAAGATGGAATTGCTTCCCACGCCCTTGTGGCAAACTGCACATGGCCACTCTCCCTCGTCTTTGACAGTACCGCCACCAACCCTAGATATCATCACTTTTGTTTTATCTGCATTTACCCTTAAACCCTTTTGCCCCATACCATCTCTCCACTTCCTAAACCTTTCCTCCGCCTCCCTTTCATTCTCTGCAATCAACACCAAATCATCAGCATACAACAACTCCCATGGGAGTCCGTTTCTGAAGTCACGTGAAAGGGCTTCAAGTACCATGATAAACAACATGGGACTCAAGACTGACCCCTGATGCACACCAACATTCACGGAAAACTCATCACTCAAATCTCCATTCACTCTCGCCTGGGTGTGAGCACCCACATCCTGATGCAAGTTATGGACAAGTGAACGCAGTTTTAAAAATTTGCAGCATCCCTCAGATGCAGATTATTTTATGTAAGTAGTGAGAGCAGTGGAAATGAGTTACTTGAGAGGAGCATGTGGAGTGACATGGAGGGACAGGTTGACGAATGAAGAAGTGAAGGAACGTTGTGGGGTAGATGTGGATGTGGTTGAAAAGATTAGGAGAAATACACTGAGGTGGTTTGGACATGTGGAGAGGATGGAGAATGAAAGACTGACTAAGAGGGTGTATGTAGGTGAGGTGGAGGGAGGGAGAGGGAGGGGTAGACCGAGGATGAGGTGGAGGGATGGAGTTGAGAGGTATATGAGGGAGGGGGGGGTGAGTTGGGGGGAGGGGAGTCAAATGGTGGGTGACAGAGTGACTTGGAGGCGTTTTGTCTGCGGCCACCCTTTGCGGGATTAGGGCGTCGGGCTATAGATAGATAGATAGATAGTGATTTCAGATATATAACTTGACAGCTGTAGATGAGTTTAATGCCTTCTTCAACAGTTTCACCTCTCTGTTATTTTGTTCAAACCAGAATACGATATTATCTCGTCTTTCATTGGTCAATTCCCAACGACATTTGGAAGCAGCCCTGTAATGGTCAGCTCTTTACAAGAAAACTCAGTAAATAGATGGAGATGATTTTATGGTAATGAACATGTGAAAACCATAGTCCATATGTGATTTCATTTTTATTGCTTTGTATTTCATATAGAAGCCAAATGTAAGCACTGTGCTAATTGCCGGTAATGAAAAGCAGCTAACAGTTCCCTCTTACCAAGCCCATTAAATACTGTACCCTGTACAAATAATTACAAAAATTTGTGGGTGATGCCTGTTACAAGTAGGTAACACTTCAACATCAGCTGTGGATATATAAACTTTAGCCAGCCAAAAAGTAACAAGAAACTTAGAATAACTTCCCATCAGGAACAACTGAGTTATTTGAGAGGAGTAGGTGGAGGTACATGGAGAAATGGACTGACAAGTGAGGAAGTGAAGGAGCATTGTGGTGTGGATATGGATATGATAGATAGCAGAAAGAGAAATACACTGAGGTGGTTTTGGTATGTGGAGAGGATGGAGAGTGAGAAACTAATGAGGAGAGTGAATGTGAGGTGGAGGGGGGGAAACTAAGGATGAGATGGAGTGGAAAGGTATACAGTATAAGAGAGGGGGGGGGGGGTCTAAGTTGGGCAGAGGACATTGAAATGGCAGGGGACATGGCAACATGGAGGCGATTTGTTTGTGGTCACCCCTTACAGGAGTATGGCGTCTGGCTATAGATAGATAGTTAGATAGGCTTATTCTAATAAAGTTCTTAGGTACCTGGTAGAAAAATCAAGAAAATTATATGACAAAGATCTCAGTTGTAGCACTCAAAATTGCATCAAAATGCATCAATTTAGGCAAAAATTTTCAGAGGGACATGCCCCTGCTTCCCCCCTAAAGTAGACTTTGCACCTAAGGTGCTTCTATTAGTGCAGCATGACATGCAGATAGGATTTTGTTGCTGCATCATTTTCTCTATGCCCCCTTATGAAGTAGGACTCAAAGTTTTCATGACCCAATGAGTACCAGTACCCCATTTCTTTCAATCCTAGGGTGAATCCTGCATATATTTCATATCTGATCCAGTCTTCACAACCTGTACATATTCCTTATCAGTCCTATTTCCGCTGCTCCTGTATCTGACATCAAACTCATGCTGTACCAAAATTTCACACCTGTATATAAGCACTAACACAACTTCATGCAGTCTTTTTGTAATCTCAATGTTCAGTCCTCTGTTTTGTATCCAGACTTTCATAACACTAGTTACCTTTCCATCTTCAGTCACTCTTTTCTGTGCTTTTTTTTTTTTTTTTTTTTTTTTTTTTTTCCGTTAACTTTTCTGTTACAGCACTGGGATAGAGTACCTAAACCTTTTCAGCAGTTTCACTAGCACATCACTGTGTGTGTTACCCTCAGTTTTAGTACCCATCGTTAACATTCAGACTATGCCGTATACAAACATTCACAAAACTCTGAACCAGTCTGCAAATATCCTGGTCACTATTAACATGAATAGCGGAAAGCACTCCAGTCTTTACCATACATCACCAATCTCATTCATAGTTCCATAACAGCAGTTGTACAGAGCTACTTTTAGTTAATATTTACCAAATTATCAATATTAACTGTGTAACATTACAGTATTGTTTTGTCTTTTTTTCATGGTTGTAACAGTGCCAGGCTCTACTGTATGCATGTGCAGGATGGCGTATAGAGACCATCGAGCAGCTTGGCAACCGCTACAACAGGTACCACCCACTGCAGAAAGCATTGCATGGATTTTATGGAACCCAGTGTGGTTTCTGCTCACCAGGCATGATTATGACAATGTATGGGTAAGTAAAGTGACAAAAATACTGTATTTACAGTACAGAAACCTCTTGATTATCTGACATAATAGAGCAAAAGGCATGTCAGGGTAGTGAAAATGTCCGGATAATGTACAATAACCCCCCGCAATACCCATACCCTACCTATACCCAACCTCCTACCTGTACCTAACCTAATCGTACAGTACCTCTGCTTATTCTGGTAGTGTTCTCTGGTCATTTTGGCATATGTAGACATTAAAACACACATAGGAATATGGAAATTAATGCAGAACACCAAGAAAACCATGAAGAAAAAAAAAAAATGAAAAATAAAATCTATATGAACAGTACCCTTCCTAAGTCTGTCAGTGTTTTCTGGTCATTCCGGCATATTTAGACATCAAAACACATACAGAAATATCCAAAGTAATGCTAAACACCAAGAAGACCATGCAAAATATATATATATACAGTAGAACCTCTTTGGTCCAGACCCCTTTAATCCGGATTTCTGTTAATTCGGGCAAAATTTAAAAATAATAAGCTCCAAAAATATGTTGAAAGTAATTCTTAAGTCATTTTCAGTATTGGCACGGAAAGCGATCGTCATTCGTTTAGTCTCGGATCACGCTAGGTCGCAACATGGGCGCCTGTTTAAACACACGCTAGCATTCATTCCATCAACTAGTTCACCAACCATTTATATTTTTACGCTGTATTTCAAAAGTTAATCCTCCTTACCATGCCTCTTATTGCAAGTGTAGCTTCTGGAATGAATAAAGGTGTTAAAAGGAGGAGTTTGCTTACACAAAAATGGGTCAGAATATTCTGCAGTGTTTAGTTATGACTGTAGGTTATTTTTTGTACTTAAATGTGCTTTACTTGTACATCAAACATTAGCTTCTTGCCCATATGGGCGTTATCAATATGCCAAATATGACAATGTATTTTTTGCCTACATAAGTTTTATTTTTATTCCAAATATTACAATTAATTAATTAATTAATTTTTTTGCCTACACAGGCCTTAGTCACTTACTACAATTTAAAATGTAGGCTAGTTTCTTGTCATGGCCTTACCTGTAAATTATGCAATACAAAACTATTATACATGATTAGTTTGGTTATTTTAGTATCCTTTCATCTTTTGCAGTTACATAGGGATTACATTTGCCACATATGTTAATAATTAACAAACATACCATATGTAGATAGTTTTTGGTATGAACTGGAGATTACCCTGATGGTCCGGACAATCTGCTAATTTGGACAACCCTTCCCCCCATATAGTCCGAATGAGAGAGGTTCTACTGTATATATATATATATATATATATATATATATATATATATATATATATGAAGTACCTATATGTACAGTACCCCTCCAAATTTTGGCATTGTTTTCCAGTCATTCTGCCATATTGAGACATCAGAACATGTATAGGATTATCCAAAGTAATGCTAGACACCAAGAAGACCATGCAAAATATATATATATATATATATTGCCAGACGCCTCAATCCCATTTGGGGTGGCCACAAACAAATCGCCTCCAAGTCGCCCTGTCCCCCGCCATTTCACTGCCCTGCTTCCAACTCACACCCCCCTCTCTCATATACCTCTCCACCGCATCCCTCCATCTCATCCTCGGCCTCCCCCTCCCTCTTCCCCCCTCCACCTCACTCACATACACTCTCTTTGTCAGTCTTTCACCCTCCATCCTCTCCACATATATATAAAGTACCTATATGTACAGTGCCCCTCCAAATTTTGGCATTGTTTTCCAGTCATTTTGCCATATTGAGACATCAGAACACATATCGGAATATTCAGATTAATGCTGAACACCAAGCAAACAATGCATAAACAACAGAAATCCATAAAAGTCTGAAGATGGTTGGAAAATTAGTTATCTTTCTGGAACATGAGTGATAGCTTCTCCCGGGGCACATACAAAATAATTCCACTGCCAGGTATGCCACCGGAAATTGGTTATATTGGTATAAATGATATACCATCATCTTCACTGGTGTTTATACTATGAGCTAATAAAAACACAGAAAACTGATGGGTAAAATAACAAACTGCAGTAAGAATAAATGTTGTTCAAGAATAAAACTTACCATCATATAACTTCCCACCATCCTAGTGTAATATTTTGCTCGCACCTTGCAAGAGCTAAGCACACGTCTAGATGCAGAATTTCATGAGCTTTTTCATAGTGTTTTCAGAATTTTGATACCACCAATATTATCCAGATACGGTAATCCCCCATTCTCCGACATAATAGAGCCAAATGCATGTCTGGGTAGTGGCAGTGTCTGGTAATGAACAATATCTCCCTAGTATACCCAGACCCTACCTATACCCAACCTCCAGCCTATACCTAACTTGTTTGTACAGTACCTCTGCTTACTTTGGCAATGTTTTCTGCTTATTCAGGCATATTTAGACATCAAAATACTCAGTATCCAAAATAATGCTAAACACCAAGAAAACCATGCAAAAAAAACATTGAAAACAAAACATCCTACCTATGCACTACTGTACTGTATGTACAGTACCCCTCCTAATTTTGGCAGTGTTCAGGTCAGTATGTCATATTTAGACATCAGAGCACACATAGGAATAGCCAAAATAATGGTAAACATCAAGAAAATCATGATAGAAAAACATTGAAAACCAAAAAACACCCTACCTTTACACAACTGTATGTACATTTCCCCTCCAGATTTTGGCACTGTTCTTGGGTCAGTCGGCCATATTGAGACATCAGAACACACTTAGGAATATCAAAAGTAAAAAGAAAACCATGATAAAAAAACACTGAAAACCAAAAAAACACCCTACCTATACACTACTGTATGTACAGTACTCCTAATTTTGGCACTGTTTTCAGGTCAGTCTGCCATTTTAGACATCAAAATACACATAGGATTATCCATATTAATGCTAAATACCAAGGAAGCAATGCATAAACAACAAACATCCAAAAAAATAATTCAAGACGGTTGGAAAATCAGTTATATGACACCAGTGATAACTGCTTCCAGGCCACGAAAAAATTCCTCAGCTAAATATGCCACCAAAAATTGGTTAAATTGGTATAAATGGTATGCCATCATCTTTGCTGATGTTTATACTCTAAGCTGATAAAAACACAGAAAACTGATATGTAAAAGTACAGAAATCCAGTGAGAATAAATTTTGTTCAAGAGTACAACTTGCCTTCATATAACTTCCGACTGTCCTGGTGCAAAGTTTTGCCAGCACCTTCTAACAGTTAAGCAAATGGCTAGATGCAGAATTTCATGAGTTTTCTCGTGGATTTCATGGAATTTTTATACAACCAACCGTATTCGAATAAATCGCAAAAAAAAAAAAAAAAAAAAAAAACACTAGTCAGTGCTATCAGTGTGAAGGAGGGGAGGGACTGAGGGAGTGAAGAGGGAGCTGGGAGGGTATGGAAGAGGGATGGGAAGGGGGGAGAAGCAAGGCTGTGGAAAGGATTTTCACCCTTCTGTCATGAAGCGGACGGGCGCTTTTACTGTACATTTACATGTGGCTTGTGGTCTGTTAGACGCGTGGTGGCCATTCGGAAACTAAACTCCAAGTCACCGGTTGACTTTGGACGTTCGGTAGAGAGGCGGACAACCACTGTCACTGAACATGTACCTGTGGCTTGTGCTCTGTGTTCAATGCTTGGTGGCAGTTGGGAAAAACTTATCCCAGTGGCAACGCAACTTTGGACATTCAGTGGGATGCATACGGATATTTTGACACCACTTGTGGGTTACAGTCGTATTGCTCAGGTGCTGGAGGTTCATTAAGAGTGATCAGACCAGAGTGTGACTTAGACCATTCATTACAGAGGCAGACGGACATTTTATCTCTGGTTGTGGGTTACGGCCTATTTCCTGTTCACGGTTCGAGCCTAGCGGCCACAATATTGAATGTTTGAACATGTCAGCCGGCTGGTCGGAGTTCTCGGGGACTTTTACACCCAGATAATGACAAGTAATTTTGAATGATTGTTTAATAGAGCCAAGGTCCAGTATCCGGATAATGAACAGGTCCGGATACTGCACATCAGGATAAATGAGAGATTACAGTACGTTGCCAAAAAATTTAAAAACTCATGGGTCAGTGCATTCAGCATGAAGGAAGGGAGGGAGTGAGGGGGGAGCTGGGAGGCAGGTCTAGGAAGGTGGGGAGCATGGGAGGGTATGGAGGAGGGATGGGAGAGTGGGAGAAGCAAGGTTGTGAGCAGTATTTTTACCATTCTGTCATGAGGAGGACAGGTGCTTTCACCTGACTTGTGGCTTGCAGTCTGTGTTACACGTGCAGTGGCAGTTGGGAAAGACCAATCCCAGTGGCCACGCGACTTTGAACATTCATTGGGGATGCGTACTGGCGTTTTGACACCACTTGTGGGTTATGGTCAATATTGATCGGGTGCTGGAAGTTAGTAGGGTGTGATCGAGCCAGCTTGTGACTTTGACCATTCTGTGCGGGGGCAGACAGACATTTTAGCTCAGGTTGTGGGTTGCAGTTTATTTTCCATGCACAGCTAGAGCCCAGCAGCCATGATACCGATTGTTTGAACATGCCAGCTGGCTGGCCGAAGTTCTTGGAGACATTTATATTTGAATAATGACGAGTAAGTTCAGATAATGGTTTAATAGATCCAAGGTCCAGTATCCGGATAATGAACAGGTCCGGATACTGCACATCCAGATAAATGAGGGATTACTGTAAATTGTTGTGATTCTCATTTGTTTTGCTTCTAAATGCAGTAATTTGTATTACATCATAGCGACAGAAAACAGTCTTTCAGAATGTGGTATGTATGGATACTTAGCTGTGAACTTGTAATGTTTGTTTCAGATACATAAACCTGTACTCCAGATACTAGAACTAAACAGTATACCAGCATGCAGTAGTGTAGTTAGACCATGTACTTGTTGGTTGCATCCTTAGACTAAAACTGTGAAATAACTTCATGCATTTTCAGTCAGATGCAGTCAGGAAAGCCACTGACCTCAGCAAAAGTGGAGAAGTCTCTTGATGGGAATATATGTCGCTGCACTGGCTACCGACCCATTCTGGATGCCTTCAAGTCCCTCAGTGTAGATGCAGATGAACAGCTCAAAAACAGGCTGGCTGATATAGAAGTAAGTTTGTCCCATTTCAGATGCCTTGTGTTTTTGCAAATGAACTAAAAAACAGGATGATTTATAAGCAAATTAATTGCAGAGTGTTTTGCAGGAGTTACTGGAAAATTGTATTCTATTATATCTGTTATCACCTCTTACCTTATGTAATTTCTGACAGTGTCCTCTTGACCTGTTTACTGGTAGTCTGTAGTTTGACTTGTCAGTTTTGCCCTTCTTGTTACACACCTGTACATCTATGTCATATACAGGTGTTCTTTTTTTCTTCTTTATTCCGGTGTAGCTAAATATAGTTTTTCATCTTGTCTTCATAACTTAATTCACTAGGCTAGGTACCCAGTGATGTGGCTGCACACTGTACTTTTTTTTTTTTTTTTTTTTTTTTTTTTTTTTTTTTTTTTTTAAATGAGGGTTCCATGCAACTGCAGCACATTCAGTTGCTTGCCTAATAAATGCTGTAATTGGGTGTTCTGTATCCTCATTTGTGAACTGTACAAGGTCTTATAGAAAAGTATCCAACCGTATTGTTTTTCCTTGTAAACCAATAGGAGCAAGGGAATGTAACTCAGTGGAGCATAACTTTGAATCATTGTGCACATGCTCAGATAATTACGTTCAGTGATGCTACGCAACCCAGTTGCTGCTGTGTAGTGGGTGTCTGAGGACAAGTTCTTTTTGCTCATCACATTTTCATATGGTATAATTGTTCCTCTGTACAAAGGAAAAGGGGAGAGAGAAGTATGTGGTAACCATAGGGGTATTTGCCTTCTTAGTGTGACTGGTAAAATATATGGTAGAATACTCATTGATAGGGTTAGGCATATGACAGAGGAGCTAGTTGGAGAAGAACAAGGGGGATTTAGGAAGGGAAAAGGATGTGTAGATCAGATATTTGTTCTAAGATGTTTAGTGGAGAAGTATCTAGAGAAGGGAAGGAAAGTGTATGCTGCCTTCATGGACTTGGAGAAAGCTTATGACAGAATAGATAGGCAAGGTATGTGGAAGGCATTAAGAATATATGGAGTGGAGGGGAAATTGTTGAGTGCTGTAAAGAGTATGTACGAGGGAGCTAGGGCTACGGTGCGAGTGGATGGTGAGCTGAGTGAGTTCTTTGATCTCAATGTGGGACTGAAACAGGGGTGTGTGATGTCTCCATGGCTGTTTAATATATATATATGGATGGGGTTGTAAAGGAGGTGCAAGGTAGGGCAGTGGATGTGGGGCTGGCCCTGATGAATGAGAGTGAGATTTGGAAGCTTCCGGTGTTGCTGTTTGCTGATGATACAGTATTGTTGAGTGAAGATGAATGGGAGTTGCAAGGTTTGGTGAATGAATTTGGGACAGTGTGTAGGAGGAGGAAGCTGAAAGTTAATGTAAACAAAAGTAAAGTTATGGTGTTTGAGAGGAATGAAGTCACAGAATGTGCAGTGAGGTTGGATGGTGAGGATATGGAGAATGTGATTGCATTCAAGTACTTGGGTAGTGTGATGAGTAAGGATGGAACTTTGGGGGATGAAGTACATGAAAGGGTACAGCAGGGAAGGAAGGTTGTTGGTACACTGAAAGCAGTGATGAGAAATAGGGAGGTGAGTATGGAAGTTAAGAAGTCACTGCATGATAGTATTGTGATCCCTACCCTGACGTATGGAAGCGAGGCGTGGACTTTGCAAGGGGGGAACAAGTCAAGAGTGAGAGCAGTGGAAATGAGTTACTTGAGAGGAGCATGTGGAGTGACATGGAGGGACAGGTTGACGAATGAAGAAGTGAAGGAACGTTGTGGGGTAGATGTGGATGTGGTTGAGAAGAGTAGGAGAAATACACTGAGGTGGTTTGGACATGTGGAGAGAATGGAGAATGAAAGACTGACTAAGAGGGTGTATGTAGGTGAGGTGGAGGGAGGGAGAGGGAGGGGTAGACCGAGGATGAGGTGGAGGGATGGAGTTGAGAGGTATATGAGGGAGGGGGGGGTGAGTTGGGGGGAGGGTAGTCAAATAGTGGGTGACAGAGTGACTTGGAGGCGTTTTGTCTGCGGCCACCCTTTGCGGGATTAGGGCGTCGGGCTATAGAATAGAAATAGAATAGTTTTGATGACTGAGTGAATCGAGCAAACATTATTACATCATATTTTGTAAAAACCTAGATGACACACAATCTAAAACCATCAGGAAGATTCTGTAGGCTTCTGGCAATGAAGATGTGGGTGTTACTCAAATTAAGGACTGATACAATTGCTTTAAAAATGGTTGAATGTCAGTGGAGAGAGAAAAGTGTTCTTTCGACTACCTGTATAAAGGTGGTGTTCATTTCGAGTACACTCCAGAAGGCCAAATAGTCATTAAAGAGTACTATCTGGAAGTTCTCCATCACAATGAAATCCAGTGTGTCACAGGAGATGAGAGTTGTGGGAGGCAGAGAACTGGCAGCTCCACCATGACCTTTCTCCAGCCCACTTATCCCATCTCATCCAGGATTTTTTTGGCCAAACTCAGGATCACACAGGTCCAGCAGGCTCCCTGCAACTTTTGTTCGTTTCCTAAGCTAAAGATGCTGCCGAAGGGCTCGAGATTTGAGAATACAAATAAGATATAGACAAATGTGGCAAGATCTTGTTGGCGATCTCATAAAACTGACTTTACAGAATGTTTTCAAAAATGGAAGTACTACTGGGCTAAGAGTGTTAATTTTCAAAGGGTATACTTTGAAAGGGATTAAAGTTTGAATTCAGTAAGTTTTTTTTTTTTTTTAACTCTTACAATCCCACCATCGGCATGGTGCCGACAGTACAAAACGTCTCGATTAATCCCAGCGACGTGATGGTGCTGACGGCAAAATTCGAGCACTGTAGCACATCTCAAATTGCTTCAATCTTGCTCATTTTTTGCTAAAGAGTAGCTTAATGTATTGGCAACACTGTGTCCAAGCAGCTGTAGTACTGAGTTTGGTTCTGCATGGCTGGGTAACATCGGTTTCCCACTGTCCGTCATAGCTTCAGAATGTCGCGAAAATCACGCCATTTTTCTGCCTCATTGGGCTGGGGGAGACTGTTGAAATTGTCACATGGATCCTTCTGTCCCTTCATTTAGTGATTCTTCAGAAGAGGAAGACCTGGATGACTTCTGGGGAGGAATATGAGCCAGTGGAGAAGGATACTGAGAACAGGGAATCCCCCATTCTCCTCCCCCGTTCTCTCTCATCCCGCCCAGTTGGGTGTGAAAACGTTGCTCATGTCTTGGAAAACTGGCTAAAAACACAACAGACGGCCATCCTGCTCTTATTTCTCTTATAAGTAGTACTTTTTTTCGCTTTTCCATGATTTATATGTTCTTTTGGGTTGTTTTATGCAATAAAGTTTTTTTCTGTTTTTGATCTGGGATTGGGTGGGTATAAAATTGCTGAATTGCCTGGGATGGTACGGGTTAAATACCAGCTGAAGGTTGGATACTCAGACCATATTTATATGTTACTTTCATACTGGATATTACAGTGGAGTCTCCCAGTATGTGAGAATATGGTCGACGTTGGTAATTTTGCATATTAGAAACCATTGAATCATAGGAAGTAAATGTATATGGTCGACACTTCATCATATATTTGTCATTTACAGCAACTCCCCATCAATAACTATCATTTTAAGAAAGACTTTAGTTCAAAGAATGGCAACAGAACTGTGAATGCAGTGTGCTAGGTAACACTCCTTTTGTATAATTGCGGGATTAGCAACCTTACTGTGCCTGTCCACTTACTGGCCTCCATAAGCCTTGACAGTTCATAAAAGCTGCTCCTTGTTCTTCATTATGTTTCTCACTGTCAATTCACCCAAGTCATATTCATGTCTAATGTTGGAGTTTCTTTTTTCTTGCTTATTCAGCTCTTTAACCTTCATTTTCAGCTCCAAAGTGATCCTCTTATTCTTTTAATGAAGTGGTGGGGTTATAATGTAGCAGGTAAACAAGAGCAGGTCTTGTATAGTGCTAAAAACACCACAAAATGCGAGCATGGCACAGGCAGACAGACTGAGAGTCTAGAAACTTGACTTAAGAGACTTTGTGAGGGAGGGAAAGGACAGGAAACCAATCAGCCATTTGGTGTTGTCTTTGGATTCTACCATTTTTAGCGGGAACAGTTTTTCCCTCGCATTCATGTGATGGATTTGCAGTTTAGAATTACATTTTGCATACTGTGTATTTTCCTGAGTCAAGTTTGCATATTAAGTGTTTCGCATATTGAGACCTCACGTGTTGGGAAACCGGTCTGTATTATGTATGTACTATACGAGGTCTGTTCGATAAGTATCCGACCTTAGGCGCTAAAAAAAATAAATAGCCAACCTGTTGAGCTAGGACATTAATCCCCTTCAAAGTTGGTCCCTTCTGACTTGACACATGTAGCCCAATGTTCTTTTCACTACCTGAAACATTTTTCAGAGTAGGTTTTTGATATCTCCTGCAGGTGCTTTGTCGCATTCATCATGATCTCTTCTCTTGAATAACATTGCTCAAGGCATGTTGGAGTATGCAAATTGTGATCCAGGCTTTCTGAAGACTGTTATCACTGGAGATGAGACTTGGGTGTATGGGTACAACCCAGAAACCAAAGCATAGTCATCCCAAGGGAAGCATGCAGGGTCACCTTGGCCAAAAAAAGCATGGCAGGTCCACAGCAAGTTGAAACGCACTCGCATGTTGACAGTTTTTTTTTACCACCGTGGTGTTATGCATTATGATTACACACCAGAAGGACAGGCTGTCAACAAACATTGCTACCTTGAAATTATCCATCATCATTGTGATGCAGTTCGATGGAAGAGACCAGACCTTTGGAAAACAGCAAGCTGGAAGCTGCACCAGGACAATGCCTCTGCCCATTCTTCTCAACTGATTCAGGAATTTTTGGCCAAGCACAACATCCCGCAGGTTCAGCAGGCTCCCTGCTCACCAGACATTGTTCCATGCAACTTTCGGTTGATCCCGAGGCTCAAAACTCCACTTACGGGGAACAGACGGTTGTTACTTATGAAGGTACATTTGTTTTTCTTATATTTTTCTGTTTTTTTAATATGCATTGTTACACTATATGAGCAATAACATCCCAAAGTTTGAGTAAATTTGATCAATTAGTTTTACAGAAAAAAAAACAATATATGCATAAAACACACAAAAAAAAGAGACTCGAGAAATGGGAAACCAGGGGAAGTGTTTTCATCTGATCTCTATGATATGTGGTAGTTTTACTAATAAAACCCTTAATAATAACTTGCCCTAGAAGTTTTTAAATATTCTTCACCATTGCTGAACAAAAATGGCTATGTATTTATCCCAATTTTTACCCCCTTTTTGCCATGTTCAAAAAATCATTTCAGTCATATTTGTCAGTCTTTGACAGAAATATATGTCCAAAATGTTCACCTTTCATTCCTCTTTTTGTAGATATTTTGCTTTTTGTCTTCAAAACTAATGGAGTTATAATTATCACTCCAAAGGACAACAAGTTTAGTTTCGAGATATCACTCATTTTCTGTTGACTTGCAGTGTCTGTACGATTAGAAACAAATTAGGTACTTTTTTTTTATTTTATGAGTTAGGATTAGGAATGGTTATGAAGAGGTAGAGGGTGTTGGAGAAGACAAAGTTGGAGAGAAAGACATAGAAGGTTGGGTGTCATCAGGTGAGGAGGGGATGGGGGGGACAGGTGAGAGGGGAGGTGGCAATGATGGAGAAAGAACTGCTGCTTCCAACACGTTTTTCTCCCCTCAAAATGGCATCAAATTCTACTCTGCCGCTTTCTGATGTTGCAGTAGCTTCTTAGATGGTTGCCCCATCTTCAAAAATCGTGCAAAAACGATGAGAAATGGTCAAGATTAGCTCAGACTGAGAACAGATTGAGACCAAGGCTGGCACATCCTGCCTCTCCCAGTGTCATATCATCTCTGGCATTTCTCCACCTCACTGCCACCCTTCACTCACTCACACTACCATTGCCAGACATATGACATAATTTTTTGTAGAAAAAAAGGAAAAAATTGGGAAAAAAGTGGTCATATTATATATTGCATAGAAAATTGAAATTTCTGCAGGGAGGTGACCTGAAAATTAGAATTAAAAAATAATTTTTTTGAAGGGGAAAGAATTGTCATACAGCCGCCAAATTTTTACAGAGAACTGGTGATACTCGGAGCTATTTTTTGGGGGGTACTTTCTCAAAATGCCTTTGTCAGTCGAAAATCAGTCCCTGCTGGCGTCCACTCCCCTTAAGGGTTCCTGATTTGAGATGAGAGAAGAGATCATGACGAATGCAACAAAACACCTGCAGGAGATACCGAAAACTGACTTTTAAAAATGTTTCAGACAGTGGAAAGATGGCTGGGCTATGTGTGTCTAGTCAGAAAGGGCCTACTTTGAGGGGGAGATTAATGTCCTGTCTCAACAGGTTATCTTTTATTCTTTTAGAGCCTAAGGTCAGATACTTTCTGAACAGACCTTGTATTTCCTGCTCTTTCTTTTATATTGTCATCAGATGATAATTTTGGGTTAGCAGTTATTCCAGGCTCATTTCTTTACCAGTGTAGTATCTGATTTTCTTATGCTATTTTCTCCAAGTTTGCTTTCTTGTTATAGTCTTTTTCACTTTTCAGCACTGAATTAAGTGTAATATTTTTTACCCCACTCAAATACCTTTGTGATACCAGAGTTGAGTTCTCAGCTTGAAGCAGTTAACTGCATGTAGATATAGGATTTTTGCATTGTGACTAAACATATTCAGATACATTGTATGTTTTCTATGTTTTTCCACTTAGTAGAGTGAAAGAAGAGTTCTGGGCAAATGTGGAAGCATGCATGGAAAAGTTTGAAAGGAATGAGAGAGTGTTTTTGATTGGAGATATGAATGGAAAAGTAAGGAATGTGAAAGTAGATGGAATAGTTGGTAAATGGGATGTGCTTGCAGAAGTCAATGATAATGGCAGTTCTCTAGTGGACATTTGTGCGGGGAGGGGGTTGGTGATAGCCAATACCCTCTTTAGACACAAAATGATCCACAGGTATACATGGTGAGTGATAAGAGGGGTGGATGGTGAACTGAATGAACGGAAGGCAATGATTGATTATGTGTGTGTGGATAACAGAATGAGAAGGTGTGTAATGGATGCATAAGGTGACCAGAGTCCTGCTTTTAGGCGGGACAGTCCCGCTTTTTGGACGTCCGTCCTGCCTTTATAATTGTGACTAGAATGTCCCGCTTTTTTAGCAAATTATCTTAATTGTCCCGCTTTTAGAAAATTACTATTGCAATAGGTATAACATGACCTTCTTTTATGAAATTAGGATGAATTACAAAAATTATACATAATCCCAACCAAATGAAATACTGATATAAAATCTGTAATGCTCACTAGCTGGTAACTTTGGTCGACCCATTCACTGTACCGTACGGTATGTTCGGATTTCGTAGACGTTGGTGTTTGATTAGCAGCCTCAGGTTGAGGTGTAGCGCAACAGCGGTCGCTGCCACATTAGGCAATATCTCTCTGCCTAACAGGGTAGTACTCCCGAGGGGAATGAGAATGCTGGTGATAGGGAGAGCTGGAGCTCCTGTTTCACTAGCTATCTAACCATCCCTCTTTGCTGACCTTTTCAGTGTGACAGTAACATGGAGAGTAGACCAGCATACTCTCCCAAACATTTCCTCTAACTATCTATGCACTACACCACATGCACTTTACATTTCACACAACGTATCCCACTACGTCACAGGGGTTGGCGCCAGCAAGGGCATGGCCCAGAAAACTTTGCCCCCGCTACCTAGTGGCGGACTTCTGGGGGGAGACGTGGCGGGGGTTCTGCCAGCATAGATCGTGGGTCCAGGGCGAGATGAGGCTCGGGCTTGTGCAAGAGGGTACAGGGCATTGCGGTTCCCAGGCTACCGCTTCTGCCCAATAGAGAGGGGCCCGAACCTGGGAGTAGCGCCCCAAGAGGCTGCCCTATCAGTGGGTATATAATGGCGGGATAGTTGCAGTGCCAAGAGGCGCTTGGAGGGTGTCCCTGCAGCTGTCCTGGCAGGGTGCTGCGAGGCCACTACCACAGCCACTGGTAAGCTGGTGGGCTAGGAGTCCCAGATCCATTGCCTGGACCAGGGACTGTTCAGTGAGTGGGACCTGTTCTGTGTCTGTCCCCCTTTATTTATACTGAAGATGACAAAACAAAATAAGTTTCAAAGCAAGCCTGAGGACAATAAATCACCCATGGGGATGAGGGTGGGTTCATGGAATGTGGGAAGTTTGAGGGGAAGAGCAGGGGAAGTCGTTGAGGCATTCAGTAGGAGGTGGGTGGATGTGGCGTGTTTGCAGGAAGTCCGGTACAGGGGTGGATCAGCCAGAAAGATTGTTGGGAAGGACTGTTGCTATAAGTTGTTTTGGCAGGGGGGGGACAGACGGATATGGAGGTGTTGGTGTGATGGTTGCGGAGAAATGGGTGGAATATGTTATGAATGTTTTGAGAGTAAGCGATAGGATATTGGTAGTGAAAATTCTGTTGGGAAGAAAAATAGCTGCAATTATATCGGCATATGCTCCACGGGCAGGATTGGATGAATCAGAGAAAGATAGATTTTGGGATGATTTAATACGTGTCGTGGGTGGTATGCAGGATGATGAGATAGTGATTTTGGGAGGGGACTTAAATGGTCATGTAGGTGAAGCAGCACAAGGTTATGAAGGAGTGCATGGGGGATGTGCATATGGTCAAAGGAATGCAGATGGGGAAAGGATACTCGAGTTTGGGGAGGCAACGGACATGATTGTGTGCAACACATATTTTAGGAAAAGAGACAGTAGGTTAATTACGTATGAGTCTGGTGGAAATAGCAGTCAGATAGATTATTTTCTGGTTAGGAGGGCCGATAGGAGGGTAGTGAGGGATGTTAAAGTTATAGGAAGTGAGGAGTGTGTGCAGCAGCACAAACTATTGATTTGTGATATGGTGCTTAAAGAACAAGTGATGAAAAAGAGGACTTATGTACCTAGGAGGAAAATATGGAAGCTGAAAAACCAAGTAGTAAGGGATGCCTTCTATAGCGAGTTGAGGAGAGTGGTGGCTGAACAGGGAGCTGTAGACAGAGGCATTAATGAACAGTACAGAGCCCTCAAGAACAATTTCTTGAGAGTTACTGATGTAACCTGCGGCTGGACAAGAGGACCGCCAAGACATAAAGTAACTTGGTGGTGGGATGAGGGTGTAGAAGCTGCAATTAAGGAGAAAAGAAGGCTTTTCCGGGAATGGAAGAAGGGTGGTAGCAAAGAGGAATATTTGGCTGCCAAGCATAGGGCTAGAAGAGAGGTATACAGGGCAAAGTCTGAGTCACAGAGACAATTACTTGATAACCTAAATCATGGGGAAAGGAAAAATATATTTAGGGTGGCAGGTCAGGTGAAGAGGGATAATTGGGATATCATAGGTGAGCAGTGTTTGAAGAATGATGAAGGAAGGGTAGTGGTGAACAGTGAGGATATTAAAGATGCATGGAGGGAGCATTATAACCGGTTGTTGAATGAGGAGTTTGACTGGGACTGGGAAGGTTTGGAGCCAGCAGATCCAGTGTCTGGCCTTTGGCCTTTGATTGATACTGCTACTGTGAGTGAGGCAATAGGCAGGATGAGGGTGGGGAAGGCAGCAGGTGTGTCTGGGTTGACTGCCGAAATGTTGAAGGCCTCAGGCGATATAGGGGTGAGTTTAGTCACTGACCTGATAAATAGGATTATTTATGAGTGTGTTGTCCCAGATGATTGGCTGAAGAGTGTAATTGTAAATGTGTATAAAGGGAAGGGTGATGCCCTGGAAAGAGGAAATTATAGAGGTATAAAGCTTTTAGATCAGATAATGAAGGTAATGGAGAGAGTTTTAGAAGGTATGATTAGAGAAAGAGTGAATATTGATGAGATGCAGTTTGGGTTTATGCCAGGTAGGGGGACCACTGATGCCATATTCATTGTTCGACAGCTTCAGGAAAAATATATTGGTAGGAGAAGGGATCTTTATTTTGTTTTTGTTGATTTGGAAAAGGCCTTTGACAGAGTCCCTAGAGAGGTGGTGAAGTGGGCAATGAGAAAGCTTGGCTTGGAGGAGTGGCTGGTTAGGGTGGTTATGGCCATGTATGTGGGTGCTCACACCCAGGTGAGAGTGAATGGAGATTTGAGTGATGAGTTTTCCGTGAATGTTGGTGTGCATCAGGGGTCAGTCTTGAGTCCCTTGTTGTTTATCATGGTACTTGAAGCCCTATCACGTGACTTTAGAAACGGACTCCTGTGGGAGTTGTTGTATGCTGATGATTTGGTGTTGATTGCAGAGAACGAAAGGGAGGCGGAGGAAAGGTTTAGGACGTGGAGAGATGGTATGGGGCAAAAGGGTTTAAGGGTAAATGCAGATAAAACAAAAATGATGATATCTAGGATTGGTGGCGGTACTGTCAAAGATGAGGGAGAGTGGCCATGTGCAGTTTGCCACAAGGGTGTGGGAAGTAATTCCATCTTGTGCGGTGTGTGTGATAAATGGGTGCATAAGAGATGTAGTGGTATCAGAGGTAGACTGCAAGATAATGCTGATTTTATGTGTACGGCGTGCCGGGGTGAGCAGGTGGAGATTGTCAGACGTGAAAGGATTGAACTTGCTGGTGAATCTCTTGAGTGTGTGAAAGAGTTTTGTTATTTGGGAGACATGTTGTGTGCTGGAGGTGGGGCTGGAGCTAGCTCTGTGGCTAGGTGAGAAGTGGTTGGAAGAAGTTCAGGGAGCTCTTGCCCCTCCTGACATTGAGAGGGCTCTCCCTACGTGCTAAGGGGTCTTTGTATGCAGCATGTGTTAGGAGTGTAATGCTGTATGGCAGTGAGACCTGGGCAGTGAAGGAGGAAGATATTCGCCGGCTCAGACGTACAGAAATGACAATGATTAGGTGGATGTGCAGTGCATCCCTGCGTCCAAGGCCTGGAGGGGCTTGGTTTACAATGAAAGAGTTGAGAGGTAGGATGGGACTGGAGTGTATTGGTGTTGTGATGAGGAGAGGTAGATTGAGGTGGTTTGGACATGTGGAGAGGATGGGGGATGATAATTGGGTGAGGAAGGTGAGAAGTGTTAATATTGGGGGTGGGGTTATGAGGGGTAGACCGAGAAAGACATGGGACAAGGTTATTAAGTGTGACCTTAGGGTTAAGGGACTGAACAGGGAGGCTGCAATGGATCGTGCAGCGTGGAGAGTCGCCATTAGGTGACCAAGGCCGACACATGCAAGCATGTTGGAGCCTTTAAAAATTAAAACGAAAAATAATTACGTGTCCGACTCTGGGCAAAGGCTTCATGACCTATATCTTGGGGGCAGTGACCTATCCCAAGGCCCAGTAGTCCTCCTATATCTCCACATGTCACCACTTCGGCGCTAATACTCACTATCCATATTGAATACATGCTAGGGCTGTCTCATGCAGGACTGGTGTATTGGTATTATCGGGGGTATTTTTTGACATGTCGACGGGTCATCAGGGAGATCAGGAAAGGCTGCTTTTTAGGAAATTCAAATCCTTAAACTGTTCCCTGCCCCAGTCGGGATTCGATCTTGGGTCCATTAGGACTGCAGGCCACCTCTTTACCGAGTCACACACACACACACACGCGCGCGTCCTGCTTTTAGCTCCAATAAATTTGGTCACCTTAAGGATGCAAGAACATATAGAGGTTGAGGGAGTGGACTTTCTTACCACCATGTGGTGGTGGTGAAAGTCAAGGTTCAAATGCAATGGAGGAATAGAAGAACGGAAGGACTGGAAAAAGTAATCCATACAAGGAGGATAGAAAGGTTGCAAGAGGATGGAAAAAAGGCAGAATATAAGAGAGAAGTGGAGGAGCGATTGAGTAAATATGATTTGGAACAGATGGAGGAGAAGGAAAGTGCGTGCAAGATATTCAGAGAAGAAATCTGTGCAGCATGTGAGGTGGTATGTAGGGTGAAGAGAAGACAAAAGGGGGTGCAGGAACGGCATGGTGGAATGAAGAGGTGAGACAAGCTGTGGCACAAAAGAAGAAAGCATATAGTGAGTGGATAGGATGCAGAGGTGTGGAGGAAGTTGAGATTTGGAAGAGAAAATTATATGTAGAGAGGAAGAGAGAGATGAAAAGATTAGTAAGTAGAGAGAGGATGAGGAATTTGGATGGAATTTGAGTATAAAATGGAAGGTATGTAAGAAAGTGTTCTTGTAAGAGGTAAAGAGAGTAAGACGGTGAAAATGAAGTTAGTCGGGGAGTGAAAGATAAAAATGGTAGAGTGCTAGTGGAGAAGGGAGAGAAAGTGAGCAGATGGAGTAAACACTTTAACGAACTGTTAAACATAGGAATGGAAGTGATGTGAGGATAAGTGGCTGGGGAATGGCTGGGAGAAGGAGGGATGTGGGAAGAGAGGAAGAAATCAGTAGGATGGAAGCACTGTAGTGGAAGCAATGAAAATAGCCAAATGGAGAACGCCATGATTGGATGGAGTGTGTGGTGAAATGCTGAAGCATGAGAGAATATAGTAGTAAAATTGATATGGAAGATGTGCAGATTGGCCTGGAAGGAATGTGTAGCCCCGGAAGATTGGAAGTCAAGTATAATTATTCCCCTGTACAAGGGCGCTCACCATCTACTCACTCAATGTAGTGCTGCTCTTGAGTGTCTGCCCTTTCCTGTCCTCTCTCTTTTCCTTCCTTCCTCTTCTTTCTTTACTTCATTCTTTCCTTGTCCTTCTGCCTATGGGTGACTTTATGCTCCCTCTTCTGTCTTTCTTTCCTTCATTCTTTTCTGTTCCTTCCACCTATGGGTGACTCTACTCTGAGTGACAAGCCAAATGGTTTCCTGTACACCAGGAAACCATTTACTTCACTGGGTGGTAACCACATAACCAGATTATGGCGCCTGGTGGTTTAGTGGAAAATTGCAGCGCTCCAACCACATTGAGCCGATGAAGGTTTATATGCAAGGGGTGGTTGGGGTTATTGCTCATGTAATGCCACGTGGAGATGCGTGAGGCTGGTCCCTCTCATCTTAAATGTCAGGACCAACTTCCCTAGTCCCAGGCTCCTACACTCCTCATGGGGCATTGTAGGATTGGATGATGATGATGATGACAAAGGAAAAGGGGAAAAGATGTGTGTGGTAAACATAGGGGCATTTGTCATCTTAATGTAATAGGTTAAGTGTATGGTAGGATACTTATTGACAGAGTTAGGGAAATAACAGGGGAATTAGTTGGTGAAGAACAGGGAGATTTTAGGAAGGGAATAAGTTATGTAGATCAGATATTCATTCATAGGTCTTTAGTGGAAAAGTTTCTAGAGAAGGGAAAAAAGTTGTATGTGGCCTTCAGGGATTTGGAGAAAACATATGATGACAGAGTAGATAGACAAGAAATGTGGAAAATATTAAGAATATATGAAGTAAATGGGAAGTTGATGAATACCATAAAGAGTATGTATGAGGGAGCTATGGCTGCAGTGCATGTGGATAGTGAATTGAGTGAATTTTTCTGTCTGAATGTTGGATTAAAACAAGGATGTGTCATGTCTCCATGGTTGTTCAATCTGTACATGGATGGGGTTATAGAAGAGATACAAGGTAGAGCAATGGATATCGGGGCATCCCTAATGAATGAGGGCAATATTTGGAAACTCCCTGTACTGTTGTTTGCAGATGATACTGTATTGTTAAGTGAAGATGAAAGAGAACTGCAAGGCTTGTTGAATGAGCTGGGAAGCGTGTGAAAAATGGAATCTAAAGGTGAATGTACTGGAGAGTAAAGGTTATGGTCTTCGAGAGTAATGAAGTCACAGGTTGTACAGTGAAGTTGGATGTTAAGGAAATGGAAAATATGAGAGTTCATTGAAGTACTTTGGTAGTGTGGTGAGTAAGGATGGAAGTTTAGAGGGTGAAGTGCTTGATAAGGTACCAACTCTAATGTATGGAAGGGAAGCTTGGACCTTGTTGGAAGGACACAAGAGTGAGAGCACTGGCAATGAGTTATTTGAGAGGAGCATGTGGAGTTACATTAAGAGGCAGACAGATAAATGAGGAGGTGAAGTAGAGTAGTGGCGTGGATGTAGAAGTGATAGAATGCGTTACGAGAAACACATTGAGATAGTTTGGCCATGTAGAGAGGATGGAGAACAAGAGACCAATGAGGAGCGTGTATGTGAGCGACTTGGAGTGGGGGAGCAGGAGGGGAAAGCCAAGGATGAGATGGAGGGATGGAGTGGAGAGGTATATGAGAGGAGGGGGGGGTGAGCTGGGAGCAGGGCAGTGAAGTGGCAGGGGACTGGTTGGCATGGAGGCGATTTGTTTGTGGCCACCCCTTGTGGGATTAAGGCATCTGGCAATAGACTGTAGCACCAGTCGAGCAGAGCGGAACTCTCAAAGTGTATGAAAAGCTGATGACATGGAAAGCTGGAGCTCCTGTTTCATCAGCCCTCGGGACTTGTTCCTGACCATCCCGCTTTGCTGAACTTTGTGATTGTTTCAGTAACATAGAGAGTAGGCCAGCATACTCTCCAGTACAAGTTTCTCCAACTGTCAAAACCAAACTATATGCACATTTCACACTACACTTCATATTCAAAATTAAACCAAAATGGCATCTCATAATCAAGCCTCAGAGTCCCCAAGGGTGTGGGGAAGGAGTCCTTAAATGCCCCACCATCTGCCCCTGTCCCGACAATGACACAGTGAAATGTCTGGAACCACTGTCTGATTCACTTCTTCATTTCTGCAATATTCATGTCCTTTCCTCTAACTTTCTCTCTGTTGAGCACCACCTTTCCTCCTCTGAACCCCACCTCTTCCTAACTGATACTTAGCTCTGAGGCAACTGACAGCGAACCCTACCCTGTATCCTCCTACTTTGTCTATTCTCATTTCAAAGCCAATTGTGGCTGTTGTGTATATGCACGCAATGACTTATTTTGCTCTCGTGTTCCTGAACTTGATTCTTCTGAATTCTTGACTCTCTGGCTTTGGCTTTCCTGCCATTCTCTTACTAAATTTATCTGTGCTGTTTACTTATCCCCTAATTCTACTGAGTATGAAAAATTCTTCGATTAGCTTACTTCTACAATGGAACACATCCTATCCATTTCTCCTTTCTCTGAAATCTCCATTCTGTGAGATTTCAATGTTCACCACCACATGTGGCTCTCCTCTCTTTTCACTGATCCACTTGGTGAATGAGTCTACATCTTTCCTATCCTTAATGACCTAGAGCAGTTTGTACAGCACCCTACCCGTATCCCTGATCGCCTTGGGGAGAGTTCCAACACACTTGACCTCTTCCTTACATCTAATCTTTCTGCTTACATTGTAATGATTCCTCTCTGTTAGGCTCGTCCAACCACTAACTTATCACCTTAATCTGTCCTATTGCTCCAGTACAGCCTGTGGACCCTCCAAAGAAATGTCAGTTGTGGCACTTTGGAGCTGCAGACTGGGAGGCCCTCAGGCAGTACTTCTTTGATTTTCCCTGGAATAATTATTGTTTCTATGGCCGAGAGCCATCTGAGAGTGCCATGCGCATTAGAGGTTATTCTCTCGGACATGGGAACATACATTCCTTTCTCTTGTCCTTTGACTAATGCAAAGAAACGTTGGTTTAACCCCTTAACCGCGGGGATGTCGGGAATGCTCCGCGTCTGTCCCACGGGGATAATCGCACACCGACTGACTTTTTAAAAATATTTGCCAGTTAGTCCTAGAATATTACAGTTACATAAGCATATGGCACATACCTTCAGCTTTCTCCTGGGATGTTTGTGGAGCCTTCGTCGACTACCGTAGAACTTGTGGAGACTTCTGAAGTTGGGTAACGAAGTCTCCACTTTACACTTCCCAGTACCCCATAATATGGTTACCACTGCCTGATATTATCACTACAAACACTATTCTATGAATTTCAAGTAGTTTGAAATCCATATTAAAAAAAAAAAAAACACTGTGAAAGCAATGTAAATTACAAGTGCATACGAGCTTTCCACCCGCACTCGTTCCCCGATGGTATTCTGAGGCGAAGCTGTCATTTATTATTCATAAACACACTCACACTTTATATTCCTAGTACTTTATTACACTTATTTGTATATACAGTATTTATCCATAAGTTTCTTCCAGTACTAGTAGTTTATTTTCACTCCAGACATTCACTTTCTTGTCCAGTAAACTAGCATAGAGCGCGAAGCTTTCACTTTCACTTTCATTACTCCAAGTATTTATACACACTAGAGCGTAGCTTTCACTTTCATTACTCCAAGTATTTATACTCATATTCTTATATTACTAATTAATTACATTTCTATTTACATTTTCTATTTTATTTACATTATTTAGATTTCTATTTTATTTACACTGTGTTATGCACTGTCACTTGCAGTAACTTATAAAAGTATTTTCCACTGTTTGGTTATATTTACATTCATTGTTTTCACTTGCTATTTACACATTATTTACATTTCCACTTGCACTGTTTTAGAGTAATCAGAACGACCGTAGTCATTGTCCATCATTAGCATTGATAAATTAGCCAGTTCATGTTCCACAGCAGAGTCACTTAGCCCTTTACCCCTTCCCACACGAGGTTTAGTAGGGGTAGAGGTCACAGGGCCCTTTGCAGTGGGCTAAGAAGCAGTGAAATTGGACAGGCGAATCCGACGTGGTTTCACCTTGAAAGATGACAGTAAACTGAATGATGTGGCCTAGGGGCAGGGAAGGGTTGACAGTGTCAGCGTGGTGACAGCTGCTAATTTATATGCTATGAAATGATTGGCAGGAAATCTAGGCAATACATAATAAATTAGGTTGTTCCAGGTGAATGTAAATATCACTTAGACTTCTTCCTTCCTTTCTGATATATATTTTTATTACGAGAATAGGTCATACGGCATATTTCAAGGGGAGATAAACAGGGAAAATTAGCGAACGAGTGCACGTAGGGTGTTGCCAGGTGATAATTAGCCCATTCCAGATGTATGGCAGAATCAGTTACCTTTTCTTTCTCTTTTATATATTATTTTGTATAAGAATAGGGCATAGGGCACATTTCAATGGATAAAATGAGTGGAAAAATCCTTCCAGGATTTGCTGCAGCTGGGCAGGCAGGAGGGGAGGTAAGGAGGGGAGTCAAGGACAGGGGAAAAATGGCTAAATTGTCAGCAGTGGATGGGAGTACAGTTGACATTAGCAGAATTGACTATAGCTGGACACTGGTAGTACTGATAGATGATACAAGCCACCACTTGAAAGCTCGGGCAAATTCAAAACAACACAGAATCACAAAAGTGACGCCCCGCGGTATGATCCCTTGTGCCCGAGCATTACGAAAGTAATGCCCCACGGTTAAGGGGTTAATCATGCTTGTTCTAATGTTGTCCACAACAAGGAGAAGGCCTACCAAAGGTACTGGAGTTAACCCACCCCTGAATCTCATCTTTTTAATTTTTCTGCCTGGAATTGTGCTAAGTCTGTTCTTTGCTCAGCTGAAAATAACTTCATCTGTACTATATGCTCTGAACTCTCCAACTCGAATTCTTCCCGCTGCTTCTGGCACCTTTCCAGAAACCTTCTAACAACTTTACCTCATCATGCTTCCCTCCCCTTTTCTATTCTGATGGTTGTGTAGCTATTTCATCCATTGGTAAAGCAGATCTCTCTGCCCAGACTTTCTCCTCCAATTCCACCTTAGATGATTCTGGTGCTGTTCCTCCATCACTTCCCCATTTGACTTCCTCATGACTGACATTAAAATTTCTTCAGCTGATGTATTTTCTGCCATCACTGGCCCCAGTACTAACAAGGCATATGGGCCTGATGGGGTCCCTCCTGTTGTTCCCAGGAACTGTGCATCTGTGCTTACACCCTGCCCAGGTAAACTCTTTAGCCTTTGTCCATCAACTTGTACCTTTCCTTCTTGCTCTAAGTTTGCTCTCATTCAGCCCGTCCCAAAGAAGGGTGACCATTCCCAACCCTCTGACTATTGCCTAATTGCTTTAACATCCTGTGCCTCAAAAGTTTTTAAGTCTGTTCTTATCAAAAAGATTTTAAAGCATCTTTCCTGTCACAACCTTCTTTCTGATCATAAGAATGAGTTTTGTCAGGGATGCTCCACTGGCGATCTTCTCACCTGCCTTTCGGACTCCTGATCATCCTCCTTTCGGGACTTAGGTGAAAGCTTTTCCATTTCACTTGACATCTCAAATGCTTTCAAATGAGTCTGACATTAATCTTAATTTCCAAACTGCCCACCTTTGGTTTCTATCCTTCTATCTGTGCCTTCATCTCTTGCTTCCTTTCTGGTTGTTCTATAGCTGCCATTGTATATGGCCACCTATTTTCTCCTAGATCAGTAGTGGTGTTCCTCAGGGCTCTGTCCTGTCACCAACTCTCTTCCTTTTATTCATCAATGACTTTCTAAGCTGTACATCTAACCCTATCCACTTTTATGCAGATGATTCCACCCTTCACCTTTCCATTCACTTCCCACAGCATCCATCTCAGCAGTTACTTCAACAAACAAGGGATGAGGCTATGGCACACCTAATGTCTGACTTGGCTCACACGTGTGGCTGGGGTAAAAGTAATCATGTTGTTTTTAATGCGTCAAAAACTCAGGTCTTACACTTATCAACCCATCAAAATCTTCCACTAATGTTTAATAATATCCACCTCAATCCTGCATCATCATTAAACATATGTGGGGTTTCATTCTCTTGGGATTTATCTCAGAAAGATAATATTACATCTCTTATAAAATCTGCTTCCAAGAGATTAGGTGTGCTAAGCTGACTCCATACCTTATTTACCCCTGCACAGTTGTTGCCTTTATATACAGATTTTATTCACACCTGTGTAGAGTACAACTCTCATGTGTGGGGAGGCTCCCCTTATGCAGCCATTCTCAACAAGGTGGAGTCAAAGGCTTTTCGTCTCATTAACTCTCCTCCTTTTCCTGGCTCCCTTCAACCTTTGTCTCTTTGCCTCACTATTGCTCTTTATCTCTCTTCTGTTGCTGCTTCAATGGTCACTACTCCTCTGAACTATCTGCTTGCACCCTTCCACCACTACAACAGGCTCATAGCATCTGTCTAGCAACAAACTCTCATCCTTTTTCTGTTCAACTCTAATGCAAGAGTTAAATGTTACTCCCAGTGCTTCATTTATGCAACAGTTCATCTTTGGAACTGTCTCCCTCTGTCTGTATTTCCTACTTCCTATGATCTCCAGGCTTTCAAATGCAGTGTGTCCAGGCATCACAAAATGAACAGATCTTGAATTTGGCTCTCTTGTTTATTTTTGTTTTTTCTTGGAAGGAAGAGTTTGAGGGCTCCCGGCCTTTGGTTCCTTCTTCCTTAGGTAAAAAAAAAAAAAAAAAAAAAAAAAAAGAGAGAGAGCCTCAGCCTCATAAATGCATCTATGCATAGATTTCCTGTTCTTTGCTCCAATGTGGTGTAGTTCTCTAATGCATACAGAGAACTCAGTGGTGGACCTTTGTGCAGTGTACTGATGTAGTGCATTAGCCCCGCTGCCCTGATACACTTGATATGCCTAGTGAACTTGTGAATTAAGGCACTTCAACCGTGTGTGGTCCATATAGGTATACAGTACTTCCAAGGGGTGATTGAGAATCATCACTTGCTTATTGCCACTGAGTAAGAGAACAACCGATCTTGCTTACCTTAAATGTCTGGACTGAGTAGTCTAACCCTGAGCTTCCATGATCCTACTGGGGCAATCTTGGAATGGATGATGAAGTGAGGACCAAATTTGCAGTGCGTACAGCACTGAAACTAAATTTCAGTCTTTCGAGGTTTGCGTGTATTGATAGCAATTTTTAGACTCAGCATATTTAAAATTTGATGTATGCAGTGGGTGTAGAATTTTCATGAAAATGTCAGCATGGGTGCATGGAAACAAGCATTTGAATGAAAGTAATAATTATCATTTGAATGAAAATGTTATAATGTGTGCCTGGAAACAAGCATTTCTTTTTGTACTTTAAATTAATTCAGTACAGTGTAATTGACATAGTGTAGTTTTTACGTTTGTAGTATACAGTAATTTATACTTATTCGCTCATTCATCATCCAATCATGTGCTGCCCTATGAGGAGTGTAGGTGCCCAGAACTAGGCAAGTTGGTCCTGACATTTAAGATAAGAGTGACCAACCTCACTCATCCCTGTGCAGCATTACGTGAGCAATAAACCCCAACCAACCCTTGGATAAAAACTTGCCCAGGCTCAGTCCGATTGGAGTGCCTTAATTACCCATTAAACCACCAGGTGCCATAATGTGGTTATATGGATACCACCCAGCGTAGTAAATGGCTTCCTGGTGTACAGGAAACCATTTGGGTTGTCACTCAGTGTAGAGTCACCCAACTGTATTCCTTTGATTCTGGATTCTGCTCATTATATCTTTATTACCATCCATCCATCCTCCATCCAATCCTACTGTGCCCCATGAGGAGTGTAGGAGCCCGAGGCTAGACAACTTGGTCCTGACATTTAAGTTGAGAGTGACCAGCCTCACTCATCGCTGAGTGACATTACTTGAGCAATAGCTCCAACCATCCCTTGGATATAAACCCTCACTGGCTCAATCCTATTGGAGCACTGCAATTACCTCCTATACCACCAGGTGCAATAATTTGGTTATAAGATTACCACCCAGCATAGTAAATGGTTTCCTGTTTGACAGCAACCATTTGGCTTGTCATTTAGTGTAGAATCACCCATAGGCAGAAGGAACAGGAAAGAATGAAAGAAAGGAAGACAAAAGAGGGAGTGTAAATCTACCTGTAGGCAGAAGGACAAGGAAAGAATGACATAATGAAAGACAGAAGAGGAAGGAAGGAAAGGTGGGAGGAGTGGAAAGGGCAGACACCCGAGAGCAGCACTTCATTGAGTGAGTAGATGGTGAACACTCCCACCTACCACAATTACTATTTTTTTTTTTTTTTTTTTTTTTTAAATCCTTGCTACCCTTCATATAAATTATCTAAGTATAGAAGCTTTACTTATTCTTCTTTTATAGGAGGCATACAAGGGCTGCTGCAGAGAGAAGCAAGATTCTGGTTGTGGTGATTGCCATAAGGGAAATGGTGACCTGTGCCACTCCTCTGCACTGAGCCTTGCAGCTCCACCACCTGGAGATTTGGCCATCACAGTGGGGGCTGTGCGATGGTACCGACCCACCACTATCAAGGTATTACATATTACAGTGATTGCATCATGAACTAGTTCACACTTTGTATTATTTGAATACAAATGCAGTAAACTCTCAATTATCTTTTGTCACAGAATCCGGCCCAACACAGTATTCTGTTAAAGCACTATCCCTAAATTATGCAACATCCGGCGCTGAAACGGGATGTAACCGGCAGTCCGATGCAATATCCAGCACTGAGGCATCTCAACCAGCTCGTAAGCAGTAGCCAACTGGTCCCAGGGGTAATCCTGAAACTTGAGAGCCATTGAAAATGCTCACTATGTGCCATCCAATAAGAATCTGCCATGGGTGCACCTCACTCGGTGTGCTGAAAATACCTCTGTGCTCTAATTCTTGCCCATGGATATTATCGAGTGAAGATGTACCTGTTCAGTCCGCTCTTTCAACAACACGGCTGCGAAACCCTGGTGCTATTACTAACTCTGTGGCATCCTACGTTGGATGTAGTGTACTGTATTGTATTGCAGAGCTAATGGCCTCTAGGTGATCATGCTCTAGTGTTATTGTAAAATTATTCTGTGTACTGTACTGTTCATGAGTGTGAGTGCCAACCTCCAGTGTTATTTCTCTTACCCCCAGTGCAGTTTCTCTTACACCCCCCAGTGTCATTTCTTCTACCCCCTGTGCCATTTCTCCTACCCCCTTGTGCCGTTTCTCTTTGTGACGTGCCCCACTTATGACCTGAAAGTACTCATTGTTAGTTGTGCTTGATAGCTGAGCTTGTGGATTTTGTGGTGGTGTATTACGTGGAGGAGGAAGAGGAGGACGATGGCTGAAATTCTGAGGCTCCAGCAGGTTTGTGATGCAGTGGACGTCCTTCTTGACTATTGCAAGCATCCTAATTGGTGGTCCCTCTTTGCCGATGCCATGGCCACTTGCCTGCAACAGGTTTGTGAGAATGTGATTAAGCTGCAGTCGAGAAGGATCCCCAGGCAGTCCTCCATCACATTCTTTTTCCATCTCGTGACACCTACCGCTCTGTTGCCACAGCGCTCGACCTCCTCGCACATCCTCTGTCATCCCAGCCATCGACCTCCTCATACAGGCCTCTTTCACCCTAGGCCTCTACTTCCTCACATTGGCATTATTTACCCCAGCTAGGCACCGCCATGGCCACTTCTTCATATCAGCCAGGCACCTCAGTCATGGCACCACCATCAACCCCACCAACTGTTGTGTTTCCACCTGAGGACTTCCCTCGGTCAGAGGCCACAGTGAAGCTTTGCCTGACTTCTTTTGCCACTCCATCTCCACTACCTATTGCAGTGCCCTCGGCAGAGATGGAGCTGGAGGTGGTGGATCTGGTGTAATCTTTGGGGGAGTCGTTCACCACTAGATCGTATGGGATTATGTGTACTGTACTGCACAGTGTGCAACTCGACCCTCCATCAATGCCAACACTTGTGAGTACATACAATAGTACACAATGTACAGCACTGTACTGCTGTACCATATCATTACTGTATTGTTGTTATATGCACAGTTTTCATCTTTTACTCATGGTAAAGTATTTGGGATAGAGTGTCAAGACAGATAAAATCACAACATCCAAGTAAAAGCTGAATGTTGCGTTGGATATGCAGTATCCAATGTTTCACATTATTTGGCATATGGCTTGGTTGAAGTAAAATGGATAATTGAGAGATTACTGTAAAAGATCTTTCTTGCACTGTACAGTACAGCTGATTTCACAGTACAATTATAATTGTTCCCAGTACCTTTGGAAAACTTATGATTATTTAAGCCAGCCCTACCTGAAAAGTAACTAATACTGTACAGGTATACTCCAGTTGAATGATGCAATTGGTTAAGTAAAAACCCATCATTAGGTGGGGTATCGTATCTCGGCGTAGATTTAACATGTACAGTATAGGGATTTGTTTTTGAGCCTTGGGTTTCCCCCCAGCCAAGTCCTAAACTCATCCAAATGAGTACAGGAACAAGTTTAAAGCCAATCTAAATGGCCTAACAGCTGTAAAACACACCAACCTAAGCCTATAGTAGCCGCAGCGAGAAATGAACGTTGTGGTGGGGCAGCCGGGATGACCTGGGATTCCCCCACTGTAGCCATATCTACATGTCACCGACCATCGGCCACCACTGCAGCCCCGCTCCATGATCCTTACCCTGTGTCTCTGGCTTTCTCTTTCTCTCTCGGTTTCTATATAAACTGGTGTATTTCCGAAACTAATTATGAAATTATTATAACTTTTGTTCCACACCACCTTTGAGGTAAAAATCAAGGAGAATTTTCTGTATAAAGGTTTCCACCCCCTCCTAAATGTGGCATATGAGCGGGGGAGTGCGGCCTTGCCGATACCTCCGCCTGACCTATAATTATACACTCGCCAGAACTGACCTGCCCTCAGACAAGGGGGGGGAAACCTTTATACAGAAAACTCTCCTTGATTTTTACCTCAGTGGTGTTGTGGAACAAAAGTCATAATAATTTCATAATTAGTTTCGGAAATACAGCAGTTTATATAGAAACCGAGAGAGAGAAAGAGAAAGCCAGAGACACAGGGTAAGGATCATGGAGCGGTGCTGCAGCGGTGGCCGATGGTCGGTGACATCCTACCTCTATGGTCGGTGACATGAGGATATGGCTAGAGTGGGGGAATCCCCGGATGACCGGCTGCCCCACCACAGCGTTCATTTCTCGCTGCGGCTACTATAACACCTGTAAATAACTCACTAAAACAAACAAATAAAACCTGAAAATCGTCAAATATGTCCGGAAAAAATCAAGTTTAGTAAACTGTACCCCGAAATAACACTGTTCACCCCATCTGTGATTAAAACACATTAATCTAAGTCTAAAAACAGTTTATAAATCAACCTAAACACACAGTTTTAGTCTAAAATATCATCAAAATTGGTTTTAAAAAAATCTAAACTTATTGTTAAACCAGGGTTTGGCCATCACTAGGTGGGGTATGGTGGTACTGCCGCCCCCTGTTGTTAAGTCAGGCTATCATAAATCAAGGTATACCTGTACAGCAAACCCTCGTTATGTGATGAATTGGTACGCAATGAATCGCTTATACAATGGTGAAAAAGTTAAGACTTGTTTTTATTAACGGTAGAATTTTTGCTTAATGATGATTATTATCCTGTAGTAAGTCTCATTGATTGACATAATAATAATAATAATAATAATCTGGTCTTTTGTTTCTCAAAAGCGCCAGTTCCTCCTTTGGGAATTCACTAGCGCACGACACACACATTATTTTTACAGTTACAAGAATTGTGACATCTCTTATAATACAAGCTACATCATATATCTATGAAAGTGGCAATAATTAAACCCTATAATCATCCGTCATAGTACCTCTCTCCAGGTCATAGCATTTTGAAAAAAGAATGGCTTTCAGCTGTCTCTTAAAGGATTCAACAGAAGAGAGTTGTCTTATGGACAATGGCAATCTATTATATAATCTAGGGGCCCTATACACAAAACAATAATCAGAGAAAGATGACTGGTGAATGGCTCCAGGCTCGTTAAGACGCAAGGAATCATCTTCACTGCGTAACATCACACCTGTGTGTTCTGATAGGAGTTTTAATGATTCAGCAAGATACTTCGGTTCACCAAACTTAAGAACCTTGAATGTAATACGACACAATTTAAATTCAATTCTAGCCTTACTGGTAACCAATGCAACTCAATCAGGAACAGGGTAGTTGAGTTCTCAGGGGGAGACGAAAGATAAGCCGCGCTGCCCTGTTCAACACAGACTGAACTTTTGTTAGTATATTATTTGGAAGACCAGCCCACAATGAATTACAATAATCGATACGAGACAATACCACTGCATGGACCAATGTTAAGAGGCACTGTCTATTCAGGAATTTTCTCACAGAGTTCGGATTTCTGATATGCATGTTACACCCTCTGACAACCTGATTGATATGTTCTTTGTAATTTAACTTTGAATTAAAATAAACACCCAGATTTTGAACAGAACTGACTGGATGAAGCTGTGACACGCCAATGTTCTAAGCCAGGGCATTATCAGAGTCATCAACCCTTCTGTTTCCTCTGATGATGATGATCTCAGTTTTACCATCATTCAGCTTAAGTTTCCTCTTAGCCATCCAAGTCTTAATATCAGACATTAGAGATTCAAGCTTTGTCTTAGTATCGTTGATATCTGACATCTTAACATAGAGCTGGGTGTTGTCAGCATAAAAATGAAAGGACACATGGTGAGCATCAAGTAATGATGATAAATTACTTGTGTAGATAGTAAATAGAATTGGACCCAAAACTGATCCTTGAGGGACTCCAAATAGAAGGGGAGCAGAATCAGAGCTAGCCTAATCAACAACCACTCCCTGAGATCTGTCTGATTGACATGACTTAAGGAGCAAAAGGACACTGTCACGAACGCCATAAAAATACAGATCATCCAACAATAGTTTATGATCTACTGTATCAAAAGCTGCAGATAGATCCAACAGAACTAGGAGAGAGGACATCCCACTACAAGTGTTTGCCACCAAGTCACTATGAATCCTTGTTAGTGCAGTTTCAGTTGAATGGTATTTCCTGTATGCTGATTGAACAACAAGAACAACTCTGTTGTGTTCCAGTAGTGGTACGAGTTGATCAAGTATGGCCCGCTTAATAATCTTGGATAAAAAAGACAGGTTAGAGACGAGACGATAATTTGTCATGCTCTCTACATCAAGGCCAGGTTTCTTAATTAGGGGCCTAAGCAAAGCATGTTTCTCAGACTGCACAAAATTGCTTTCTAAGAAGCATCTCTTTATTATGTTGCAGATAAATTCTGCAGCATGCTCATACTCATCAGGCAGTTGTGACGTGTTACATGGATCGAGTGGGCAAAATGTTTTTTTAAGTTCTGTGATGTAACATTTGACTTTGTTTACATTCAGCGGATGAAATGTTGAAAGCAAATGATCCCGGTGCACCATGACTGGAAGTCAACTGAGTACGCATCAGTAGGAGAACTACTGTCTAAATCACTTCTTATGCGAGATATCTTAGTTGTAAAAAATTAAGCAAAATCAGAAGCTAATCGGACATCAGATACAGAAGCTGGTTTAACAATTTCATTCCTCCGACCAACCAAATTGTTCACAACTGCAGACAGTTTTTTTTTATCACCACAACATGAATCAACTTTATTTTGATAATACCTAGCCTTTTGGGCTTTTACAGCGTGAACAACTGCACTTCTCGTGAAAACATAACGCAAACGAGTTACTTCGGTCCACTGCAAGTGCCACTCACACTCTGCCTTTCTACGTTGTCTGCACAAAGAATTAATGGGTGGACCATAGCACGGAGAATTATCACGTGCAATGATTGTTTTTACTACTTCAGGACAATAATGGTCAAAAATTGACCTAAGCTTATTGTTGTAAATATGAACCAATTCATCAGAAGAAAGACTTGAAGAATCATTGTAGTTTAAACACTGATCAGTTTCAAGACACATCAACAGGTGGTCAACATTCCTGTAATTTCTGAACCAGATGACCTTTTTATATGAAGGGGATTTCAGGACATCAAAACTAAGAGTGATCAGAGCATGATCAGAGATGAAGGGGTCAACTGAGTCAACCTCCACATCTAATACGCACCTGCAACCAACAGGGGACAAAATCAAGTCAAGGACATGTCCTGAGACATGAGTTGGATTACTCACGTGATTGAAAAAATTGTTCTTGGTGATCGACTCGAGGAATTCTGAAGAAATTGGTTTTGACTCTGGACTGTCAACCCAATAATTGAAATCACCACAAACAAGAAGTCTTCCAGATTTAAGAGAAAACCCTTCATGAAACTGCCCAAACTCCTCCATAAAAGCTCGATCTGTGCCTGGATGACCTGGTTGATAGACAATTGCAGTTCTAATGGTACTCTGATGGAAATTTATGAATACTTCTGTAAATTCAAATAAAGATGGGGTCAGGTCTGAGTCAATGAGAGAAGCGTTTGCAAGCGCTGCTGAGTAGATGAGTGCTACACCTCCTCCTGGATAGTCAGCAGCAGGCCTGGGAATACTAATAATAGAATGTGTCTTAGGTAAAGCATTACGAATAATATTGATATCAGACTCATACAACCAGGTTTCAGTCAAGCACAAAATGTCAGGCTCATGCTGATTTAGAGTTTTGTTAATAAAGTCTGTCTTATTACGGATAGAACAAATATTTAAAAGACTCATCCTTAACTGGTTCAAGAGGGAAGTAGTCAGTTTTTTGAATAGTCAAAATGGGTGTTTTCAATCAGTCTTTTCCTATGAGAAATCATAATTGGACAGTCTCTACTTGATGCAAAATGGGCAACCGACTGCAAATTTGAATTAGCATCTTGTTGTCTTAAAGAAGAGCAGTTGATGCATTTGGGAGAATTTCTGTTACTACAATCCTTAGATTTATGGGCTCCAGCACGAAAAACACAGTTAGGTTCGTCATTTTTCCTATAACATCTCTCAGATGTTTGACCAAAGCCCTGACAGTGATGACACTGTGTAACCCAGAATCTGTCAAAAGCACAGCATCTTGTAAGATCCACATAGATATAATTCCCATGTTCTACAATAGAGGATCTCATCTCTGACAACATCTTCAAGACTGCAGTTTTGGTGTCATTCCTTGTTCTTGTGAAGAGAAGGTTGAGGGTACAGCCTCAATCATCAAGCATATTAATTTTGTTGTTTTTTCTCAGAAAATTTGGGATGATGTCAGTCACCCAGGGAAGAGGAAAGGCCTATCACCGTCATTTTAGGCAACATTTTCTTTGGCTCTGATATGCAAAAAGTGCCCTCAGAGCCAAAATGATCACTCAGCACCCCAGTTGCTTCACCTTTGGCCTCAGCTGATGGAAACTTCATTACCAGCCCACCAGCCTTGGTCTTAAGGCAGCTATCAACTGGTACCAAGTTAAGTTCACCTCTGGTGTCTTCTTGTCCCATCTGATTTGCAAGGGCATCAGCACCACTCTTTGGTTTCACAGTCAGTATGTGCTGACTATGAATGGCTTTTTTCTGGCCATGAGCACTGATCTCAATCACGCCCCCAGGCAGATCCTTCCCTTCCCCCATGAGAGACCAGTGAAGAGCATCCGCAAATGACTTGGCCTGATCTTGCGTGACAGCCATGGGTGATGAAACCTTGGTCTCTAGTGCCTCCAATCTGTTTGAAACATCTCTAATGGGGTGCTTCTGAAAAGCCTAGTATTCCGTCGGATGGCTCCACTGTAGCAGTAAACACATTCCCGCGCTGTTTAAAAAGCATAATTTTATTTGTTAAATATTTACACTTGTGTGAAATTGTGAATCATGGTAATGTCTTATGCCGTAATATAAATAAAACAAATAGAACACGTATATATAATGTATCATGAATTGTTTATATTTATCATAAACTGAAATTAAAATATCACTGATGGCATGTGATGGCAATCCGCCATTTCAGTGGTCCTATATTATTTAATTTCTGCTACATTTAGTGCAAGTTAGATTCCTAATACATAGTTTGTTCAGAGTGTAAAGTACGCCTAGTGGGTATCTTGACTCATCCAGTCTCTATGTGGGCAGAAATTTAAGGTTGAATAAATACTGGCATTCACCATCATAAATCATCCGGTCTGAGGAACTGTCCCAAAACCAAGATCGTTTACGCGTCATTTTTTGCCCGGTCTCACCGAGGACAGACGACTGTGGAAGGTAAACAAGCCAAGACATCGCCTCCAAGTGATCCACCAGATTCACACGGAGTCAAGTTCAGTATTCACGATTATATATACATATTATGTATATATATATATATACTGTATATATATGTACACACATGCAAACGTGAGAACACATGACGAGTAAATACTACTGCATCCTCTTAAATGTCTACCCCCAGTGAGATTGCATCCAGGTCAAGAGAACTGGTATGTGCACAAGCAACTGACTCAGTCATTGGAAGATCTTACAAACATATGTGTTTGGACAGGTGGCCTGGAGACAGTTCTCACATGACCATACCATTAGGGACTTGCCAAGAGGGGGCAGTGTGTGTGAGATATTGATGATAAGATGACCTTAAGGTATTTATTTGGTAGGCACTTGGTGAAATGTAAAAATTTAAATAACCACTAGTTCTCAACAGAAAATGACAAAACTTCACTGTAACACTTTATTTACAAAAAGCTACGATGATACATATGAATATGACTCACTCATGGTGCAAGGAAGCTGCAGGGGAAGGTCTCTCTCTCTCTCTCTCTCTCTCAGCTCAACAGTCAGGAAGTCACATTACTGAACTACGTGTGTTTGTGGGTGTGTCCATTTACGACTAATGTAACCAACGTCGGGTACAGGGACATGAGAAATGGGCGTAGCTTAGTTAACAGCTAGAGAGGCAAGATGTGGGAATAACAATTACACAAAGATATCGCTCAGTGAAACACACTGCCTATACATAGTCACTTATGAACCAATGACGAATGTTATGAATATAGCTTGTTTCTACTCTGAGTGAATCTGTGACATTACACGTCATCAAAATAAAATTTTTCATGGAAACTTGACATCCCTCGTGAAAAAACTTAAACACGGGACTGTCTTGTGGTGCGCATGCGTGAAGGAAGCGAGCAAAATGTTGAATGCCAGTATTTACTCAGCATTAAATTTCTGCTGACATAGAAACTGGATGAGTCTAGATACCCACTAGGCGTACTTTACAGTCTGAACAGACAATGTATTAAGAACCAAATTTGCACTAAATGTAGCAGAAATTAAATAATATAGGGTCACTGGAAGGCCGGGTTGCCATCACATGCCATCAGTGATATGTTAATTTCCGTTTATGATAAATATAAACACTTCACGATACGTTATATATGTGTGTTCTATTTGTATTATTTATATTTTGGCATATGGCATTACCATGATTCACATTTTCACACAACAGTATAGATATTAAACAAAGAAAAATATGCTTTTTAAACAGCGCGGGGAATGTGTTTACTGCAACAGTAGAGCCATCTAGCGGAATACTAGCTTTAAAAGCACCCCATTGCCTGAAAGATTGGCCCAATAACATTATCTTCAAACCCCTTCTTGGTTATGCTACATTCTCTACCATCCAAGACCATGTCCGCCGGTGCAACACACTGGCTACACAGCCAGCGAAAGCCCGGCTGGTGGCACTTCATAAATGGGTAGTCGCCTGCGTCCATATTTTCACAAGCTACTGTATATGAACCCACTCACTGCAGTAGGTGCACTTCAGTGCTTGTGCACTTTTTGCTATAGACCTAGTGCAGCGAGGGCACTGGTGTTGTTTGCTCTTGGTAGAGGAGAACAAAAACAAAAACAAAACAACAACAACAACAGCAGCAGCAAAAAATATAAATAATACTACCCGGGATAAACCCTGGTAGCACTGCCCCCGTTTGTGTCACCCTGATTTATGGGGAAAAAAAAAGAAAACAGAAAAAACACAAAGAACAGAAATGGAAAAAAAAGAAAATGGGGTGTCTGCAAGGTCACCAGGAGCAGGTGGGCTATGACTTGACTACTTTTCTAGGAAAGGTAACCCAAACCGAGGTGCCGCAAAAATGTTGAGATGGTATCGACAACTTTTCCCAATTCGAGCTTTATAGCAGCAGCAAATACGTCACTTAGGCAAGACCTCATTGGTTACGATACTGCCACTTCGCAAAGCAGTGGCAGTATTGCAACCAATCACTATTTTTGCTTATTTGATCACCCACATGCAAGTCTACAGCCATTTGTTTGATATGGCCTTTGCACTTATCACTCAGGTGTGTGAGTACCAGTGATGGAACAGTAGCATAATGTTGGAGTTCGGATAACAAGCGAAGTGCAATGAAGTGGAGTAACTACCAGTTTAGTTGAACTAGAAACTTATTTTTAGACTTTGTTGGATGGGTGACCTTTGGTCAAAAATGAATCATCACTAGAACCCATGTTATATGGTAATTGACTCGATATACGATAAATCATTATGGAATGATTTTTTTCTTTCAAATGCATCCTCATTGTAAAATGAAGATGCACTGTTTTATACTCAGCCAAGGGAGATGGTAATGAAACAACTAGGAATTTATATATTGATACTACAGCTACAGCAAATTGACGTAGGACCTCTCCCACAAGGTATTAAAAAACACAGAAGTCATAGTATATAACAATGTTTGTTCATGAAATGCCATTCATTAATATGAAATCATGTTTCCCTTGTTTTTCAAGACCAGTTGGATGCATTTTGGCATGGAATCACCTAGATCTCTAAAGTAATCTAAGGACATTTCTTTGCACCAAACATTAGTCAGTTCAGTCTTGAGGTTGTCCAGATTGGGTTCCTTCTCTGCCATGATTTCCTTCCATTTTTGCCCAGCAGTTTTCTATCGGATTTAGATCCGGACTGTTGCCAGGCCAGTCGAGGACCTCAATCCAGTTATCCTGAAGCCATTTTGTCACCATTCTTGCCTTGTGACATGGAGCTGAATCATGCATGAAAAGTCGCACCCATGAAGAGCAAAAAAGTTTAACAAATGATCTTTCAGAACTTGAATGTGCCAGCCACCATTCATCATCAAATTCTTAGGAAGAGAGTAGAGGCCTCCCCTTCCCATTTCACCTGAGAAACATCCCTATACCATCACTGATTGTGGGTGCTTAACAGTTGGCACTGTGTAAGCAGGGTCATATCGACTATGGGAGGCAGGGCGACGAACCTTGGCAGGACACACCTGGAACACTTGAAATGTGCTTTCATCGGAAAACATAAGTTTTCTCCACACATCTGATGTCCAGTGTGCATACATCTTGGCAGACTGAATGTGCTGCTTTTTCATGCAGTCAGTGAGAAGCTGTTTCTTGGCTGCAGTGAGGCTTGGCAAACCCAGCTCCTTGTGCAAGCGGTGTTGGATAGTTCGATTTGAGACGTCTTGTAACAGCTGGGGATGCATTCTCTTCAATTCTGCTGCCGTCAGTCAAGGATTCTTGATTACTTCCCTCTTCAGAAGCATATGTGTACCTCTGGAAGTCGTCCTCTTCTTTCCACTGCCATGCTTGTGCTATGGTGCGACATCAGGTGGCAGGCCGTGTGCTGCAGCAAGAATCTTCATGACGGTCGACTTTGTGTGTCCAGTATGTTCACAAATCGTGTTGATAGGGACGTTATCCTGCCTCCATCCAGTGATATGGATGCTGTCATTCCTTGAGCAGTACTTTCCAGGCATGACAACTCGACTCTAGGAAAATAACAGGACAAACAGTAATGCATACGAAAAAAAGGGGAGGTGCAAGTTCGGAGCGACGTGAACATATCCTCCCACTCTCACTTCTGGGCAAGCACTAACATGCTGAGTGTTTCACCACCTCCCGCCAACACCAGAGGAGTTGCCAGTTACTTCTTGCCCAAAAAATTCACTTGGTAGTGGTGGAAACGCAAAGCAAAGATAGACAACTCTCCCATAGCAATTCTGTGTGTAGGTCGTAAGTCAATTTGTGGTGAGTGTAGATAGGAATATTATTAGTCAAAGAAAATCTTTAAGCATTACATTGCAGTCCTCTCTCTCTCTCTTTTTTTTTCTCTCTCTCTCTCTCTCTCTCTGTATATATATATATATATATATATATGTGTATATATATATACATATATATATATATATATATATATATATATATATATATATATATACATACAGTACCCTCGCGTCCAACACGGTAATATTGTCATGCATGGGTCCCGTGTTGGACCAAAAACGTGTTGGACAAACAACAGAGCTTATGGGGAAAAATGAATTATGTCAGCAACTCTAGGAAAAGTCACCCTAAATACCTACCATATACCTATACATATATTGGTACTACTGTAATTATAATAAATGATACTGTACTATGAATGATAACTAACCTTTTAGGATAATATTGGTGGGCTTGCTGGGAATGGAAGGTGATATCCGAGACTGTAGGTAGTCCTACTGGGTCCCTGGAGGATGGCTGCTGGCATCACTAGCGGGTAATGGCTGCTGTTCCTCCTCAGCCTCCATCATAAATCCTTTGAAATTCCTCTCCCCTTTCTTCTGCCTCTCAATAAATTCTAGCTTGGTGGCCTGAGTGAGGTGCCGCCGCTTCTTGGGGTTCTCGGAAGGCTTCCTAGGCATCGTGAGCAGGGTAAAATGCAGTAGCAAGGGCAGAAAATGCAGCGAGAAAAAAGCACCGTCCAATGCTAATTATGCAACTGAGTGGCGCTGTGGCGGGAGAAATTTAAACAAAACATCACGTGAGAGCAGTAGCGTTTTTTATTGGGCGACATCACGATCTCGTCACGATAGCGGGCGGGGGAGGCTACTTGATCGGAAGTTTTGATTGGCTGTCAGCATCACGGGAACGTCCAGTATGACCGTGTTGGACCAGGGGTGATCGTGCTAGAGGCGAACTCTGCGGATTTCGCCCACTTCTCAGAGCTCCGTCAGTGTTATGCTTACGCACCCATTTTACAGTACGTAAATCATAGTCAATCGTACCAATTTTTTGCTCTCCATGCTGGACGCGAATCGTGCTGGACAAACGCGTGTTGGACGCGAGGGTACTGTATATATATATATATATATATATATATATATACCTTCCCTTTAGTACGCGCCTATATGGGTGGCAAAGGACGGCGCGTACTAGGAATTCACGTACTCAGAATACATAAACTTATGGAAAAAATTACATATGGGTGGCACCCCCCTTCATGGGCAACCCTTGAGACTCCTTTCAGGCCTAAGTATTGTTCTGTACAGGGGAACTATCCAAGACATATTACCAAAGATAAAGCAGACCAACAAGGTTATGGATTTATTAAGTCAACAAGGATATGGCTTAACTATACCAACGAGAATATGACTGCTCACCTTAACCCAAGAAGACAGCAGGCTTGATGGAGGTAAGAAGGGGCTCTGAGGCAGGGTGAGGCACTTAGCGTGCATCTCCTGCATTACCCACCACACCACCCGACACACCAGCTTCCTCACCACTCTCGTCACCAGCACCTTCGACACTTTCACTATGTAATGCACTCACTTCATTCATAAACCCTTCAGAGTCTATTTCTGACACCTCAGACATCGCATCATCCTCTTGATCCTCCTGAGGATATGGCTTTTCTGATGTTGAAGGGAGTGATTCCTCACTTTCTTGGAGCCAAAGGTAACGGGTGATGAGAGTTTGCTTCTGTCTGTTTACTTCCTGGTTGTTCTTGTCTGTGTAGTAGCAAAAGGTTCTGTCCAGTGAAGCCATCACCTCCTCCAGTCGCAACTGAGAGCGTTCGATGTCCTTGAATTTATCAGGGGCACACAGTACCTGGCTGATCTCCATCATTGACAAATCTTCCCTCTCCATCACTGGTGTTGCTGGCTTTTCTGCTGCAATCTCCTGCTCTGCGTCGGCCTCTTCCACTTGCTGCATGTCTTCCTGGGGTTCCTGCTCCACTGCTGCCGAATGTAAGCCCCTGATCTCCTCCAGCATGATGGCCTGAAACCCGGGCACAGCTTATGCAGTTGTGAGAGTGGCTGCCTTGGCAGCGACCAGGGACTGAAAGCTGCTTCCCGGTGCGCTTTCACACAGATGCAGTACAAGGAGGCGCCAAGCATTGTTAATTGTTGAGCGGTTATATCTGCCCAAGAATACAACAAGAAAGTGATGGCATCCTTGAGGCTGAATGACTGCCAAAAAGCCATAACAGTTGTATCAGGAGTTGAAGCTGGTGGTGCGGGTGCTACAGGTGAAGCAGGTGGCAAGTCCAAACCATCCTCAGTGTCCATGACATCCCTTCCAGCTGTGTCCAAGTCACTTATTGCCGACAGTTCCTCAGAGCTGTCGGTCTTGCTGTGGAGATGATTGTAGAGGCGTTGGTGGTATAGCTGCTTTACCATTGCGATTAACTCCTGGTCTAGTGGTTGGATGAGAAAGGTCTGGGTGGCAAAAAAACAATCTTGGATTCCTTGCTGAGGTCTGCTAGCCAGGTTGGATGACTTGGAGCAATGTCGAGGAAGAGGAGCACCTTGAAGGGGATGCCAAGTTCCTTGGATTTAGCCTTGGCATCAGGGATGAAGTGCCTCAACAACCACTCGGAAATGATGCTGCTCGTCATCCAGCCATTGGAATTGGTGTACCAGTACACCCTGCTATCATCCATAGTATGAAGATTCTTGTAACATCTGGGGTGTGCTGCGGTATAAACCACAACAGACCGCATCTTGTGTGAGCCTGATAAGTTCACAGCGAACATGACCGTTATCGTGCTCTTGTCCACTTTTCTCGCTCGGGCCTGGTGCTGCTGCTTACTGGTATAAGTAGACGTTGGCATAGCCATGTAGCATAGGGCCGTTTCATCTGTGTTGTAAATTTGGTGCATGCTGTAGCCACCCTCGTCGATTATTCCCTTCAGGATGGCAGGATAGTCCTTAGCTGCCATTTCATCTGCAGATGCACGCTTGCCGGTGAGGCGAATGTGACGTAGCTCCTTCCTCTTCAAGAACCGGCATAACCATCCCATAGAGGTTTTAAAGGGTTTTGTGACGTCCAGCTTCACAGATGCAGCTTTGTAGAAAATCTTTGCCTGGTCCCTGATGTAGTGCCCGTTCAGTGGAATTCCTTCCTTCTCCTTCCTCAGGATGTATGTTGCTAGGTACCACTCCATGAGAATTATTGCCCAGTTGGTTAGCCTGCTTCTCCTGTCCAGTGCCGCCATCCCATACATCTTGACAGTCTTCTTTATGGCTTCCCTGTTGCCCATATTGTTCTCGCAGTCAATTCTGCCAAGCCGAGTTCCTTCCCGATAGCAGTGTTACCCTTCCCACTCTCTTTCTTCCGAATGACTTCCATCTTCGTGGCACGGGTGATGCACTTCTTCCTTCTCGAGAATGGGGCAGACATCTTGGCTCACAAAACAATCCACAGAGTAGACGAGAATGTTGCTGGAACAGCGAGTGTACCCTCTGTGGACATGTGTTTCCTCTGCTGAGCCTCTCTCACCACCCTCCAAAAGGCACATTTGGGCATCACGTGACAAGTGCACATCATCGACGTCGCAAGGTGGGCGGAGCATAGGCAGCTGTTTTTTGCTCCTTGGGGTGGCAATGTCGTGTACTCGGGGTAACCTCAGATTTGGGCCACTCTTTGCTGCCCGTCTCACTTACAGTGAGGTTAATTCGCATAATTTTAAAAAACACTGTACAGTAGTGCACCAACTTTCGCTACAGCAGGATTCGCGGAATCCACTTTCGCGGCATGCACCAAATATTCCCTAACTTCCACTTTCGCTTGAAAAAAAATCGATTTTCGCACACAAATTTTGGGTTTGGGACAATATTTTGAACTTTGAATTTCCTGCACCGCCCGCCCGCAACCCACCGCCATCTTGAATGACGTCATGTCAACACTCTGTCCACCCATTCCCGCCATTGTGTACGAGCATGCTAGCTCCATTGTGTTGGATTCTCATGGTTCAGTGGCCTCTACTATACCTGGTAGTGTGGGGAAAGGGCCTGGTGGTGTGGGGGGAGAGCCTGGTGGTGTGGGGGGAGGGCCGGGAGGCAGTGGTGGTGATAAAAAGTGGCCGGGACATTCAAAGTTGGAAGGAAAGGCCAAGGCTAAAAGAGAGTATCGTGTTGGAGTGAAGAAACTTCAGTATAATAATGAAATGAAAAGGAAGATTTCGATGGATTTGTTCAAGAGAACCTAGCACAAAGGGAAATTCAGCACAGAGTGGAAGTGTTGCATCAAGTTGCATCTGAGGAGGCAGAGAGAGAGAGTGGTAGCGAGGCAGCAAGAGGTGGTGCTAATACGTCTGGCGTGGCTAAATAAGCCCGCCACGCGCCTCGGATACTTACCCCCAACATCCATTAAACACCTCAACCTGGTCTCTGTGGTATGTTTCTCCTCATATAATGTGTACTGTACAGTTTTTATTGTTTGTATCTCACAATGCAATGTACAATTGTGATTTGATGTACTGTATTGCAGGTGAAAATGAAAATCTGATGTTACTTTAGGATAACCGGGAACCAATTAGCCTTTTTGCCATAAAGACAATGCCCCAACTTTCGCTAATTCCACTTTCGCGCATTATTTTTGGACCCAATTAGGCGCGAAAATTGGTGCCCCACTGTACACAGAAATTCGAAAAAAAATAGGTCATCACGTACAATGAGGATCATGTACTCTGAACTCACATACTAGGGGGAAGACCTGAATATATATATATATATATATATATATAGGGTGTCTAGTGGTTTATTGGGTAATTATGGCGCTCCAATCGGATTGAGCCCGTGAAGGTTTATATCCAAGGGGTGGTTGGGGTTATTGCTCATGTAATGCCACTCAGGGATGAGTGAGGCTGGTCACTCTCATCTTAAATATCAGGACCAAATTGCATAGCCCCGGGCTTCTAGCTCCTCATGGGGCAACGTAGAATTGGATGATGATGATGATATATACAGTATATATATATATATATATATATATACACAGTACCCTTGCGTCCAGTGCTATTTTCATCCAGTACGTTCGGCAAGAATATTAAATAATTTATTACTGTAGTACAGATTTGTTGGACTAGTACTGATCGGCCACACAAAGTGGGCCAAATCCAAAGAGCTCTTCTCTCGTATTGATGTGCTGCATCCAATACTACCACCTGCGCACGAGCTGGAGGATGGCCAACACCAAGGAACATTTCCTTAGTACTGCCGCACCAGTCCAGTATGCCTTCCTTGTGACTCGTGACGTGTGTCAGTCAAATTACAGTAATGCACTTCCCCCTGATGATGATGTGTCAGTGTGTTACTATGAGGGATTTATGGGGGAGGTTGAGGCAGAGAGGCCTTCTCAGGATTCCGAAGGCCCTCCTTCAGGGGGTCAGTAGGACCTCCTACGCCTTGGAAACCCCTCCTCCTTCCTCCCCAAGCCCATCACCACTCTCCTTAAAGATTGGTAAAATCGTAGTTGTATCAAAATGTAGTTAAGTTGAATTTTGAGGGGACTTTTTCAAAGCTTGTCTGACATTGTTCATTTTTCCTATAAGGTCTGTTGTTTGTCCAGTATGGATTTAGTCCTGTACGGTAGTACTGTCTGACAAGAATACCGTACTGGACACGAGAGTACTGTGTATTTATTATAATATATATATATATATAATCATCATCATCATCATCATCTGGACCTCCTTTCCCACCCAAGGGCAGGGTGAGGAGTAGCAATGTCCAGACAGCCCAAAATTGCCCAATCCAATGGGCCACGCTTCCATTCACTCATCATTCAAGCCCCCGGAATCCTGGCTCTATCGGATACTCCAAAAACATTCGCCACATTCTGTAGCTTCACATATCGTATCCGACAGAGTCAATCCAGACGCTGCCATTAAAAAGGGGTGCCAAAACTCCCTGATCATGCATATCTCCTCACAAAATTCATCCAGCCAGCTTGATCTCCTGTCAGTTCCCTAGCCTCACTGACTTCCAAACCTTTCTTCCTCACTCATTCATCCACCATATCTCTTGGCCTACCTCGCGTCCTTCCTCCTTCGAATTCGCTCAGATATACCTTATTCACCACTCTGTTGCTATCCATTCTCTCCACATGACCATACCATCTCAGTACTCTCTCTTCAATTCTGGTGTCCACCGACTTCCTCACTCCGCATCTTTCACGAATCACAATATTTCGTATCCTATCCACCCTTTGTACTCCACATACATTCCTCAGCAGTCCCATCTCCACTGCTCTTACTCTTGACTTTTCATTTTCATGCCACATCATAGTCTCACATCCATATGTTAAAGTTGGCACTAACAGCTCTTCATGTAAATCTCGTGCAGCTCCAACACTCAAGCCTCTGTTTCTTATCAAGGCCTTCATTGCACCAGCTACTTTTCTTCCTTTTGTCACTCTACTTTCAACATCTTTTGCACATTTTCCTCTCTTTTCTATCACTGTACCCAGGTATTTGAACTCTCTCACCAATTCCAGTCTCTCTCCATTTACTATTACATTGCACTGAGAGTCACCTTCTCTCTCAATAACCATCACTTTACTCCTTTCTACATTTACTCTCAAGGAACGACGCTTACAGACATCAGCAAAACTCCGCACTAGCCTACCAAGTTCTTGTCCGGTACTTGCAAGCAATACTGCATCATCAGCATACAACAAATTTGAGATATTCCATCCATCACCATTCATTACCAATGCCATTCCTCTCTCCATTACTCGTGTTTTCACTTCTCTCATCACCCCATCCATATATACATTGAACAACCATGGGGACATCACACAACCTTGTTGCACGCCCACACTGATTGTGAACCATTCACTTAGATGCCCATTAACCCTGACACATGCTTCACTACCAGCATAAAAACTCTTGACTTCACCTAACAGCTTACCCTCTACACTGTACATGCGCACATGATGGTCCTCATATAACACTCCTTACTTCACCAGACAATTTCTTTTGTTGTGCGGATGGCTCAGTCAGCATGATCAGTGTCATTCCTACATCATTTATGTATTTTCCACTTCAGCTACCATACTCATGCCTACACCAGCAGACTGAGCCATTCCTGCAACATGCAAGGTACCATCAGGGGAGTTTCTAGTGGAGTGCTATATATGGACATGTAGATTTGTAGGTTATTCAGGATATTTGAAGCTGTAGATATTGTTAATCTTGTTGTGATATGATTTCCAGGGTATCTACAATGTTCTTATGAACCTTGGGAGCGATGAGAAGTTTCGCATTGTGGTTGGGAACACTGGCCAAGGTAATGAGCTCTTTGTCACGCCTTTGTACTTTACCATTTTTGGTATGGATTTATGATTTTTTTTTTTCTTCCTGCATTGTTTCTCAGTGTAAGTAGTGTTTTTCACTATATTGAAAGGTACTTTACATATATTCTAGTATTTTAGTGGAGATAGTAAATGTTGTTTATGGGTGCAGAAATGATAGACAGACTGACTAAACATATTACATACCAGTACAGTAGTCTCATTTTAGGGGTGTTCAAGAATGATGGTCCCTACTCGGTGTACATTTCGACGGAAGCTATCAAGGAGTTGTATAATACAAGAGTAGGAGGTGAATCTTCTCCAGTGATTCTTGGTGCCAATGTGAACCTGACACGGGGTATGGAAGTGCTGCATCATGCTGCTGAAGCTACCCCGGTTACCTTTGCCCATCTAGATGTCATCGCACAGCACTGGCAAGTGGTGGCCAATGTCTCCGTCAGAAATGTTAGTTGTGTGAGGAGTTTTTGTTTTTAGCAGTACAGTATACTGTATACTGTATGTGGTTATGTGATATACATCATAAGAATAGAAAACTGATTGCTTGATATATTGTACCTTTTTTTTTTTTTCCCTTGTAAAGAATCCCAGTTTGCATTCCAAAGCTACAATGAAAACACCACCTTAGAAGCCATTTGAAACCAGATGGGGTTGTATCCCATTAGATAGGGGAATCAGATTATCATCATCATTATCTAAGACTTCATCTCCCAGCCAAGGATGGAGTGAGGTAAGATCCAGAGACCAAGAAAAAGTCTAATGAATGGAGATTGGAGAACTAGCAGAAGATTGTCCAGTTAAATGGCTCACACTCTCATTCACTCAACATTCAAGCCTTTGAAATTCTGACTGTACTTCACAGGCATAAACTGTCACACTTAAAAGCTTCAGTTACCTATTTGCTAAAGTCAGTCCAACAACTATTACATTACGGGGAAAGGGGGTTACAGCGTGCCAGACCCTTGTTATTTACCCTTCAGTTGTTATTTACTCTGCTTCAAATGAGCTCAGTTCACCCTCACTTCCATAACCTCATCAGCCTTTGTATGTTGTTGTTTCACAGACTCACTGTCATTGTTCAAGAGATTGAGGAAAAATGTATAGTAAAGAAAAGGGATCCGTATTTTGTTTTTGTTGAATTGGAGAAAGGCTTTGACTGAGTCCCCAGAGAAGTTGTGAAGTGGGCAATGAGAAAGCTTGGGATTGAGGAGTGGCTGGTTAGGGTGGTTTTGGCCATGTATGTGGGTGCTCGCACCTTGGTAAGGGTGAACAGAGATTTGAATGATGAGTTTTCCGTGAATGTTGGTGTACATTAGGGGTCAGTCTTGAGTCCCTTATTGTTTGTCATGGTATTTGAAACCCTCTCACTTGGCTTCAGAAATGGACTCCTGTGGGAGATGTTGTATGCTGATGATTTGGTGTTGATTTCAGAAAATGAAAGAGAGGCGGAGGAAAGATTTAGGAAGTGGAGAGATGATATGGGGCACGAGGGCTTGAGAGTAAATGCAGATAAAACAAAAGTGATAGTATCTAGGGCTGGTGGCAGTACTGTCAGACAAGAGGGAGAGTGGCCATGTGTGATTTGCCTCAAGGGTGTGGGAAGTAATTCCTTCTTGTGCAGTGTCTGTGATAAGTGGTTGCATAAGAGATTTAGTGGTATTTAAGGTAAACAGCAAGATAATGCTGATTTCAGTGTAGTTTGTCAGGGAGAGCATGTGGAGCTTGTCAGGCATGAAAGGAGTGATCTTACTGGTGAGTCTCTTCAGTATGTGGAAGAGTTTTGTTATTTGGGAGACATGTAATGTGATGGAGGTGGGGCTCGAGCTAGCTCTGTGGCTAGAGTGAGGAGTGGTTGGAAGAAGTTCGGGGAGCTGTTGCCTCTCGTGACAATGAGAGGGCTCTCCCGCTGTGCTAAGAGATGTTTGTATGTGGCGTGTGTTAGGAGTGTAATGCTGTATGGTAGTGAGACCTGGACAGTAAAGGAGGGGGATATTCACAGGCTGAAACGTACGGATATAACAGTAATTAGACTGATGTGCAGTGTCCCTGAGTGCGATGTGTGGAGGGGCTAGGTTTATGATGGAAGAGTTAATTGGTAGGATGGGACTGGAGTATATTGGAGTTGTGATGAGGAGAGGTAGATTGAGATGGTTTGAGCATGTACAGTAGAGAGGATGGGGGATGATAATTGGGTGCAGAAAGTGAGAAGTGTTAACATTAGGGGAAGAGTTGTGAGAGGTAGACTGAAAAATACTTGGGACGAGGTCATTAAGACCTCAGGGATAAGGAACTGAATAGGAAAGCTGCCAGAGATTGAGCAGCATGGAGAGCCACTATTAGGTGACCAAGGCTGATGCATTCATGTAATGTAGGGCAGCTAAATAGAGTATGATAGTTGTAAAAGCTAGGCAAGCTTATGTAACTGTATGAAGTCTGGGAGACATTAAGAACTGGAAAGATGAGAGACAGTGAAATCACCCTTCCAGGAAGAAAAACTATGATGTGAACCACAGTTTGCAACAAAAGTAAAAACAAACACACAAGATGGCTTGGAAGATTTTTTTATAGACAGGATGTAAGTTCAGGTGTGGCCAGTCATAAAAAGGATAAAGGAGTAAGAGGAGTGCTGATGACTGAATGAGGAATGAATGATTTGTGTATTCCAGTGTTGGATACCTATATGTCAAGCTGGAGATGATGAAAGTGACTCCAGCAAGTGTAAAATGCAGTTTGTGATAAAAGTATTGAAGAAGATGAGAGGCTTTGGAAATACTGTAGTTAGAATGAGTGATAAAGCTCATTGATGAAAAGTTTCAGAGTGATTGTAAGGGGTATTTTGAGTGAATTACTTCTTGTACTGTGAATGTTGTTAGTGAGGGGGAAAAAAAAAGAAATGTATTCCTAAGATTCAGCTGGATAAAATGAAATTGAAAGAAGGGTGGAAAATGGCTGAGAGGGTTACTGAAAGCAAACATATTCAAGTGTAAAAACTGAGTAATAAGTTAGTAACAGATGTCTTGTAGTAAAGGATTAAGGCAAAGAACATGCTAGTGGTATGCATCTGAGGCAGTAAACAATGCTGTAATGGGTATTTATCCATGCAGTTCCTTATCTTCTCTTGTTCACACAACAGTGCATGTGGGACTTGGATGCAGTACCAAATATTTCAGATCATAATCTAGAGGAAAATTAGTGTCAAGCAAAAATTAATTATCTGCTGTAATGACCTTGTAGTCAGTAGTCATTTAATTCCTCTTCATTCCCTCCCTGTCAACCAGACTGGCTGTTGGGCTGGTAACCTGATGATGAAACATGCCCATAAAGGCTTCCAGTCAGACATTTTCCTCACTCTTCTGGCTGCTGGTGCGGAAGTGACAATCGGGCATGCAGTGGACAGCACCACCTCACACCTTAATCTGGAGCAGTTCTTAGAGACAGACATGTCGAGAAGTGTCATACTTTCTGTGGCTCTACCACCTGCACCTCCCAGTACTAAGGTGATGGTCTTGATTCATATCTGTATGTATCCTTGATCATTGATAATGTATTTACCTAGTTTTACCTACTTAGACTTAATTGTAATATACAGGATATGAGCTACTTTCGTGGTGTCCCGTCTCCGTGTCTCAGCCAGTCAGACTTCATTTTAAGCTCATTTAAGTTTTTGGACTGGATGATCTCTTTGTCCAGGCTATTCCACAGGTTAGTGCATCTACATGGAAAACTGTATTTCTTAATATCTTTCATGCAACTTGTCTTTTTCAAATTCTTTCCATGTTCTCATGTTCCTCCTCCATCCCATACAAACAGGTCTTTTCTGTCAGTTTTATCTATTCCTATCATTGCCATGAACACTGCAATCATGTCGCCTCTTTCTCTTCTTTTTTCTTGGGAAGGCAGACCCAGCTTTTCTTAGTCTTTCCTTGTACTGTACGATAGTTCTTTCAGGCTAGGGACCATCTTGGTTGCTGTTCTTTGTATCCTCTCGATCTTGTTTGTATCTTTCTTTTTGTGTGGAGATCACACCACTGCCACAAATTCTAACCTGGGGTGAATAATAGCCACTATTAATTTTTTCATCATCTCCTCATCCATGTATTGAAATGTCATTCCTATGTTTGTCCAGAGCTTATATGTCCCTCTGACAGTCTTGTTAATGTGTTTTTTGGGTGACAAATTATGCTGGACCAACGCTTCCAGGTCCTACTTTTCTCTCGCCCTTGTGATTAGTTCCTTTCCCATTGAGTAATTCAGAGATGGCTTCTTAGTACTCTTGCCCATTTCCAGTATTTTGGACTGTGTTGAATTTCATTTCCTATACCCATCTTCAATCGTAAATCCTGTCCAGATCTTCCTACAGCATTTTGCAGTCCTCTTCAACTTCAACCAACTCTCTCCATGATCTTTGTGTCATCTGCAGACAGGCTTGAATAACTGTTCATTCCATCCACCATATCATTTACCTAGATCATGAACATTAAGGGTGCCAGCATTGAGCCCCGTGGGACTGCACTTGTTACTTCCCTCCACCATGACATTCTATCCTTTATTACTGTCCTCATCTGTCTGTCTGCCGTGAGGTCTTTTATCCATTCTAAGAGGTTGCCCTTCAGTCCTCTTATGTGCTTCAGTTTCCACATGAGTTGCTGATGGGGTACCTTGTCAAAGGCTTTCTCCAGATCCAAGTATTGACAATCCACCCAACTAGCTCTCTCCTGTAGCATGTCAGTTATTTTTTAGTAGAAGCTCAACTAGTTAAAGACACACAATCTTCCATTCCTGAATCTAAACTGACTTTCTGCCAAAATGTCCATCCCCTTTAGATATTTTGTCCGTCTGTCTTTCAAAGTTATTTCTCACAATTTTATGACCGTGCTGGTCAGGAACACTGGTCTATAATTCAGGGGTTCTTCTTTATTCCCTCCTTTGTAAATTGGTACCACATTGGCTCACTTCCATTTCCGAGGCACTTTCCCTTCTTCCAGAGAACACACACTTATACCATGAATCTTATCCACCAGCTGTTCTCCTCATTCCTTTAGTATCCAATTAGAGATTCCGTCAGGCCCTGGGGCCTTCCATACATCTTGAGTTTTAAGTAATTTATACAGATCCTACACTCCCACTTTTATATCTTTTAGAACACTGAGGAGGTGAGAAGCACAAGGCCTTAAATGCCACTGCAGCATAAATTGTTTTCTCCCATGCTTCCGTTATTCCAGGAATGTGTATTTGAAGCCTTATGATATTGCCAATATGGTTGAAAATCCCATTGAATGAAGGTAACTTTCACTCCCCGTGGCTGGGAGCTGCCTCTCCTGCCGCCAGGGTACAGGTACAAGGTCGCATATCTCAGTGGGGTGGCATTATGCTATCCTATTGGCTAGTGCAGCCGCCATCTTTGCCATGACAACCGCCCAATATGTGTGTGTGTTTCATAACTATGGTGAATCACAGCGCGAATCTGATTAGCAGACCAATCGCCATGCCTGGTCTATACCTGCTCTGGGCTGTTTGTTGATACTCCCAGCTGTTTTCTGCAGTTTGGTGGCATTTTTGACTTACTGTTTTGATTCGCTTGGTGTTTTATGATATTTTGCGCTTGTTTATCACATAATACCCATCATCAATAAACAGACACATCAGTAAACAAACAAACACCCTTCTTCTCCATTATTATTATTGTTCTTTGTTTATTCTGTGTTTTTATCATTATTAATATTAATAATGGTTGATTTCCTAATGTTCGGTTCTTCATTACTGATTTAACACTTTTTGGTTTGTTTGTTTGACACTGCAATACTTTGGTAAAATTTAATAATGTAAGGATTTTGTAGAAAACAAGACATCTTTTTGTCCCAGATTTATGTTTAATGGTAACAAACATAAAAACAAGCACTAACACACAAAAAAACTCGGTTTATATTGTTGTAATATTAGTGAACAGTAATTACCTGTTTATAGAGTACTTTCATCCAATTTTATCCTCAAAATTATAAGAAACGCCACGTTATGATGTACTGAGGGTTACAATGTGAGGGTTTTTGCACTTTCATCGGATGGTGCACACACACACAAGTTCAGAATTTTGACACACACGCACATACACAACACACCCAAGCTGTTTTATAGATTTGTTAATGGCAAACTGAAACAAAAGGAAGGGATCACCAAATTGAAAGTAAAAGGAGAGGTCTATAAAGATGCAGCAGTGCAAGCTGAAATAATGAACAAATGTTTCCAATCGGTTTTCACTAATGAAAAAGAGTTTGTGGAAGGGGAGGGAGTGATTAGAAATCTACCGGTGATAAAAGATATAAAAGTGGAGGTACAGGAAGTGTATAAATTACTGGAAACCCAAGATGTAAGGAAAGCCCCAGGACCTGATGGAATTTCTAATTGGGTACTGAAGGAATTCAGAGAACAACTGGCGGATAAAATTCCCAGTTTAATCGTGTGTTCTCTGGAAGAGGGGAAAGTGCCACAAGAATGGAAGAGGGCAAATGTGGTACCAATTTATAAGGGAGGAAACAGGGAAGAACCCCTGAATTATAGACCAGTGTCTCTAACCAGCATGGTCGCAAAATTGTGAGAGAGAATCCTGAAAGACAGATGGATAAAATATCTAGAAGAGATGAATATTTTGGCTGAATGTCAATTTGGATCCAGAAGTGGAAGGTCATGTGTTTCGAACTTGTTGAGCTTTTACTCAAGAGCGATTGACGTGGTACACGAGAGAGATGGTTGGGTGGATTGTGTGTACTTTGACTTAGAGATGGCCTTTGATAAGGTACCTCATGAGAGACTAATGTGGAAACTAGAATATATAGGAGGACTGAAGGGGAAACTCCTGGAATGGATGAGAGACTTTCTGAGAGACAGACAAATGAGGACAGTAATAAAGGATAGGATGTCTGGATGGAGGGAAGTAACAAGTGGAGTCCCTCAAGGCTCGGTGTTGGCGTCAGTAATGTTCCTGATTTACGTAAATGATATGGTAGATGGAGTGAACAGTTATGCAAGTCTGTTTGCTGATGATGTAAAGATCTTGAGGAATTTAGAGGTTGAGGAGGATTGTAAAATGCTACAGGAGGATCTGGATAGGATACATAATTGGAGCTGGACGTGGGAAATGAAATTTAATGTAAAGAAATGTAAAATATTGGAAATGGGTAAAAGTACCAAGAGGCCATCACTGAACTATTTGTTGGGTAATGAATTAATTACAAAAATGAGAGAAGAGAAAGATTTGGGAGTGCTGGTCCAAGATAGTTTGTAAAAAACTGAAAAACACATTAACAAGATAGTTAGAGAGACTTATAAACTCTTGACTAACATAAGAGTAGCATTTCATTATATGGATGAGGAGATGATGAAAAAATTGATAGTGGCCATGATCCGCCCCAGGTTAGAATATACAGCAGTAGGGTGGTCCCCACACAAAACGAAAGATATAAACAAGATTGAGAGAATACAAAGAACAGCAACCAAGATGGTCCCCAATCTGGCAGATCTGTCATACAGAGAGAGGCTGGAAAAGCTAGATTTGCCTCCCTTTAGAGGAAAGGAGAAAGAGGGGAGACATGATTGCAGTGTTCAGGACCATGGTGGGAGTAGATAAAATTGACCGAGAAGATCTGTTTGTATGGGATAAGAGAGCAACAAGAGGACATGGAATGAAATTGAAAAAGTCAAGCTGCTTGAAGGACATCAAGAAATATTGCTTTCCTTACAGAAGTATAGACTTATGGAATAGCCTGGACAAAGAGATCGTCCAGTCTAAAAACTTAAACAAGTTTAAAGCTAATTTGACTTACTGAGATACAGCAATGGGAACCCACGAGTATAGCATATTTTGTGTGTATCACAATTAGGTATATTGGGTAAATACATAAGTATTTGGAACGACTTAGACGAAAAGGTGGTGCAGGAGAAAAACATTCATGTGTGTAAAGGTAGACTAGATAAATGTGGATATGGAGACAGGACAACGCGAGCATCGCTCAATTCCTGTATACTACAAATAGGTAAATACACACACACACACACACACACACACACACACACACACACACACACACACACACACACACACACACACACACACACACACACACACAGAGGTCACCAACAGAGATGGAGCTCTTCGTGGATCATGGGGAAATAATTACTGAATTAGCAACAAAAAGGAGTCCAGCCTATTTGTGATTTATGTTAATGTGTGCGTGAGTGGTGGTCCTGTCGGACGGTAGTTAAAAAAAAAAAGTGGTTTCAGTCATAAAAAGAACAAGATTTAGTGGAAGTAGAAAGTCTACATATGGTTGACTCATGGTGGAAAGGGATGGTGCTTTGTTTACAACTGGTGAGAGAGACTTTGAGGGCTTCTCCAAAGAGGATGTGGGAAATGGAAGTACAGTATTAAGTTGAACCATACAAGAGTAGCAGGAGTAGAGAAAACAGCAGAGAGGAATGTTCAGGAGATAAAAAAGGTATGGGGAGTATTTAGAGAGTTACAGGAATGGACCATAGAGCAGGAAAATGAGATAAAAAATCTACGGAATAAACTGGAAAAAGTTTGTACACGCAGTGACGAACAAGAAAGAGAAGTTACAGAATTAAAAGTGAGTAATGCATCTGCCTCTAAGGAAATAAAACAGCTTAAGAGGGAGAATAAGAGGTTGGAAGAAGAAAGGGACAGGATGAAAAGCAAACTAGATGATTATGAATCAAAATCAAGAATACAAGACAAGCACATTAAAGAAATCAGGGAACAACAAAAGGGGTGGAAGAAAATTCAGGAGGAAGGAAATGTAAATTTGAAAGAGATTATAGAACAACAAAGCAAGGAAAAGATGGAGAGGGAAGTGGTTAGGGTACTGGGATGTAGAGACTCTTTAGTTAGGGATGTAGCTGATAAGAAAGAATGTGTAATAATTTCAGGAGTTAAAGAAAAATATTTGACAGTAAGATCAGAAAGAGAAAGAGAAGAACTGAGTAAGGTTAAAGAAATAATATCAGTAGTCATGGAGGAAAACAACGAAGCTCAAGAGAAGATTGAAGAGGTGTTTTGGTTAGGAAAGTACGAGGAAAGAGGGGCAAGGCCATTGAAGGTCCCAGGCAACAGTAAATGAAATTATCAGTAGAACATGGAAATTATCAGACAAGGAAGGGTTCAAAAATGTTTGGATAAAGAGAAAAGCAAATGAGGAAGAAAGAGCTAAAATAAAGGAGTTAATAAAGGAAACAAAGGTAAAAAACGAACAGAGAACGGAGGAAGAGAAGACAGTGTTTAATTGGAGAGTCATGGATCAGAAATTAAGGTAGTGGTACCGACAGAGAGAAGGAGGAAAGAGGGTATAAAAAACAAAAATAATTTTAATGTGGCATACACTAATGTTGATGGTTTAATATCGGCAAGGCTAGAAATCAACATTTTTTTTTAGGGTGCAATGAACCTGATGTTATGTGCTTTGTAGAGACCAAGTTAAGAGAAGATACTGATGTTCATATTGGAGATGGTAAATACAAACTGTGGAGAAGAGACAGAAAAGAAAAAATGGGAGGAAGAATGATGATAGCAGTGAAGAACAACATAAATGTAGATATCGTGGAAATGGGAGAAGCCAGGGCTGAAGTGATAAATATGATATTAGAAACTGGAGAGAATAGCAAGAGAGATATGGCTGTAGTGTATGTTCCCCCTAAGACAAGAGCATGGAGTGATGATGGATACCAGGAAATGTTGTCAGACATGGCTGGTTATTTACAGAAAATTATTGAGAAAAGCAGCAATATAATTTTAATGGGTGACTTCAGTTGTAAAGAGGTGAACTGGGAGGAATGGGACTCAGGAGGACAGCAGACAGACAATTGTTTAGGGCGGGTTTTCATTTATAAATATGAATGGATTCTAGTATTCTTAGATTCATACTGGTACATGTGTCTATTATACAGAAATTCTTGGGATCAACAGAAGTATTACAAATATATGAATGTTCCCTTACTGCTGAGTGAGGAGGGTCGCTCACAGAGAGAGATCAGTCGAGCAGGTCAGGTCTCCCTGTGAGCGACCCTCCTCACTCAGCAGTAAGGGAACATTCATATATTTGTAATACTTCTGTTGATCCCTAGAATTTCTGTATAATAGACAAATGTACCAGTATGAATCTAAGAATACTAGAATCCATTCATATTTATAAACAGAAACCCACCCTAAACAATTGTCTGTCTGCTGTCCCTCTGAATATATTGTGCAGTTAAGTCCCTCCTATAATTTAACACTACGTTTTCTCTATGTAGGTACGATGAGCTCATGCTCATATAGTTCTTTTAGGATTTTAAATACCATACAGGTCTTTTTCTAATCTTTTTAGATCCACTGAAGATGACATGGATGAATATGTCGAAACGTCCGGACATAATAAATATGCTGTTCGTTGCAACACTGGTATTGCTTTTCCTGTAGTCAAGATTTTTTATGTCTCTCTAACTGTCTTGTTAATGTGTTTTTCAGGTGACAAACTATTCCTGGACTGGCACTCCCAAATTTTTCTCTTCTATCACTTTCGTGATTGGTTCATTACCCATCAAATAATTCAGTGATGGTCTCTTGGTACTTTTACCCATTTCCAATATTTTACATTTTTTTGCGCTGAATTTCATTTCCCACATCCGGCTCCAATCATGTATCCTATCCAGATCCTCCTGCAGCATTTCACAGTCTTCCTCAACTTCTACTTTCCTCAAGATCTTTGCATTATCAGCAAACAGACCTGCATGACTGTTCATTCCATCTACCATATCATTTACATACATCAGGAACATTACTGGCGCTAACACCGAGCCTTGTGGGACTTCACTTGTTACTTCCCTCCATCCAGATGTCCCGTCCATTATTACTGTCCTCATTTGTCTGTCTCTCAGAAAGTCTCTCATCCATTCCACAAGGTTTCCCTTCAGTCCTCCTGTATGCTTTAGTTTCCACATTAGTCTCTTATAGGGTACCTTGTCGAAGGCCTTCTCCAAATCTAAATACGCACAATCCACCCAAGAATCTCTCTCCTGTAGCATGTCAATCACTCTTGAGTAAAAGTTCAGCAAGTTGGAAACACATGACCTTCCACTTCTGAACCGAAACTGACTCTCAGCCAAAATGTTCATCTCTTCCGGATATTTTATCCATCTATCTTTCAGAATTCTCTCGCACAGTTTTGCGACCATGCTGGTTAGGGACATTTGTCAATAATCCAGGGGTTCCTCCCTGTTTCCTCCCTTATAAATTGGTACCACATTCTCCCACTTCCATACCCGAATCACTTTCCCCTCTTCCAGAGAACACACAATTAAACTGAATCTTATCTATCAGTTGCATACCTTCAGTACCCAATTAGAGATTCCATCTGGTCCTGGGGCTTTCGTTACATCTTGAGTTTCCAGTACAGTAATTTATACACTTCTTGTACTTCCACTTTTATATCTTTTATCACTATGTTTCTACAGTAATTACTCCCTCCCCCTCCACAAAATCCCTTTCATTAGTGAAATTGATTGAAAACATTTGTTCATTATTTCAGCTTGCATTGCCATATCTTTATAGACCTCTCCTTCTACTTTCAGTTTAGTGATTCCTTCCTTTTGTTTCAATTTGCCATTGACAAATCTTTAAAAGATATCCTGCTTCCTCTGTATCTCTCTTGTTTTGCTGAATTTTCTCCAATCTGCATTTTTGAAAAATTACCTCAATCCTGTAAAGTTTGCTTTCCCAAAATTGTACCTTCCCCGCCTATAAAGCTCATCTCTTGGCACCATGTTCCCTATTATCACCTGGAACTCAGTCACTACCCTTTTTCCTATAGGACACAGATATTTCAAAGATTCATTTACATTAGGTTCTTTGGTCAGTAGTAAATCTAATCTTGCTGGTGTGTCTTCACCTCGGATTTGTGTCTCTTCTTTGACCCACAGTGTCCTTACATTATTCATTGCTATATTTAACAGTATAGTGCCCCATGAATTTTCACTGCCATCTGAGTCCCATTCCTCCCAGCTCACCTCTTTACAATTAAAATCCCCCATTAGAATCATATTGTTGCTTTTCTCATTCACTTTCTGCAAATAACTAACCATGTCTGTCAACATCTCCTGGTATTCATGATCATTCCATGCTCTTGTCTTAGGGGGAACATATATTACTGTACTGCCATATCTCTCTTGCCATTCTCTTCAGTTTCTAATTTCATATTTATCACTTCCCCCCCCACCCTCTCCCATTTCCACAGTATCCACATTTACATTGTTCTTCACTGCTATCATCACTCCTCCTCCTGGTTTTTCTTTTCCGTCTCTTCTCCACAGTTTGCATTTACCATCTCCCAGTTGGATATCCTCTCTTAATTTGGTCTCTATAAAGTACATAATATCTGGTTCATGTACCTTTAAGAAGTCGTTGATTTCTAGCTTTGCCGATATTAAACCATCAACATTAGTATGTGCCACTTTCAAACTTTTTTCGTTGCTTTTTATACCCTCTTCTCTTCCTCTCTCCGTCGGTACCACTTCCTCAATTTGTGATCCATAACTCTCCAACGAAACACTGTCTTCTTTTCCAACGAAACACTGTCTTCTCTTCCTCCATTCTCTTCGTTTTTTTCTTTTGCTTCCTTAATTAGCTCCTTTATTTTAGCTCTTTCTTCCTCATTTGCATCTCCTTATCCAAACATTTTTGAACTCTTCTTTGTCTGATAATTTCCATGTTCTATTGATGATTTCATTTACCATTACCTGGGCCTTAAACTTTATCTTAAGTGGCCCCGCCCCTCCTTTCTCGTAATTTCCTATCCTAAACATTTCTTCAGTCTCTTCTTGAGCTTCGTTGTTACCCTCCATAACTACTGATATTACCTTTCTAACCTTGCTCATTTCTTTTTTTTTTCTCTTTGTGTTCTTATTGTCATACATTTTTCTTTTACTCCTGAAATTATTACACATTTTTTCTTATCTGCTTCATCCCTAACTAAAGATTCTCTACTTCTCAGTACCCTAACCACTTTCCTCTCCACCTTTTCCTTGCTTTGTTGTTCTATAATCTTTCTCACCTTTACATTTCCTTCTTCCTGAATTTTCTTCCACCCCTTATGTTGCCCCTTGATTTCCTTAATGTGCTCATCTTGCATCCTTGATCTTGATTCATACTCATCTAGTTTACTTTTCAGCCTGTCTCTTTCTTTTTCCAATCTCTTATTTTCCCTCATGAGCTATTGCATTTCATTTGAGGCAGATTCCTTATTCACTTTTAATTCTGTAACTTCTCTTTCTTGTTCATCACTGCATGTGGAAACTTTTTCCAGTTAATTTGGCAAAACTTTTATCTCTTTCTCCTACTCTAAAGTCCATTCCTCCAAGTCTCTCATTACTGCCCATACCTTTTTTAACTCCTGGACATTCCTCTCCGCCATTTCCTCTACTCCTGCTACTCCTGTTTGGTACAGCTTATTACTTCCTTTTCTCATATCTTCATCAGCAAAGCCCACAAATTCCCTTTCACCAGTTGTAAACAAAGATCGGTCCTTCTCTGCCTTGATGCAACCATATGGAAACTTTATACAGCAAACTCGCCCCTAACCCAAGGGTTTCATTCCAACTGTGGCGTGTTCGTCGCGAAACCGCGTAAGTTTTAACTGCTCCTTATTTTGCTCCGTAGACCCCCTAAATGTGGCGTTTAGCTGATATCTGTCATTGGTAATCAATATGAAGCACTTTAGGTGGTTAGAAGGTTTATTTAAAGTTATAACTTACAAATACAGTACTGCACAGCAAGACTTCAACACACAAATACGTAAACACAAGGCAACATTCCGATGCTGATTGGTTTCAGGACAATTTGTCGTCAAGTCAGTTCGCCGTCATTAATGAAGACAGCTGTGGGTGATGCTAAAATATAATTCAAAGGCGAAATAAGTATATTTATAGAATGACGGGGAATCGTTCAGGGTGCGAATTGTCCTGACAGGGAATCGTCCATGTTTTGACAGGGAATTGTCTGACGGCGAATTGACCTGACAGAGAATTGTCTTGGAACCCACCGATCATGGGTAATCATATAAATCAGGTTAACTGGTTACAAGGCTTTAGTTAATGCTTTAACTTTATTTAAGTGTTTTAACTTACATACCAGAAGAGTAAATATTTATCTTACAAATACAGTATCGTGGAAAATCAGTGCAGCAAATCTTTAACGAACAAATAAGAAAAGGCAATATTCCGACTTCTTTCAAGTAAACTGGTTATAAGACTTTATTTTTTGGTTTAACATTATTTAATAATACTTTAACTTGTACATAAACTTACCAGAACAGTAATGTAAATATTTAACTTATAAATACAGTACTGTGGAAAAGCAGGACACGATCACCTGATCAAAACAAACCGTGCTTGGTGCTGCGCTGATGTTCGAGGATTTGACCTTTCAAAGGCCGCCTCTCGCGTAAATTTATAGTTTTCGTAATGGTTCTTTAATCTTACGTTGTTTTATACGTATCCCAGCACTAACCGCGTATAATTGCGAGCGCATTCGGCGAGAACGTGTTTGGGGCGAGTTTACTGTATTTCCACTGTATTTTGTACTCTTTATGACCAAAACCTGTGAGTATTTTTACTAAAATCCAACAGACCACCACTCACTCGCTCTTTCACATAATCATAATAGGCTGGTCTCTTTTTTGCTGCTGATTCAGCGATTATTTCCCCATGATCCAGGAAGAAGTCCGTTTCTGTTGGTGACCTGTGTGTGTGTATATTTGGTCTGCTTACCTGCTTGTCTATCTGTGAATGTATCTGTTTGTTTGTATGTTGTGTGTGGGTGTTTATATGTGTGATGTGTGTATGTATTTACCTAATTGTGATATACAGGAAATGAGCTACGCTCGTATGATCCTGTCTCTGTTTCTCAGTAAGTCAAATTTAGCTTTAAACTCGTTTAAATTTTTAGACTGGACGATCTTTTTGTCCAGGCTATTCCACAGGTCTATACATCTATAAGGAAAACTATATTTCTTGATATCCTTCAAGCAGCATGGCTTCTTCAGTTTCATTCTGTGTCCTCTTGTTACTCTCTTATCCAATAAGAACAGATCTTCTTTGTCAATTTTATCTACTCCCACTTTGGTCCTGAACACTGCAATCATGTCACCTCTCTTTCTCCTTTCTTCTAAGGAAGGCAAATCCAACTTTTCCAGCCTCTCTCTATACGACAGATCTGCCAGACTGGGGACCATTTTGGTTGCTGTTCTTTGTATTCTCTCAATCTTGTTTATATCTTTCTTTTTGTGTGGGGACCACACTACTGCTGCATATTGTAACCTGGGGCGAATCATGGCCACTATCAATTTTTTCATAATCTCACCCGTATAATGAAAAGCTACTTTTATATTAGTCAGGAGTTTATACGTCTCTCTAACTGTCTTGTTAATTTGTTTTTCAGGTGACAAACTGTCCTGGACAGGCATTCCCATATTTTTCTCTTCTGTCGCTTTTGTGATTGGTTCATTACCCGTCAAATAATTCAGTGATGGCCTCTTGGTACTTTTACCCGTTTCCAATACTTAATACTTCTTTGCATTGAATTTGATTTCCGTCATCCGACTCCATGCGTGTATCCTATTCAGATCCTCATGCAGCATTTTACAATCCTCCTCAACCTCTACCTTCCTCAAGATCTTTGCATCATCAGCAAACAGACTTGCGTAACTGTTCACTCCATCTGCCATATTATTTACGTACATCAGGAACATTACTGGTGCCATCACCGAGCCCTGTGGGACTCCACTTGTTACTTCCTTCCATCCAGACATCCTATCCTTTATTACTGTCCTCATTTGTCTGTCTCTCAAAAAGTCTCTCATCCATTCCACGAGGTTCCCCTTCAGTCTTCCTATATGCTCTAGTTTCCACGTTAGTCTCTTATGGGGTACCTTTTCGAAGGCCGTCTCCAAATCTAAATACACACAATCCACCCAACCATCTCTTTTTCTGTAGCACGTCAATCGCTCTTGAGTAAAAACTCAACAAGTTGGAAACACATGACCTTCCACTTCTAAATCCAAACTGACTGTCAGCCAAAATGTTCATCTCTTCCGGATATTTTATCCATCTATCTTTCAGAATTCTCTCGCACAATTTTGTGACCATGCTGGTTAGGGTCACTGGTCTATAATTCAGAGGTTCTTTGCTGTTTCCTCCCTTATAAAATTGGTACCACATTTACCCTCTTCCATTCTTGAGGCACTTTCTCCTTTTCCAGAGAACACACAATTAAACTGTGAATCTTATCTGCCAGTTGTTTTCTGCATTCCTTCTGTACCCAATTGGAGATTTCATCTGGTCCTGGGGCTTTCCATACATCTTGAGTTTCCAGTAATTTATACACTTCCTGTACTTCCACTTTTATATCTTTTATCACTACATTTCTAGTCACTCCCTCCCCTTCCACAAACTCACTTTCATTAGTGATTGGAAACGTTTGTTCATTATTTCTGCTTGGATTGCCACATCTTTATAGACCTCTCCTTCTACTTTCAGTTTGGTGATTCCTTCCTTTTGTGTCAGTTTGCCATAGACAAATCTATAAAACAGTTTGGGTTCATCCTTACATTTGTCTATTATACCTTTTTCAAAATTCCTTTCTTCCTGTGTGTGTGTGTGTGTGTGTGTGTGTGTGTGTGTGTGTGTGTGTGTGTGTGTGTGTTCTTACCTAATTGTTCTTACCTAATTGTATCTTTACAGGAATGAGTCAAGCTCATACTGTCCCGTGTCTTAAACCATATTTATCATACATATCCTTAAATTTGTGAATTGTTTTGGCACACACTATTTCATTCGGTAGTGCATTCCATTGATCAATTGCTCTGTTTGGGAAACTGAATTTCCTTACGTCTTTATCACCTCTCTTCTTATGCAATTTTTTGCATTGTCCTCTTGCTGATGTGTCTCCATATGTTAAGTAATCATTTATGTCTATTTTCTCCTTTCCTGATATGCATTTACTGTATATAGCATTATCATGTCACCTCTTTTCCTTCTCTCCTGTAGTGTTGGTAGATTCAGTTTATTTAGTCTTTCTTCGTAGCTTAGGTCCCTTAAGCTTGGTATCCATCTTGTAGCAGCCCTTTGAACTTTTTCAATCTTGTCTATGTGCTTTTTGAGATGAGGACTCCGGACTACTGATGCATAATCCAGGGTTGGTCTAATGAATGATGTTATTATCCTTCTTAGCATGTCTTCATTTATGTATGTGAATGCTATTCTCATATTTGCAAGCAGTGTATACATGTTCCGTACCTTCTCGCTGATGTGGTCAACCGGAGATAGTCTGTTATTGATAATCACACCTAGGTCTTTCTCTCTTTCTGATGTGTATAGGGTTTTATTTCCTAACTTATAATCCCTCGTACACCTCCCCATTCCGAACCTGTCAGGGTGACCCGATGGCACTTTGACAGGGCAGACTGGGATGGATTTAGAAATTATCTTGCTGATGTTCCATGGCAGTCTTTCTTCTCTAGTGATCCCAATACTACCCAGTCCCACATTTGCGACTTAATACTAGCTGGTATGGATTTATTCATACCAAGTCAACAGTTCACTAAAAGATCAAACTCTCCATAGTGGTTTGATGGCAATTGTGCCAGAGCAACAGCCCAAAAGTCATTAGCATATAACTCTTACTTAAAATCAAAAACATCTGAATCACTCTCCCAATTTAAATTTGCTAGAAATCATGCAAAAGCTGTATTAAATCTATCTAAATCAAACTTTCTTCAAAAGCAAGCATCAAAACTACTTAACAACCCTAATGACAATAGAATATTCTGGTCAACTCTTAATTCTTTCAATAATAACTTTAACAAGTCATCTTCCATTCCCCCACTAAAATCTTCAGATGGCAATATTACAAATGACCCACGTGGGAAAGCAGATATCTTTGCTAGTACCTTTGCAAGAAACTCTACCATAGATGATACCAGCCAGAATGTCTCAGTACTGGAACTTGATTCTCCCGAAATTGCCCCACTTAAAATACAGACAAGATTCGTAAAATCCATCCTAGACAATTTACCTACCAACAAAGCTCCAGGCCCAGATGGAATTCCTCCAATTGTTTTGCAAAAGTGTTCCCCTGAACTTGCCTCTGTCCTAGCCAAATTATTCAGACTATGCATACGTACTTCTTTATTCCCAAATTCATGGAAAGAAGCCAATATCCACCCAGTTCCGAAGAAAGGAAGTTCGTCTGACCCCTCCAATTACAGACCAATAGCTGTCACATCTTCTCTTGGTAAGGCATTTGAAACTTTAATTAATAAGCATATTGTTAAACATCTTGAATCCAACAACTTAATTAGTGATAGACAATACGGTTTCCGCCACGAAAGATCCACCATTGACATACTCAATCTCTTAACTCATACCATCCATCAATCAATTGATCTTTTTGGAGAAACTCATGCAGTAGCTCTTGATATCTCTAAAGCTTTCGACAGAGTATGGCACCGTTCCCTGCTGTCCAAACTCCCTTGCTATGGACTAACGTCTTTTGTTCCTTTGATTTCTTCTTATCTTAGTGACAGGAAAATAAGAGTAAAAGTAGATGATGTATATTCGAATTTCCACTCAGTTAATGCCGGCGTGCCGCAGGGATCAGTTCTGGCGCCAACCCTATTTCTGGTTCATATTAATGATCTCTTATCTGTCACTCACAATCCCGTTCACTCATATGCAGATGACTCAACACTACATAGTTCATTCACACTCAGACATCCATTTACAAAGTCTAATATCTCTACCTCTCAACTCAGTACAGCCATCTCCATAAATCAAGATCTAGCTACAATCAGTGAATGGGGACAAAACAACTTTGTCTCTTTTAATGCTAGTAAAACTAAATATATACAGTTTACTAATAGACAGATATTGCCAGATTCGTACATTACCTTCAGTGCTACTAATATTCCCGTCTCCAAAAGTATTGAAATTCTTGGTGTCTCACTTAACAGTGCCCTCAGCTGGATCTCTCATGTCAGATCACTTGCTAAGGCCGCCTCAAAGAAACTTGGATTATTGTACAGAGTCCGTAACTTCTTCGCCGATGAGCAGTTAGCTATAATTTATAAGAGTCATGTGCGCTCTCAGCTTGAATATTGCTCACCCTTGTGGAATGGTTGTGGAGAGGTTGCATTGAGACAACTGGACAAAATTCAGAATAAAGCTGTTAGAATCATTAACAACCCTGCCATTACATATAAACTACCTCCCCTGCAAGTAAGAAGGAATGTTGCCTCCCTTGCATTATTTTACAGATATTTTTTTGGCAAGTGCTCAGACGAGGTTGCGTCCATGGTGCCGCCTCTCCATGCCTTCCCTCGTACTACACGGGCATCTGGTAGTGCTCATGACTGGAATGTCACTCAACCATATTGCAGAACTTCTGCCTATCAGAATTCTTTCATTCCCCGAACTGCATCTCTCTGGAACTCGCTTCCCCAGAGTTGTTTTCCTCCAAATTTCAACCCACAACTGTTCAAGTCTAACTGTTACAGATATTTTATGAATGGAGGACACCAGTAGTCTGGTGTATGGATTATTTTTTTTCCCCCATTTGTTTTTCCTTCCTCCGTTCTGTTATTTATAAAAAAAAAAAAATAAATCAGGTCTTTTTCCACTCTTACCAAACTTGATTACATGACACTTGTCCACATTGAATTCCATTTGCCATGTACTACTCCATTCATGAAGTTTATTTAATTCTTCTTGTAGCTCTTTACAAGAGTCTGTGTTAGTAATTCTCCTTTGTATTTTTGCATCATCTGCAAACATATTCAGATAGCTCTCATTTCCAGTGTTACTGTTTATATCATTTATATACACTAAAAACATGATTGGTGCCAGCACTGAACCCTGTGGTACTCCACTAGTCACTTCTTTCCATGATGAGTAGTTTCCTCTTAGTACTGTCCTCATTTCTCTTGTTATGAGAAAGTCTTGCATCCAACAAAACAGTTTGCCTCGAATTCCTCCTTGATGGTACAGTTTCCAGAAAAGTCTATGGTGTGGTACTGTGTCAAAAGCTTTCTTGAAATCTAAATAGATACTGTCCACCCATCCTTCCCTTTCCTGTATTGTGTTTGTTACTCTGTCATAGTAGCTCAACAGATTAGTAACACGTGATTTTCCTTTTCTGAAACCAAACTGTCTTTCTGTTATCATACTGTGTTCTTCTAGATGATTTACCCAAGCTTTTCTTATAAGTTTTTCTAATACCTTGCTTACAACACTGGTCAGTGATACTGGTCGGTAGTTGAGTGGATTTTGTCTATTTCCTTTCTTGAATAAGGGGACAATATTTGCTTTTTTCCAAGTATCAGGTAGTTTACCTTGACTCAAGGATTTCTTGAAAATTAAAAATAATGGTTTACTTAACTCCTTTGCACATTCTCATAATACCCAACATGAAATTTCATCAGGACCACTTGCTTTTCCTCTGTCTAATCTACTTATCTCCTCCTGTATTACTTTTTCTGCTATTTGTATATCTGGTAGTATGTGTGGACATGCGTGTTCCACATAGTCCCTCTCAAAATTTTTTTCTTCTGTAAAAACTAATTGGAAATTCTTATTTAGTGCTTCACAAATATCTTTCTCTTGTGTATAAGTGATTCCCTCGTCCGTAATGGATTGTATTATATCTTTTACTTTAGTTTTGCTTCTGATATAGCTGTAAAACAGCTTTGGTTGATCACTACTTTTATTTATTATATCCTCCTCAAACTGTTTTTGGGCTTCCCTCCTTATTCTTGTATAGTCGTTTCTTGCCTGTTTGTAATTATTATATGCCCTTTCACTATTGTGTCTTCTGTATCTATTCCACAACAAATCTCTTCTTTCTTTTGATTTTTACATTCTGTATTGAACCATTTCTGTATTTTCTTATCTGCTTCTTTGTGCTGTGGGATGTACTTCTGGACTCCTGTTTCATAAAATTCACAAAATTTTTTATATACAGCATTTAAATCTTGTCTTCTAAGCTCATTTTGCCAATCAACTTCTAAGAAATACTTCTTTAGGTCTTGATAATTTCCCTTTTTATAGTTAAGGCTTTTGGCGAGTGGAGGGTGATATATTAAACTGTCAATATCATTTTCTTGCCTTGTAAATATTAGATCTAGCACTGAAGGTACATCATGTCCTCTTTTTCTGGTGGTTTCCCTCACATGTTGCGTTAAGAAAAACTCTTGTACGAGATCCAGGAGCTTTTGGTCCCAGCAGCTTTCTTGGCTATTTATATCTAGAGTATTCCAATTTATATTTGTATTGAAGTCCCCAGTTAGTATAATTCTTTCCGATTTCTCTTCCATTTTATGTAGCAATGATCTTACACTCTGAATTGTACTCTCTGTCAGGTCCTCATATTCGTCTCTTTCCCATGTGTTTGATCTGGGTGGCTTGTACAAATTGGCTACAATTACTTTACCTTCAGATGTGTCGATCTCTACTGCAATCAGTTCTACTTGTGATGGTATATCTAGTTTTATTTCCTTGACTTTTAGATTTTTCTTACGTAATATTATAATTCCTCCTCCTTTTTTTAAATATCTGTCTCTTCTCCATATATTGTATTCCTCTAAGTCTAGTATGTCATTTGATATCCTTGGTATTAATTTTGTTTCAGTTAGGCATATTATCTGTGGTTCATTTTCTCTGACATAATCATTCATCTCTAGTAATTTAGATACTATTCCATCCACATTTGAGTACATCAACTTTATCATCTTGTTTATATACTTGTCATGACATGGTTCTACTACCTTCCTCCTTTTTCTTCCATCCTGTTTGTGTACCACTTTCGTACCTGCAATCCTGTTACTTTGCAAAAAAAATTTCTTCTTCTCCTCTTCTGATCTTCCCTCATTTTTTGTTTTTACTTCCTCCCTTTTCTCTTTCAGTAATTCCAGTTCCTCTTGTGTTAGGCATCTTTTTATCCATACATTTTTGAACTCTTTTTCCTTAAGATTCTTTGCATTTTTTAGTATCTCTTCCACAGTGTTTACACTCTGGAAAGTCACCTTTAGAGGTCTTGTCTTGCTTTTCTCGTATTTCCCTAACCTTTTGTGTTCCTCTATGTCTTTACTACAGATTTCCTCTGATACTTCTTTCAGTAAGCTCATTACATTTGCCATCTCCTTTTTGTCTCTTGTGATCTTGTTTTTAACTTCTTCCTCTTCTATACCAGTGATTACTATTGATTTGTTTATCTCTACTGAATCTCTGACTAACTTTGGATTGTTTTGGATTATTCTTTTCACCTCCTTTTTAATGCTTTTTTCCTCCACCCTTGTTTCTAAGTCTTTCTTTACTTTCACCATTTCAGCATACGTGGTTTCTACATCATTTTTGTAGCTTTGCACAGTTTCATTCACTTGTGTGTGTGTGTGTGTGTGTGTGTGTGTGTGTGTGTGTGTGTTTACAAAGCAGTGCACCCAGTGCATGAGGTCTGAGGTGGCCATTGTTAATGTTTTTGTTTTACTGTCGATATCATAATACATTAATTTCTTGCAGCAGCATATTGATAAGTACATAAGATATTTTTACATACATTATCCTAGTGTTCAGTGTTTTAATTAATAGTGGGACCAAGAGTGTTAAGTATGAAGTCAGCTTGAGATGTAACTGCCAGCTAAGAATGACAGCTGGGGGGGTTCGAGTATGGGGGAGGGTTGGGAGCTGGGGTAGAGATGAGTGGAGCTTGTTTCATCTCTCCCTCTCCTCTTCCCTGGTTATACAAGGGTAGGAAGGGGGCACCCCTGAGCAGAAATTAGTGATCGTGAGTGTTCATTTTAGTTCATTATGTTCAAAGTGTTACATATTAGTTTAACTCCTAACGGGCGGTCAATGTTCCTGAACGTCCACTAAGGAAAGGGCAGTTGATGTTCCAGAATGCATTCGTATTCTGTGGGCCTATTATATGAAACAAATGGAAGATATGGCAATAGTGCCTGTTAGGGCATGAATATTGTACATCTCACAACACCACTTTGAGTCACATCCAGTTGATGTAGGTGGCCATAAACCACAGAGGAGGTGTGTTGTGTGTAAGAATTCAGCGAGACGCCCAGGTAAACACAGAGATGTGACTACGTGGTACCCTGAGTGTGGTGTGGTGTGGGTCTCTGTATCAACTGCTTTACAGAATACCACACACTAAAGACATATTAGTGTGAACATTTGTAATATACAGTTGTACATAATATTTACATATGTAAGCTTGTAACTGTAGAGATGTAAGATAACTAAAATTTTACATTATAATATAGTGTGTAACGTTCATAGTGCACCATGAAGACACAGAACAGTGTACATAATGTAAAAATAATATATTTTTGGCTTCTGTTACAAATAAGAGCAGAAAACAAGACTCTTTACCCATCTTCTCTCAGTCACATGCCACTGAGAGTGACCTTGAAGCCCCACCACCTCTCTCACCTCTCACCACAACCCAGCCCGCACGCAGTTTGAAGAGAGTAATATCAAATTCCTTGGTTTTTCAGCTATTCTGATCCATTTATTCATTTTCTGCTTGATTTCATAACATTATTTTTTCCAAAATAATCCGTCCCACATGGATGTAAAATTGGAAAGTAGCCCACTATTTAAGGGTTAATTGAGTGTAAAATAAAGTACCGGTAAATGCGGTTAAACCTCTTTATAACGGACTAATTGGGCCCCAACCCATTCTGATAAAAGTGGCATCCAGACTTCCCCCTGCCAACCCTGTCTATTTCCGATACAACAGTCGTTAGTCCGGATTGCACCAACAGTTTTTAAACTGTTTTTACTACTGTTGCAATACTGTACTGTATTATACTTTCACAACAGTAACCAAATGGTATAATATATATAATAAAACTGTACTGTACATTGCTAAACGTCTTTTTTTTTTTATCTTATTGTGGTGAACGTAGCTAAAGTGGTCAGGCAGTCCGGACTGCTTCTGGCTTTATCGGACTTTTTTTTTTTTATACACAATATAAGAATTTAGTCTGGTAGTTCCTCGATTCCGATAAAAATGAATTCTAGTCTATTGAAATCCGTTATATCAAGATTTTACTGTAAGTGTAGAACTTTACATAATTAAGTGTTTATTGTTCCCCTTCAAATTAAGTGTTTATTGTTCCCCTTCACTTCTGACTCCAACACAAGCTGCCTAACCTACGAAAGCGTTTTGCACAGACATCCACCAATTAAAAAATGAAGTGCACTGAATGGTTTTCTGTTATTTATTTCTACTGCTTTATACATGCTAATAACCTACACTGTTGGTTTGTGTTCAAAGATTCACATACAGTACAGTACTTCCGCAACCCGTCCTGTCCTAGCCTTGCCTATGACATGCACTGAATTGTTTTTATTGTTTATTTCAATTGCTTTAAAATGCTACTTTAGTTTAGTGTTAATAAACAAGTAATCACATAATAATTTTGACTATTGTTGGGGGTAATATAGTTTTTTTTTTTTTTTTCAATTATTTCTGGTGAGTCAGAAAATCAGTAAGTCGAACTACCCTAGAGCCCCATATAATTCAACTTATGAAGGGTTTACTGTAATTGCACAGTAAACTCTCAGTTATCCATCAGTGCATCTTTGGGCAGACATCAATATCCATCACAGCAAATGGAGCTAAATTTTTAAAAATATGCAGGACCAAAAAACAAAGTCTGCTTCATTCATCCGGAGTCTTGCCACCAAAACAATTCAGCTCCATGAGTCTTGCCAACAAAACACTGCTGTGAGTTTCGTCACTAAAACACTGCTTTTGTTGTTGCCAAATTTGGTAGGTCTTTTTTTAATTTGTTACCTGTATGTTCCTTGCTTTTGCTCTCTCATGTTCAGTATTAATACATCTACAGTATGTATATCCTTCCTCTTCATTTTTCCTCCATGTATCGCACCCCAAAATGGATGACTTGTTGGTTCCCAACACCCACCACCCCCAGGCCACCACTCCTTGCTCTCTCCCAAGTATTGCAGCAACTAATATCACATAGCAGCTGTGCTTACACTGGAGTTCATCATATTTTTCATCATCCCTGTCCTTCAGCATGTCATGCTGCCATCATGCCATTCTGCTGGCATGTGTCACTATGGCACTTTCACTTGCCAGGCACCCCAGGAAGGACCTATCTCTCAAAAAAAAGCATGAGATTGTTGGGAAACTGGATGAGGGATGGACAGAGAGTCAGGCAACCAAGTTTTTTGTGTCCCATGTAGGACCCTGAAGGACATCAAGAAGGCACAAGAACAAATCTTACATAAAGGACTGAATATGGGCTAACAACCTGATGTCTTGAATGGAAAATGATGGCCAGACCCAAGCACCAGGATTTAGACCATGCTATGTTGAAATGATACTGCCAACGACAGAGCAGTCGTGTCACTGTGCAGGCAGTGAAACTCAAGGATACAGTGATGAAGTTTACTCGACACCTGAACATAACTGCCACTAAACTCATGGGATTTACTTAATCAAGAAATTAGCCCACTACTCTCTGGTGATTTAATTCACCCTAACATCTTCTATTTTATTTCTGTCATTCATGCCTCACCCATCCCCCCCCCTCTCTCTCTCTCTCTCCCCCCTCACAAATGATAGGTCTGCCTATTCTGTGTCTTCCATGCTAGCTTGCCTCACCCTACCAAATTCTGCCTCCAGATGTCAAGTGTACACTAGTGACATTTTATCATGCTTATTATAGTATTCAGGGGTGTTTTTCTATGTTTGAACAGTTCTACATTACAATTATATGCTTTATAGGAGGTTAGACTCTCGTTGGGGGTGTTTGGAGAGGGTATTATGTCAGTTTCTGTGAGTACGTCGCCTTCCGACACCCCTGTGGCCACTGTACACCTGATAATTAACAGTACCGGTACTGTTTATATTTTAACATAATAGTTGTGAAGGGAAAGAGTTTTAAAGATTTTTTTTTATATTGTGTATAGTGTAATATAATTACTGCAAATGGCTAGTGTCTGGTTTTCAGTAAGTTGTGGAGTAATTTTATATCTGTGAAAAGTATTCTTGATTTTTTATATTCCCAATGTTTTCGACAGCCAGACCTCTGTATATAATAATATGCGACCATATTGGATCATAGTTTCTGGTTAGTTAGTATTGCATTTAATTTGCAAATTTTTAAAGATCACTCCACGTACAATACTCTCTGATCATTTATGAATTTCAGTTGGAGACTTTTGGTGGTAGGTGGGGGTACCCGTCATCCACTTATTTGATGTAGTGCTGCCTGCTTCTTCTGTCATGTCCATCTCTCTTATTCTGTATGTCTCCTCTTTTCTTCCTATTTCTCCCATCCTTCCTGTCACTACAGTCGTGACCCAGTATACGGTTGTCTGGTATGCGATTGATCGCATTGATGATGGATGAAAACTTATATCCAGTTTCAAGTTAATGATAGCGATCATTGCTGATACGATTTTTGCAGTGGCAACATACAATGATCCTGTGCAGGTGCATGCCACCTGTGCAAGCCAGTAGCCTTAAATATGAGCAGAGATGGCCTGCCCATGTTTATATGCACATTGGATCATCAACACTGTTGCAATATAACAGTGCAAGTACATGATGAGTAGTGCAGTGTGCAATATTAAATGGAAAGGTAACTTTCTGTGTGTTAACTCCCATCTGTCGGAGAATGTGATATGCAGTCACAATTAAGGTGGACGGAGGCCGCCTGGTGGTGGCATAATTATGCTGTGAGTGCATTTCCACCATTGTTTCAACTGGCTCATGTTTTGTCTCATCACCAAAGGTAGGGAGAGACCCCCACCAGTGCACGCAAACGTGCTTCAGTCTGCCCCGTTACTTTGCCAGGTGTAGAATGATGCTTTCTGAAACCTTGTCCAATTCCATTCCCACATAGCACAAAGCCCTTGCCTCATCCACCCCTGCCAAGCCTCTGCCCAAAGATACGAGGAAAGGGCTTTGTGATAGTGTCATAGGGCATGCCTTGGACGCTACTGTGTCTAGTTTATCCAGTAGTGAAGAAGTTATCTCGTTAAGATTGAAGCCAAAGTCTGGATCACGTGCACATGCACGATAACATCCTACTTCAGTTGCCGATGGTTACACATCTTATCATTACTCATCGACATGACCACCTCCAGACCTGGGGATGGTTTCATTTGCAAGAAGAGGAGTTGATGAGTAATGTGTTCTTTAATTTGTTTTCCTAACTGCTATACTTTCCGTGATATGAAGGTTTAAAAACAAGCCACTTGGGGAAAATTGCCCATAGTGTGGTGACAGTAGCACCATAAATCACCCAGCATATGGGGGTTAAATATTGAAACTTATGACTTATCCCTCCCCTGCCACCTCACTGCATCACTCTCCTGCTGCCTCATTGCAGTACCCTTCCCCTAGCACACTGCTGCGCACTCCATCATCCTCACTACATCGCTCTCCCCATGGTTCATCACCGCCTCCGGATGGCCTGGAGTGATTGCTCAGGCCCTCCATTTATATACTAGCTTCAAGGATACCCTTGGTGACAACTTAGACTAGCCTACAATGTACTTTAGGTAAATTTTTTTTTTTTTTTAATAGGTTACATGGTCCCTCCAACTTATCCCCAATGAATCCATGCTAAATTGACATCGGTTAATGATTTATTGGTATGCAATTGAGTCAAACTTATTGTAACCCAAGGGTAAATCGAGTTGTGACTGTATTTATTACTCTTCTTTCCACTTCAGGTGACCCTATACAGACTGACAAGCCAAATGGCTTCTTGTAACTCAGGGAGCCATTTACAAAGCTGAGTGGTAACCATATAGCCTCATAGTGAGGTGATCAGGAGCCTACTATGATGCCCTTGTTAACTGGTTAGAAATGAAAATCCAGTGTCCACCCAGGAACCAAGCCTCCACATTAATCCCCATCCCTTGCTGTGATGAGGTGCTGTCAGCCACAATAGTTCACTGCAGGGGCAGTTGCTTGCCTGCAGTTGATAGATCTGCTTAATCAGACAGACTGGGGTAGCATAAGAACAGCAACAGTAACAACGGATTCATGGTCACCCTACTTATTGTCCTTATCAATTTTTGCATTTCAGTTGCGTACTTTCAAGATCACCCCCCGTGCTGTCAATGCTCATGCATACGTCAACGCATGCTTCCGGATGGAGATAGATGATGATGATGGACACAGAGTCATTTCGAGGCCTACCATTCTGTTTGGTGGCATCAGTCCACAGTTTGTAAGTGTACTGTGTAAGCTGCTTTATATATATAATGTACGGTGTATGTTCTTACCTAATTGTTCTTACCTAATTGTATCTTTACAGGAATGAGTCAAGCTCGTACTGTCCCGTGTCTTAAACCATATTTATCGTACATATCCTTAAATTTGTGAATTGTTTTGGCACACACTATTTCATTCAGTAGTGCATTCCATTGATCAATTGCTCTGTTTGGGAAACTGAATTTCCTTACGTCTTTATCACCTCTCTTCTTATGCAGTTTTTTGCAGTGTCCTTTTGCTGATGCTTCTCCATATGTGAAGTAATCATTTATGTCTATTTTCTCCTTTCCTGATATGCATTTATATAGCATTATCATGTCACCTCTTTTCCTTCTCTCCTGTAGTGTTGATAGATTCAGTTTATTTAGTCTTTCTTCATAGCTTAGGTCCCTTAAGCTTGGTATCCATCTTGTAGCGGCCCTTTGAACTTTTTCAATCTTGTCTATGTGCTTTTTGAGATGAGGACTCCAGACTACTGATGCATATTCCAGGGTTGGTCTAATGAATGATGTTATTATCCTTCTTAGCATGTCTTCATTTATGTATGTGAATGCTATTCTCATATTTCACACACACACAGAGGGATTCAATCTAGGCGGACGTGTGACACTGGGCTCCGTACCAAATCATCACAGCCAGTGGCATTACCTAAATAGTATCTTTGTATGAGTCAAGCTCAGTACCAGGTTAGACTAAATGATTGTTCATTATAAAAAGGAAAAAAATAATAAGTTTCAACAAGACTTGTAAAAACAGGAAATAGAACCAAGACGAAAGAATATGCTGAGTCATCTCTGAGGTTTGTTTAGACTACAACAAGACGGAGATTGTAAGTATATGCTTTGCACTTTAAGTATTGCAAAATGGATACATACTTCAGTAAAACAAATTTGGAAAAGAAAAGGGGTAAAGGTAAAAAGCAAAATGATTTCTACCAAGAACTGGTTGAAGTAGAGACCCACAATAGACTGGTTGAACGTGTAAACAAACTAGAAATGGCTTTCAAAAATGAAATTGATGAAATAAAGAAGCAGATGCACTTGCAAAAGGAAGAAATAGAAAAACTAGGAAGGGAGGCCAATAAGAAAGACACAACCATCAGTGAACTAACCGTGGAATTGAGTACACTTAGGAAGAAAATGAGTGAAATGGCAAATACAGTAGTCAGTCACGAGAGTGTTATGGAAGGGTTCAAAAATGACACAGAGACAATTAGGCAAATTAGCAGGCTTATTAACCAGAGCAGTGATATTGAGGAGAAGATAACACAAGTAAATGAAGCTGTGCAAAGCTACAAAAATGATGTAGAAACCACGTATGCTGAAATGGTGAAAGTAAAGAAAGACTTAGAAACAAGGGTGGAGGAAAAAAGCATTAAAAAGGAGGTGAAAAGAATAATCCAAAACAATCCAAAGTTAGTCAGAGATTCAGTAGAGATAAACAAATCAATAGTAATCACTGGTATAGAAGAGGATGAAGTTAAAAACAAGATCACAAGAGACAAAAAGGAGATGGCAAATGTAATGAGCTTACTGAAAGAAGTATCAGAGGAAATCTGTAGTAAAGACATAGAGGAACACAAAAGGTTAGGGAAATACGAGAAAAGCAAGACAAGACCTCTAAAGGTGACTTTCCAGAGTGTAAACACTGTGGAAGAGATACTAAAAATGCAAAGAATCTTAAGGAAAAAGAGGAGTTCAAAAATGTATGGATAAAAAGATGCCTAACACAAGAGGAACTGGAATTACTGAAAGAGAAAAGGGAGGAAGCAAAAACAAAAAATGAGGGAAGATCAGAAGAGGAGAAGAAGAAATTTTTTTTACAAAGTAATAGGTTTGCAGGTACGAAAGTGGTACACAAACAGGATGGAAGAAAAAGGAGGAAGGTAGTAGAACCATGTCATCACAAGTATATAAACAAGATGATAAAGTTGATGTACTCAAATGTGGATGGAATGGTATCTAAATTACTAGAGATGAATGATTATGTCAGAGAAAATGAACCACAAATAATATGCCTAACTGAAACAAAATTAATACCAAGGATATCAAATGACATACTAAACTTAGAGGAATACAACATATGGAGAAGAGACAGATATTTAAAAAAGGAGGAGGAATTATAATATTAACTAAGAAAAATCTAAAAGTCAAGGAAATAAAACTAGATATACCATCACAAGTAGAACTGATTGCAGTAGAGATCGACACATCTGAAGGTAAAGTAATTGTAGCCAATTTGTACATGCCACCCAGATCAATACATGGGAAAGAGACGAATATGAGGACCTGACAGAGAGTACAATTCAGAGTGTAAGATCATTGCTACATAAAATGGAAGAGAAATCGGAAAGAATTATGCTAACTGGGGATTTCAATACAAATATAAATTGGAATACTCTAGATATAAATAGCCAAGAAAGCTGTTGGGATCAAAAGCTCCTGGATCTCGTACAAGAGTTTTTCTTAACGCAACATGTGAGGGAAACCACCAGAAAAAGAGGACTTGATGTACCTTCAGTGCTAGATCTAATATTTACAAGGCAAGAAAATGATATTGACAGTTTAATATATCACCCTCCACTTGGCAAAAGCAATCATGCAGTACTAAATTATAACTTCAGGATAGCATATGACATAGTAAACAGCAATGATAGTTACAAAAAGAGCCTAAACTATAAAAAGGGAAATTATCAAGACCTAAAGAAGTATTTCTTAGAAGTTGATTGGGAAAATGAGCTTAGAGGACAAGATTTAAATGCTGTATATGAAAAATTTTGTGAATTTTATGAAATAGGAGTCCAGAAGTACATCCCACAGCACAAAGAAGCAGATAAGAAAATACAGAAATGGTTCAATACAGAATGTAAAAAATCAAAAGAAAGAAGAGATTTGTTGTGGAATAGATACAGAAGACACAATAGTGAAAGGGCATATAATAATTACAAACAGGCAAGAAACGACTATAGAAGTATAAGGAGGGAAGCCCAAAAACAGTTTGAGGAGGATATAATAAATAAAAGTAGTGATCAACCAAAGCTGTTTTACAGCTATATTAGAAGCAAAACTAAAGTAAAAGATATAATACAATCCATTACGGACGAGGGAATCACTTATACACAAGAGAAAGATATTTGTGAAGCACTAAATAAGAATTTCCAATTAGTTTTTACAGAAGAAAAAAATTTTGAGAGCGACTATGTGGAACACGCATGTCCACACATACTACCAGATATACAAATAGCAGAAAAAGTAATACAGGAGGAGTTAAGTAGATTAGACAGAGGAAAAGCAAGTGGTCCTGATGAAATTTCATGTTGGGTATTACGAGAATGTGCAAAGGAGTTATGTAAACCATTATTTTTAATTTTCAAGAAATCCTTGAGTCAAGGTAAACTACCTGATATTTGGAAAAAAGCAAATATTGTCCCCTTATTCAAGAAAGGAAATAGACAAAATCCACTCAACTACCGACCAGTATCACTGACCAGTGTTGTAAGCAAGGTATTAGAAAAACTTATAAGAAAAGCTTGGGTAAATCATCTAGAAGAACACAGTATGATAACAGAAAGACAGTTTGGTTTCAGAAAAGGAAAATCATGTGTTACTAATCTGTTGAGCTACTATGTCAGAGTAGCAAACACAATACAGGAAAGGGAAGGATGGGTGGACAGTATCTATTTAGATTTCAAGAAAGCTTTTGACACAGTACCACACCAAAGACTTTTATGGAAACTGTACCATCAAGGAGGAATTCGAGGCAAACTGTTTTGTTGGATGCAAGACTTTCTCATAAAAAGAGAAATGAGGACAGTACTAAGAAGAAACTACTCATCATGGAAAGAAGTGACTAGTGGAGTACCACAGGGTTCAGTGCTGGCACCAATCATGTTTTTAGTGTATATAAATGATATAAACAGTAACACTGGAAATGAGAGCTATCTGAATATGTTTGCAGATGATGCAAAAATACAAAGGAGAATTACTAACACAGACTCTTGTAAAGAGCTACAAGAAGAATTAAATAAACTTCATGAATGGAGTAGTACATGGCAAATGGAATTCATTGTGGACAAGTGTCATGTAATGAAGTTTGGTAAAAGTGGAAAAAGACCTGATTGGGATTATAAGTTAGGAAATAAAACCCTATATACATCAGAAAGAGAGAAGGACCTAGGTGTGATTATCAATAACAGACTATCTCCGGCTGACCACATCAGCGAGAAGGTACGAAACATGTACACACTGTGTGTGTGTGTGTGTGTATATATATATATATATATATATATCCATCCACTATCCAATGTAATAGGACTAAAGGCATGTCCGGTAAGTGGTCTCGTCCGGAAAGTGGGCACCTGCATGCTGTACTGGTACTTAAGGTCTCTAACCCAGCCTAACTTTGAAAGCCACCTAAATAACTCCCCACTGGACATGCATAGCACTTATTTAAACCTATTTAAGACCATATTCACACCAATAATGGACATAAAGCATGAAATAAATGAAAAGGAACCAAAGAATGAGGAATTAGAAGTTACTGTACCTCAGCCAGAGTACTTACAGCACGTCTGTGACCGCCTTCTTAAGGCTTTGGCAGTGGTAAAAATGCTCTTGAACCATGTACAGTAATCCAGTGTTGTGCTGCACTTACAGTAATTCTTTCACTGTGAGTTATAATTGTTTAACACTACACATTGTTAATTGCACCACACCAGTTTCAACCGCCAGTTTGCACTCCACAGTTTATCCTTTGCACTCTAAATTCTAATTTCTTAACACTGCACAACACTGTAAATTCCCCTGTGGTCTACTGGCGAGATATTGCAGTTTATTCAGTGTTTATTCACCAAAAAAAAATGAGCACGTGTGGCATCCACACTGACAGGCATCCACTCGCGATCGAAGTTAAGCAGTAACTGTTGAGTGTTGGTCACGGGGAAACAGAGTTGCCAGATTGCAATGGCCACATTACCAAGCTCCTCAATTTTCATTACCAAATTTAACTTTTCATTATCAAATTCGTAAAGTTAGCATTTATTCTTCACTAATTATATATACAAGTAGAAGCACATGTAATCACTCTCCTTATAATTAACAGCATGTTGATTGTTTTCACACTATGTAGGCTAGCACATTAATCAGAGAGCAGACAATCCACCATCTCCATCCTGTGTATCCTCATGCATATGAAAAATCCATTTGGTAATGCATTATTCTGATTCATTACCAAACGAATTTTTCATTACCAAATTGGCCCACGTTTGGTAATGAAAAATACCAAATGGCAACCCTGACAGGGGAGGGGGGAGGAAGGAAGGGGTAAAGGGGCCATAGTGTAAACAGCTGTTCGGCACTGCGCAGCAATTTCTAATTATGGGAGGGGAAAAAAATCTTTTTTTTTTTTTTTTTTGGGGGGGGGTTGTTTTTTTGGCCATTTTTGGGTTCTGAAGGTACAGGTCCACAATGTCCAGTAAGTGGGGTGTCCGGAATGTGGGCGTCCGGATAGTATAGGGATTATTGTGTATATATATATATATATATATATATATATATATATATATCCATCCATCCATCCAATCCTGCATTGCCCCATGAGGAGCATAGGAGCCCGGGGCTAGGCAGTTGGTCCCAACATTTAAGATGAGAGTGAAGTATAATATATATATATTTATATAGGGACTATATATATATATATATATTTATATAGGGACTAATGTAAAGGAGTAGACTGTAGCACCAGTTGAGCAGGGCAGTACTCCCGAGGTGGATGGAAAGCTGATGACAGGGAGTGCTGGAGCTCCCGTTTCATCAGCCCTCAGGACTAGTTCCTGACCATCCCCCTTTGCTGAACTTTTTCAGTGTCTCAGTTACACAGAGAGTAGGCCAGCATGCTCTCCAGTACAAATTTCTCTAACTATCTTCACCAAACTACATGCACAGTAAACACTACACTTCCTATTCAAAATTTACCAAAAATGGCGTCATCTTATCAAGCCTCGGAGTCCCCAGGGGGGGGGACCATAAATGCCCCCACCACCGGCCTGTCTCCCGGTGACGACTCAAGGTGCCTGGAACCATGGTCTGACTCTCTTCTTCTTCATTTCTGCAACATTCGCGGCCTTTCCTCTAACTTTCGCTCTGTTGAGCACCACCTCTCCTCCTCTAAACCTCACCTTCTTTTTCTAACGGAGACTCAGCTGTCTGAGGCAACTGACAGCAAACCCTTTTCTGTATCCTCCTACTTTCTCTATACTCATTTCAAAGCCAAAGGTGGCTGTTGTGTATATATACGCAACGACTTATCTTGCTCTCGTGTTCCTGAACTTGATTCTTCTGAATTCTCCACACTCTGGCTTCGGCTTTCCTGTCATTCTCTGACTAAATATATCTGTGCTGTTTACTTATCCCCTAATTCTACTGACTATCAAAAATTCTTCGACTATCTTACTTCTACGATGGAACACATTCTATCCATTTCTCCTTTCTCTGAAATCTCCATTCTTGGAGATTTCAATGTTCACCACCACCTTTGGCTCTCCTCTCCTTTCACGGATCCACCTGGTGAACAAGCCTACATCTTTTCTATCCTTAATGACCTAGAGCACCTTGTACAGCACCCTACCCGTATCCCTGAACGCCTTGGAGAGAGCTCCAACATACTTGACCTCTTCCTCACAACTAATCCTTCTGATTACTCTGTTAATCTTTTCTCTCCGTTGGGCTCCTCCGATCACAACCTTATTACCTTAACCTGTCCTATCACTCTGGTACGGCCTGTGGACCCTCCAGGGAAACGTCGTCTGTGGCATTTTGGAGCCACGGACTGGGAGGCCCTCAGGCAGTACTTCTTTGATTTTCCCTGGAATGATTATTGCTTCCATGGCCGGGAGCCATCTGAGTGTGCCTTGCGCATTACAGAGGTTATTCTCTCGGGCATGGAAGCATACATTCCTTTCTCATATCCTTTGACTAATGCAAAAAAGCCTTGGTTTAATCACGCTTGTGCTAATGCTGTCCGCAACAAGGAGAGGGCCTACAAAAGGTACCGGAGCCAACCCACCCCTGAATCACATCATCTTTACGTTTCTGCCCGGAATCGTGCTAAGTCTGTTCTTCACTCTACTAAAAATAATTTCATCCATACTAAATGCTCTCAACTCTCCGACTCGAATTCTTCCCGCTCCTTCTGGCATCTTGCCAAAAATCTTTCTAACAACTTTACCTCATCATCCTTCCCTCCTCTTTTCTACTCTGATGGTTCTGTAGCTATTTCTTCTACTGATAAAGCAGATCTCTTTGCACAGACTTTCTCCTCCAATTCTACCTTAGACGATTCCGGTGCTGTTCCTCCATCACTTCCCCCCTCTGACTTCCTCATGGCTGACATTAAAATTTCTTCAGTTGACGTATTTTCTGCCATCACTGGCCTCAGTACTAACAAGGCATATGGGCCTGATGGGGTCCCTCCTGTTGTTCTCAAGAACTGTGCTTCTGTGCTTACACCCTGCCTAGGCAAACTCTTTCGCCTTTGTCTGTCAACTTGTACCTTTCCTTCTTGCTGGAAGTTTGCTCTCATTCAGCCAGTCCCAAAGAAGGGTGACCACTCCCAACCCTCCAACTATCGTCCAATTGCTTTAACGTCCTGTATTTCAAAAGTTTTCGAGTCAATTCTTAATAGAAAAATTTTAAAGCATCTTTCCTATCACAACCTTCTTTCCGATCGTCAGTATGGGTTCCGTCAGGGACGCTCCACTGGCGATCTTCTCACCTACCTTTCAGACTCCTGGTCATCCTCCTTTCGGGACTTTGGCGAAAGCTTTGCCATTGCACTTGACATCTCAAAGGCTTTCGATCGAGTCTGGCATAAATCTTGAATTTCCAAACTGCCCTCCTACAGTTTCTGTCCTTCTATCTGTGCCTTCATCGCTAGCTTCCTTTCTGGTCGTTCTATAGCCGCTGTTGTAGACGGCCATTGTTCTTCTCCTAGATCTATCAACAGTGGTGTTCCTCAGGGCTCTGTCCTATCACCAACTCTCTTCCTTTTATTCATCAATGATCTTCTAAGCTGTACATCTAACCCTATCCACTCATACGCTGGTGACTCCACCCTTCACCTTTCCATTCGGTTCCCGCAACGCCCATCTCAACAGTTACTTCAACAAGCAAGGGATGAGGCTGTGGCACACCTAATGTCTGATTTGGCTCGTATCTCTGACTGGGGTAAAAATAATATGGTTGTCTTTAATGCATCTAAGACTCAGTTCTTACACCTATCAACCCGACAAAATCTTCCACAGGTATACCCACTAATGTTTAATAATATTCAGCTTAATCCTGCATCATCCTTGAACATGCTTGGGGTTTCATTTACTCGGGACTTATCTTGGAAAGATCATATTACATCTCTTGTAAAATCTGCTTCCAGGAGATTGGGTGTGCTAAGCCGACTCCGCTCTTTCTTTACCCCTGCGCAATTGTTGACTCTATACAGGGGTTTTATCCACCCCTGTGTGGAGTACAACTCTCATGTGTGGGTAGGCTCCCCACATACAGCTCTTCTCAATAGGGTGGAGTCAAAGTCTTTTCATCTCATTAACTCTCCTCCTCTTACTGACTCCCTTCAACCTCTGTCTCTTCGCCGCACTGTTGCATCTTTATCTCTTTTCTATCGCTACTTTAATGGTCACTGCTCCTCTGAACTGTCTGCTTGCATTCCTCCACCTCTACGACAGGCGCGTAGCACCCGTCTGGCAGCAAACTCTCATCCTTTTTCTGTCCAACTCTCTAATGCAAGAGTTAACCGTTACTCCCAGTCTTTCATTTATGCAACAGGTCAGCTCTGGAACTGTCTCCCTCTGTCTGTATTTCCTGCTGCCTATGATCTCCAGTCTTTCAAACGCAGTGTGTCCAGGCATCTCAAAATGATTGGATCTTGAATTTGGCTCTATATTGTATTTTGTTTTTCTCTTGGAGGGAACTGTTACTGCGGGCTCATGGCCTTTGGTTCCTTCTTCCTCGCATAAAAAATATATATATATATATATGTAAATAGGTGGGGGCGCTCACCATCCACTCACTTGTAGTGCTGCTCTTGGGTGACTGCCCTTTCCTCCCTGCCTTCCTTCCCTTTTCTGTCTTTCTTTTCATCATTCTTTCCTCTTCCATCTGACTGTGGCTGACTCTACACTGAGTGACAAGCGAAATGGTTTTTTGTACACCAGGACACCATTTACTACGCTGGGTGGTAGCCATATAACCACCTTATGACACCTGGCAGTGTAGTGGGTAATTAGGGTACAGTACTCCAATCAGCTTGAGCCTGTGTAGGTTTATGTCCAGGAGATGGTTGGGGTTTATTACTCATGTAATGCCACTCAGGAATGAGTGAGGCTGGTCACTTTCATCTTAACCCCTAAAATACCATGACTGACAGTCGTCAGTTTGCCACTTAGAGTCCTGTGACTGATGATTGTAGAAAATCTGCCAGAAACTGACGAGCACTAAGCCGTTTTTTTATTTAAATGGTTCCTACCCTGTCAGAACAAGGGGATGAGGTGGTGGGAAGGAAGATCCCGCCCCATCACCAGGTGTGTGGGGGGACCCCCCGCAGCCACTTCTCCACCTCCCTCTGGCTGATTGGATACAGCCCGCTCTGTCCCCTACCACCCAAAGTACACACCAATACCACATCTACATTGTGGAGGGGGGTGTTTCATGCCTGCTCTTCCTTGCATTGGGGGTGTGTCACATCCCCCCCTCACCCCTATCAGAAACCCTCCACCCCACCCCCACCTTCCTCCTTCCCTATCCTTTGTCCTGAATGTGGCACAGAAATTTCCATGCCATGAATGGCTTGTGTTTGTCTGCTCACACCTAAATAACCCCCACACCACCTCTGCCCTGCATTAGAGGTATGTCTCACCCTCACATGAGACCCCCCATCTCCACCTCCACCTCCATCCCTCTCTCCCTCTCTCCCTCCCTATCCTTTATACCGAATATCATGCGGTAATTTCCCTGCAATGATCCGCTTCTAATCCTTACCACTTGACTTTGATTGATGCCTATAAGAGTTTGTTAGAAGTTTATAGTAATTTATGTAAGGTTATTAGCTTTCATGCTGACTCCTGCACCTAATTTCATCAAGAGAAACATATTTTACATTGAATTCATTGATTTTGGTAAGGTTCTTTTGCAAAAATTAGGTTTTTGGCAGATTTTTGAATTTTGGATTTTTTTTTTTTTCATCAGTAGAAACATATTTTAAATTGACTTCATTAATTTGGGTAAGGCTATCTAGCAAAAATTAGGTTTTGCTGATTTTTTCCAGTTTTTTCTCTTACCGCAAGGGAGGACTTTTATAATCTTTGACAGGCTGTTTTCCGGTAATTAGGCCTAGGGGACTGAAATTAGCATTTTCAGGTGTGTAGCCTCTGTGGTACGGTGGTAAAATGAGTGTTTTCACACACTGGAGAACAAGGGTTCGTTCCCCACCAGGGTAAAAATCTTTGGGAGTGTTCTCCTGGCCATGTACTGCTTGGCAGACATAAGGGATGCTGTGGTTGAACCAGTGTCATTAATATGCCTGCATCCAGTCGGCTTGCGCGGGCCGATTACACTTGGTTCACAGACTACATACACATTCAAAGCCACTCCAATGCAACAATTACACATTACAAGCACTTCACACCCTACATGCAGTCTCTACCAGACAGCCTAAACCACTTGGTAGAGATACATTGGCTGTATCGTCCCCACTTCGGTTGGGATAGGCTGGTCCTGCAGTGGATACTCAAATGGCTGATGGTGACGATGAACTTCAAGCACTCCAGATATAAACTTTTACATTGGTAAAATGTGAAAAGACCCCAAATTGTGGCTGGGGTCGATTACAGCCTCAGAAAAATTTGGTCACTAGAGGTTAAATGTCAGGACCAACTTGCCTAGTCCCGAGCTCCTACTCTCCTCATGGGGCAATGCAGGATTAGATGATGTATGACGTATATATATATATATATATATATATATATATATATGTACACACAAATACATATCATATATATATATATGAGGCCGCGCATGCGAGTTTGTACCAAGCGCCACCTAAGCCGATCATGTGTTTTCATGTTATATCACTATTTTGACCCTTCTTTTATATCCCAGGCATGTCGCTTGCTACAATTTTGAACTAGACATAAGGTTGAAAGTCCTCTAAAATACAACACTGAAATCGATTTGTGAGGTGAGGGTGGGTGACAGACCACCAGCACGGGCGAATTTATACCAGGCGACACCGACAGGGTGAGTCACTGCCAATCCACTTGCTATACACTGTTAGCTGTTGTTACCATCGAACAATTGTTATGAATTTAATTTTAATTTATGTACCAGATTATTAAGTAAATTTTGCAAATGCTCTGACATGGTAAATAAGGTCAGTATTGTTTCTCGTTAACCCAGAAACTGTTATGCTAATGATAGGGCTACGTGCTATTTTCAGCGTTTCCAGCGCATGCTGTTGGCGGTACAGTGAAGGCCCAGTTTAGCCTTGTATGTCATTCTCCGCGTACAAAAGCTACATTTTTCCTTTTGTGCGTGTGTGTGTGTGTGTGTGTGTGTGTGTGTGTGTGTGTGTGTGTGTGTGTATTTACCTATTTGTATTTACCTATTTGTAGTATACAAGAATTGAGCAATGCTCGTGTTGTCCTGTCTCCATATCCACATTTATCAAGTCTGCCTTTACACACATGAATGTTTTTCTCATGCACCACCTCTTTGTCTAAGTCATTCCATATATTTAAGTATTTACCTAATGTATGCCTAATTGTGATATACACGGAGTGTACTATGCTCGTGGGTTTCCGTCGCTGTTTCTCAATAAGTCAAATTTAGCTTTAAACTCGTTTAAGTTTTTAGACTGGACGATCTCTTTGTCCAGGCTATTCCATAAGTCTGTAAGGAAAGCTATATTTCTTGATATCCTTCAAGCAGCTTGACTTTTTCAATTTCATTCCATGTCCTCTTGTTGCTCTCTTATCCCATACAAACAGATCTTCATTGTCAATTTTATCTACTCCCACCATGGTCCTGAATACTGCAATCATGTCTCCCCTCTTTCTCCTTTCCTCTAAGGAAGGCAAATCCAGTTTTTCCAGCCTCTCTCTGTATGACAGGTCTGTCAGACTGAGGACCATCTTGGTTGCTGTTCTTTGTATTCTCTCAATCTTGTTTATATCTTTCTTTTTGTGTGGGGACCACACTACCGCTGCATATTCTAACCTGGGGCGGATCATGGCCACTATCAATTTTTTCATCATCTCCTCATCCATATAATGAAATGCTACTCTTATGTTAGTCAGGAGTTTATAAGTCTCTCCAACTATCTTGTTAATGTGCTTTTCTGGTGACAAACTATCTTGGACCAGCACTCCCAAATCTTTCTCTTCTCTCCTTTTTGTGATTAATTCATTACCCAACAAATAATTCAGTGATGGCCTCCTGGTACTTTTACCCATTTCCAATATTTTACATTTCTTTACATTAAATTTCATTTCCCACGTCCGGCTCCAATCGTGTATCCTATCCAAATCCTCCTGCAGTATTTTACAATCCTCCTCAACCTCTACCTTCCTCAAGATCTTTACATCATCAGCAAACAGACTTGCATAACTGTTCACTCCATCTACCATATCATTTACGTAAATCAGGAACATTACTGGCGCCAACACCGAGCCTTGAGGGACTCCACTTGTTACTTCCCTCCATCCAGACATCTTATCCTTTATTACTGTCCTCATTTGTCTGTCTCTCAAAAAGTCTCTCATCCATTCCAGAAGTTTCCTCTTCAGTCCTCCTATATATTCTAGTTTCCACATTAGTCTCTTATGAGGTACCTTGTCAAAGGCCTTCTCTAAGTACACACAATCCACCCAACCATCTCTCTCCTGTACCACGTCAATCGCTCTAGAGTAAAAACTCAACAAGTTAGAAACACATGACCTTCCACTTCTGAATCCAAACTGACATTCAGCCAAAATATTCATCTCTTCCAGATATTTTATCCATCTGTCTTTCAGGATTCTCTCACACAATTATGCGACCATGCTGGTTAGAGACACTGGTCTATAATTCAGGGGTTCTTCCCTGTTTCCTCCCTTGTAAATTGGTACCACATTTGCCCTCTTCCATTCTTATGGCACTTTCCCCTCTTCCAGTGAGCATGCGATTAAACTGTGAATTTTATCCGCCAGTTGTTGTCTGCATTCCTTCAGTACCCAAATAGAAATTCCCTCAGGTCCTGGGGTTTTCCTTACATCTTGAGTTTCCAGTAATTTATACACTTCCTGTACCTCTACTTTTATATCTTTTATCACCGGAACATTTCTAATCACTCTCTCCCCTTCCACAAGCTCCTTTTCTTTAGTGAAAACTGAATGGAAACGCTTGTTCATTATTTCTGCTTGCATTGCCGCATCCTTAAAGACCTCTCCTTCTACTTTCAGTTTGGTGATTCCTTCCTTTTGTTTCAGTTTGCTAAGATGCGAATAAATGTGTTTGAATGGATGAGTAAATGGAGAGTGAGTCGTCCTGTCTCGGCTACCTCCCTTTCCTTGGGGGAAGCAGCCTAGGTATATAGATAGATAGATAGAAAACAGTTTGGGTTCATCCTTACATTTGTCTATTATACCTTTTTCAAAATTCCATTCTTCTTCTCTACGTATTCTTGTGTATTCATTTCTTGTTTTTATATTCTTCCTTTGTTCTGTTGTTACCTCTCTTTCTCCAATTGTTCCATGCCTTATCTCTCTCTTTTTTTGCTATCATACTCCTTCTATTAAACCACTCCTTTTTCCTGTTTTCTTTCCCTCTTACTCTTGATACAAATTTTTCCACTCCCAAATTATAGAGGTCTAGAAAGATATCCCACTTCCTCTGTATCTCTCTTGTTTCTCTTAATTTTCTCCAATCCGCATTTTCAAAAAAGTTTCTCAATCCTGTAAAATTTGCTTTCCCAAAGTTGTATCTTCCCTGTCTATGAAGCTCGTCTCTTGGCTCGACGTTCCCTATTAACATCTGGAACTTAATGACCACATGATCACTTTTTCCTAGATGACAGAGATATTTCAATGATTCTATTACATCGGGTTCTTTGGTGAACAGTAAATCTAACCTTGCTGGTGTGTCCTCACCTCGAAACCGTGTCTCTTCTTTGACCCATTGTGTCATCACATTATTCATTATTATATTTAATAACATAGTGCCCCACGAATCCTCACCGCCTCCCAAGTACCATTCCTCCCAGTTCACCTCTTTACAGTTAAAGTCACCCACCAAAATTATATTATTGCTTTTCTCAATTATTTTTTGCAAATAGCTAGCCATATCTGACAACTTCTCATGGAATTCGTCATCCTTCCATGCTCTCGTCTTTGGGGGAATATACACTACCACCATATCTCTCTTAACATTCTCTCCAGTTTCTAATTTCATATATATCACTTCAGCCCTGCCTTCTCCCATTTCCACAGTATCTACATTTATGTTGTTCTTCACTGCTATCATCATTCCTCCTCCCTTTTTTTCTTTTCTGTCTTTTCTCCACAGTTTGTATTTACCATCTCCCAAATGAACATCAATATCTTCTCTTAATTTGGTCTCTACAAAGCACATGACATCAGGTTCATGGTCTCTCAAGAAATCGTTAATTTCAATCCTTGTCGATATGAAACCATCAGCATAAGTATATATCACCTTCAAATTATTTTTGACGTTTTTAATACCCTCTTCTCTCCTACTCTCTGTCCGTACTACTTCCTCAACTTCTGATCTTTCCCAGCCATCCCCCTTAGTTTCCTTCACTTCTATTTCCTTAAATACCACTTCCTTACTTTCATATCCATTATTCTCCAAAAAAGAGTATTACATTCTTCCTTTGTCCTCTTATCATTTTTTTCCTTTACTTCTTCCTTTAATGATTTTAAAACTTCTCTTTCTTCTTCGTTCAGATCTTTTCTTATAATATTTTCCATCCCCGCCTCTTTGCTTAATTTCCAGGTCACTTTAAGTATCTCATTTATCACACTTTCTGATGTAAACTTGACTCTCATTGGTCTTGCTTCCCCTTTCTTATAAGGCTCTATCCTCCTTACTTCCTCAATTTCTTTTACCCACTTGTCTCCTTCGGGGTCAATCTTGCCTAATATTCCTCTCACCAGGTTCGTGTCTGTCTCTCGTGTGTGTGTGTGTGTGTGTGTGTGTGTGTGTGTGTGTGTGTTCATTGTGCTCTTAATGTCTTCTGATAGTGAGTATGTTGATGACCCTACCGCTGGGCCTTCAGGGGTGCAAGAGAGCAGCCCTGCTGAAGGCTCCAAGTCTTTTAAAGTGGCTGTTTTTTACACCCACAAAGCTCGCCCTAGTCTTATGGATAAAGCACATGGTGTCAGTGTGGCTGCTTTGGAGAGCAGTGATAGTCATAGTGATAATGGTGCTGCTAGTGTGCCGTAATGTGAGGCTGCTGGCGATGGTGATATGGCACCTGGTGCCATAGTTCGTCGTGGTGAAAGTGATGGGTTTGTTGTGATGATAGTGATGATGCTGGTGATAATGTTGGATGTGTGGCACTACCTGAGGGCACTGGGGGTGGTGATAATGCACGTGGTGGCCTAGTGCATTATCACCACCCCCTAGTGCATATTTGATGTCTTTATGTCCATTATCAACTATGTACTGAATGGTTTTGTGATCACGAACTTTTAGTGAAAATTCTGTCACACTAGGAAAACAGGTGTTTTCTCTTGCTCTAATTGGTTTATCCAAAATCTGTTTATATATTCTTAATCTGCATCCTTTCCTCTTTACTATATATTTTTAATGGAGTCTGTAGCATTATTAATAATGGAGTTATCCTTCGTTGAAGTTGAATACTAAAAATCGCCGATTTTCTGCATTTCGAAAAAAACTATAATTTCGTATATTTGCTTATATTATTTTCAGTGATTAACAACATGGGCATATTTGGCATACTTTACCCTTCATTATGGTCTTTGAATGAAGTCTTTAGCTTTAAAAACAACGGAGTTATGATCGTTTCAATATTCGCAAACTTTAAACGCGATTTCTGGCTTTTTAAAAAAATGTCGCTTGGTACAAACTCGCACGCGCGGCCTCATATATATATATATATATATATATATATATCTGTCTATCTATCTATTGCCAGACACCTTAATGCCACAAAAAAAATAATCTCCATGTCACCCTGTCCCCCGCCATTTCACTGCCCTGCTCCCATTTCACACCCCCCTCACTCATATACCTCTCCACTCCATCCCTCCATCTCATCCTTGGCCTTCCCCTCCCTGTCTGCCCCTCCACCTCACTCACATACACTCTCCTCATCAGTCTCTTGCTCTCTGTCCTCTCCACATGGCCAAACCACCTCAGTGTGTTTCTCCTAATGCTTCTCATCACATCCACATCCACACCACAACGCTCCTTCACATCCTTATTTGTCAGTCTGTCTCTCCATGTGACTCTACACCCTCCTCTCAGGTAACTCATGTCCACTGCTCACACTCTTGACTTGTGTCCCTCCACCAATGTCCAAGTTTCACTTCCATACATCACAGTCGGTACCACAATACTGTCATGTAATAACTTTTTCACATCCATGCTCACTTCCCTATTTCTTATCACTGTCTTCAAGGAACCAGCAACCTTTCCTCCTTGTTGTACCCTTTCAAGCACTTCACCCTCCAAACCTCCATCCTTACTCATCACACTGCCCAAGTACTTAAACGTACTCACATTTTCCATTTCCTGATCATCCAACCTCACTCTACATTCACTGACTTCACCTCTCTCAGAGACCATAACTTTACTCTTCCCTACATTCACCTTTAAATTCCATTTCTTACACACTCTTCCAAATTCATTCACCAAGCCTTGCAGCTCCCCTTTGTCTTCACTTGACAACACAGTATCATCTGCAAACAACAGTACAGGGAGTTTCCAAACACTGCCCTCTCTCATTAGGGCCACTCCAACATCCACTGCCCTACCTTGTATCTCTTTTATAACCCCATCCATATAGAGATTGAACAACCATGGAGACATGACACATCCCTGTTTCAACCCAACCTTCAAATAGAAAAATTCAGTTTACTATCCACATGCCTTGAAGCCTTAGCACCCTCATACATACTCTTCACAGCATTCAGCAACTTCCCATCTACTCCATATGTTCTTGATACTTTCCACAATCCTTGTCTATCCACCCTGTCATATGCTTTCTCCAAATCCATGAAGGCCGCATACAACTTCTTTCCCTACTCTAGACACTTTTCCACTAAAGATCTAAGAATGAATATCTGATCTACACAATCTCTTCCCTTCCTAAAGCCTCCCTGTTCTTCTCCAACTAATTCCTGTTATTTCCCTAACTCTGTCAATAGGTGTCCTACTGTATACTTTTCCTGTTACACTAAGAAGACAAATGCCCCCATGATTACCACACTTCTTTTTCCTCTTTCCCCTTGTACAAGGGAATAATTATACCTGACTTCCAATCCTCTGGGACTTTACCTTCCTCCCAGGCCAATCTGCACATCTTCCACATTCCTTCTACAACTCTCTCTCCCCCATGCTTCATCATTTCACCACACACTCCATCAATTCCTGGGGCTTTCCCCATTTTGACCTTCCTCAATGCATCCACAACTTCCATCCTACTGATTCCTTCCTGTCTTCTCACCTCCCTCCTTCTCGCAGCCATTCCCCAGCAACTTATACTCACATTACTTTCATTCTCTGTGTTCAACAATTCCTTAAAGTTTTCTCTCCATCTGCTCACTTTTTCTACCTTCTCAACTAGTAAATTACCATTTTTATCTTTCACTCCCCTACTAACTTCACTACCGTACCACCCTGTTTGACTCTCTTTACCTGTTTCCAGAACATTTTCTTACATTCCCTCCACTTGACACTCAAATTCCTTCCAAATTCCTCATCCACCCATTTCTTACTCTGTCTTACTAATCTTTTCACCTCTCTCTTCCTTTTGTACATATAAGTCTCTCTTCTGCCTCTCAACTTCTTCCACGCCCCTATTTCTCATCCATTCATTATATGCTTTCTTCTTTTGTGCCACAACCTGTCTCACCTCTTCAGTCCACCATGCTGTTTCTTGTACCCCCTTTCGTCTTCTCCTCACCCCACACACCACCTCACATGCTGCACATATTTCCTCTGTGAATGTCTTGCACACACCTTCCATGTACCCCATCTGCTTCAAATCATATTTACCCAATCGTTCCTCCACTTCTCTCTTATATTCTGCCTGTTTCTCATCCTCTTGTAACCTTTCCACTCTCCTTACATTTACTCCTTCCTCCTGTCCTTCCCTTCTTCAATTTCTCTATTTTACTTGGACCTTGAACAGAAAGTCCACTCCCCCAACCTCTGTATGCTCTTCCATCCATTACACAGCTTCGCATCCTTTCATCCACACACACATAATCAATCATTGCCTTCCTTTCATTCAGTTCACCACCCATCATTCTCATCACTCACCATGTATACCTGTGGATCATCTTGTGCCTGAAGAGGGTATTGGCTATCACCAACCCCCTCCCAGCACAAATGCCCCCTAAAACACTGCCATTCTCATTTATCTCAGCAGGCACACCACACTCACCAACTACTCCATCCACCTTGACATTCTCTACTTTACCATTCATATCACCAATCAAAAACTCTCTCTCATTCATTTCAAACTTTTCCATGCACACTTCCACATTTGCCCAGAACTCTTCTCTCATTCTGCTTGCACGATCTTGTGTTGGCGCATACTTGCACACAATCGCCCACATTTGTAGTCCAACTTTCAGTCTTACCCACAAAATCCTTGAGCCAACTGATCCATACTTTCTTATATTTTCCTTCCATCTGTTACTCACAACAATACACACTCCTTCTTTTGCCATCTCATTCTCACCTACTCCTGCACATATACCCCATCCATACTTCCATTCTCTTACACTCTCACCTTTCCATTTAGTTTCAGATAATCCACATACATCCACTTTCACACCCTCAAGCACCTGGACAATCTCTCTCACTTTCATGTCATCATTTGCACCCCTTACATTCCAGGTCGCCATCCGTTTCATGTCCTTTGTACAGTCCTTAGTCATCATCTTTTGATCCGTCCTGGTCCGAGGCTTCTTGTTCTTATTTTCAGTTAGTTGTTTTCCGGGGAGGGGCACTAACTCTCCGCCAACCCACTTGCTGTCACGTAGGGAACACTTGTTGGTTGGTTATAAGGTTACCACCCAGTGTTGTATATATATATATATATATATATATATATATATATGTATATGTACCTACATATTGAGCCTCCGTGGTACAGTGGTAAAATGTGTGTTTCGTACACTGAAGAACGAGGGTTCACGCCCCGCCAGGGTAATAAACTTTGGGAGTGTTCTTCTGGCCATGTACTGCTTGGCGGACATAAGGGGTGCTGTGGTTGAACCAGTGTCGTGTACTTTAAAGTATGCTTGCACCCAGTCAGCTTGCGTGGGCCAATTACACTTGGTTCACAGACTACACACACATCCAAAGCCACTCCAACACTACAATTACACTTACAAGCACTTCTCACCCTACGTACAATCTCTACCAGACAGCTTAAGCCACTTGGTAGAGATACATTGGCTGTATCATCCTTACTTTGGTTGGGATAGTCCGGTCCGGCAGTGGACACTCAAACGGCTGATGAGATGAGATGAGATTATATATATATATATATATATATATATATATATATATATATATATATACAGTACCCTCGCGTCCAACACGGTAATATTGTCATGCATGGGTCACGTGTTGGACCAAGAACGTGTTGGACAAACAATAGAGCTTATGGGGAAAAATGAAATTATGTCAGCAACCCTAGGAAAAGTCACCCTAAATACCTACCATATACCTATACATATATTGGTACTATTGTAATTATAATAAATGGTACTGTGCTATGAATGATAACTAACCTTTTAGGATAGTGTTGGTGGGCTTGCTGGGAATGGAAGGTGGTATCCAAGGCTGTAGGTAGTCCTACTGGGTCCCCGGAGGATGGCTGCTGGCGTCACTAGCGGGTAATGGCTGTTGCTCCTCCTCAACCTCCCTCATAAATCCTTCGAAATCACACGCAGAATCACTATCTTCATCCACAGCCATGGAAAGTCCTGCTTCTGCCTGTCCTAGCATTCTGTAATCCTCGGCAAAGGGCATGCTTCTCACACTGTTGCCAGAGCCCCGTCTCGTGACTGTGGAAGGTGATCGCTGTCGCTGACTCAGTAGAGAATAAGGAGAAGCAACTTTGTTTATAAATTGGTACACACGCCGATGAGAAGGTTTTCAAAACGATTGATATTTATTCTAAAATATTAATATGTATTCAGTGTCAGGCTAAATGTTCAATACTGTGGTACGATACATTCTCTGTCGAGTCGCCTGGGTTTTGGTCACACTGTTTTGCCCGTCGTATCCTCGACAGGAATCCATCCTGATGAATTCCAAATGCCTGTGGTATCGTCAGATATTTTATCACGTTACCGTTCCGATTTACCATCGTATCCTCGGCAAACCTGGTATGAAGTGCCGTGTGATAGCCTTTGGCTGCCAGGATCTTGTCTTGGTTTTTTATTATGGTCCTCACGTTGGCTTCATTCATGTCGTAGGCCTTGGCAATGTCAACTTTCCTCTCCCCTTTCTTCTTCCTCTCGATGCTTTCTAGCTTGGTGGCCTGAGGGAGGTGCCGACGCTTCTTGGGGTTCTCAGAAGGCTTCCTAGGCATCGTGAGCAGGGTAAAATGCAGTAACAAGGGCAGAAAATGCAGCAAGAAAAAAGCACCTTCCAATGCGAATTATGCGACTGAGTGGCGCTGTGGCGTGAGAAATTTAAACAAAACATCATGTGACAGCAGAAGCGTTTTTAATTGGGTGGCATCATGATGATGTCTCGATAGCGGGCGGGGAAGGCTACTTGATCAGAAGTTTTCATTGGCTATCATCATAATGGGAACGTCCATTATGACCGTGTTGGACTGGGGGTGATCGTGCTAGAGGTGAACTCTGCGGATTTCGCCCACTTCTCGGAGCTCTGTGCGTGTTATGCTAACACACTTGTGTTGCAGTAATTAAATTGTATTAAATAATACTAATTATTTGCTCTCCGTCCTGGACGTGAATCGTGCTGGACTAACGCGTGTTGGACGTGAGGGTACTGTATATATATATATACAGTACAATCCCAGTTAACCGGGTGGCTTGGGGAATTTACCTTGCCGGTTACAGATTTTTCCCGTATTTCTGATTTTCAAGTCAAATCTATACAAAGGCTATCACAGCAGTAAATGCAGTTCAGGTACTCACCAGTCACATTAGGGGTTACACTAAGAGATTCCACCTGAAAAACTGCCTTGTAAACACACACCATGGTCATAACGGACGTGCGTGCAATGTCGAGCAATTTGCAGTACTGCAAATTGCACCAGTCCATTGTTTACCGAATTACTGTATTCATTATATGTACTGTACTCATAAAAATTGAAAAATAAAATAAAGAAATAAAAGCTTGAACATTTATTAGTGAACTGATGATGTGTTAAGACTGCACTGTAGAATTAGCACGACACCTGTGCCCCCACGTGAGTTTGTTTACGTTTCCGACTGTTCTTCTTCTTCCCCACCTGACCTCCATCACTCCACCCCTCACCCGCCACTCAGCTGTTTTGCAGAAAATAAAATAAATGATGTACGTATGAAATGCAGGCATATTATTTATTTATTTTTCTTCCAACAAAGTAAACTTTCATTTCTATTAACATTTATATTCAGCCATTAGTGTTTTATAATGATCGCCTTTTTCAAGTCTGTTGCATATGTCCAGCTTCTGTTTCAAGGTAAGCACGATACGCTTACGTTTAGTTTGCACTTTAGGCATTTTGGAGTGTACAAATTACCGTCTATCAGAGGAACACAATAGCAAGAGAGCTTGTTTACTGTCTGGTGGCAAAATGCAGACTGGTGATTTTTGGAGGGTGTGGAGGATGACTGAATTCAAGTAGGGGAAAGAGGGGGAGAGGAGGGGTGGTTAAGAGGATTTGCTAGGGATTTACATTAGCCGGAAATGCCTTCACCTCGCTTTGTCTGACTTCACCCAGCCTCGCATGACGCAATCAAACGGCGGTTTGGCAGTCCATTCAGATTGGGGCACAGTTATAACTTACTGACATTTTTACCAGCCCTTGAATTTTCCCGTTGTTCTGAGTATTCCGTTTGTCTGGATACCGGATAGCTGGGATTGTACTGTATGTATATATATATATATATATATATATATATATATATGGAGCCTCTGTGGTACAGTGGTAAAGTGTGCGTTTTTGTACACTGAAGAACGAGGGTTTGCTCTCCGCCAGGATTATAAACTTTAGGAGCGTTCTTCATGCCACTTACTGCGTTGGCGGACACAAGGAGTGCTGTGGTTGAACCAGTGTTGCATACTGTAAAGTATGTTTGTACCCAGTTGGCTTGCGCGGGCCTATTACACTTGGTTCACAGACTACACACACATCCAAAGCCACTCCAACACAACAGTTACACTTACAAGCGCTTCTCACCCTACATACAGTCTTTACCAGACAGCCTAAGCCACTTGGTAGAGATACATTGGCTGTATCGTCCCCACTTCGGTTGGGATAGGCCGGTCCTGCAGTGAACACTCAAATGGCTGATGAGATGAGATACATATATATATATATATATATATATATATATATATATATATACACACACACAGTGGAATCTCATATTTCAATGGGCATATGTACCTAAAAATCACCGCAAACTTCAAATAATTGAAATTTAAACTGAACTTCACATGGGAAAAATTAGTTTGGGTCCGGGGCCTCCGAACCTAACTATCTAAAATCATGATTTTTTGCCCACACCCCCTGTAAACTTAATGAACTATAATTGTGGTTAAGTAACTGTAGTTCTGCATTTTATTGCCATACTGTCAGCAACTGTATACTTGGTGTATTTCTGCCCTTTCCTGTATTGCCATTTCTCCTTTGGCTGCGTAGATTTAGAGGTGCCAGGCTGCTCTTGTCCGTTACCACTGCTACCCGAAGAACCACTCTTGCTTGCCATCTTGAAACAGGTAAGTTGCAACAAAAATACAAAGAAAATACATACAACTGAATTGCAGTGAAATGCATGTCCACATGTGGAAGGTACAGGCTTAAAGTGCAGCACTTGGCTGTAGAGGGCTGGCTGCTGGCAGGACAGTCACAAGGTGGCTGCGACAACAGAGCATCGGCATGCACATGGCTTGTTGTTGTTGATGCCTACTCTCATCCGGGAGCTCTTGTCCTTAAACAACATGACTTATTTTTTTTCTGTCTCTTTTGTTCATTTCTATGTTGCTCCTTATATTCATAATTACCATACTTCTCTTCGTTTCAGTATTCTGCCCACTGTATTTGCTACCACCTGTAATTCATTTTGTTTTAGTATTTCTACTATTGATTCTTTTCCTTTAATTTCTCTTGTTATATCTTCGAGTTATTAAAGTATTGATTAGTTAATAATAAGTATGTTTATAGAATGACGGGGAATTGTCCTGACGGGAAATCGTCCATGTTTTGACGGGGAATTATCTGACAGGCAAATTGACTTGACGGTGAATTGTCTTAGAACCATATCATCGTATGCTTCATATACTATGTGAATAAATGATGTTGATTTTCATTCTCTTCTTGACACGTCACATACGATATTAGGTTAGGCTCATACTTCTTATAATTTTCCTTCATTTCTAGCATTTTGGTTCACATCAAAAATATTATCTTTGCTTGTTTTGGTTGGAGTCTGGCCCTGAGAGCACATGTCACATACGATATTGGGTTAGGTTCATACTTTTTCTTATAATTTTCCTTCACTTCTTGCATTTTGGTTCGCATCAAAAATATTATCTTTGCTTGTTTTGGTTTGAGTTTGGCCCTGAAAGCATCAAAATACGCGACTTTTGCATCGAAAAGTACGGTAGGCAGACCACTCCAAAATGCATCGAAATTTGATTAATCGAATTCTAAACTGTCGAAATTTGATATTCCACTGTTTATATATATATATATATATATATTCACTCTCATCTTAAATGCCGGGACCAACTGCTTAGCCCCGGGCTCCCGTGCTCCTCATGGGGCAATGTAGGATTGGATGGATGGATGGAATATATATATATATATATATATATATATATATATATATATATATATATAAATATATATATATACAGTAATCCCTCCAATATCCGACGTAATAGAGCCATAGGCAGGTCTGGATAGTGGTCCTGTCCGGATATTGGGCCCCAGCCTCCTGGACTTGTACTTATGGACCCTAACTCAGAAAAACACCTATACAACTCCCTCTGGAAATGCATTGCATCTATTTAAGACCCAAATCACACCAATAAGGGACATAAAAGACTGAAATAAATGCAAAAGAACCATAAAATGAGGTTTTAGAGGTGAGTTTATACAATATTAAACATTCTGGGTACTTACAAGTCCCTTGCTCCTGGACTGGTTTGAACCACCAGTTTGCAGTCCACAGTTAATCCTCTACACTCTAAATTCTAATTTCTTAACACTGCACAACACTGTAAATTCCCGTGTGTTCTAGTGGCGAGGTATTGCAGTTTATTCACTGTTTATTCACAAAAAACAAGCACCTGTGGCTTGCACTGCAATGAGCATCTGCTCTCGATCAGAGTTAGACTGTGACTGTTGATGTTGGCGGGGTAACAGAGTTGCCAGATCGCAACAGCCACATTACCAATCTTCTCAACTTTCATTACCAAATTTAACTTTTCATTACCAAATTCGTAAAGCTAGCATTTATTCTTCACTAATTATATATCTATCTATTTATTGCCAGACGCCTCAATCCCGTTTGGGGTGGCCACAAACAAATCGCCTCCAAGTCGCCCTGTACCCCGCCATTTCACTGCCCTGCTCCCAACTCACACCCCCCTCTCTCATATACCTCTCCACCCCATCCCTCCATCTCATCCTCGGCCTCCCCCTCCCTCTTCCCCCCTCCACCTCACTCACATCCACTCTCTTCGTCAGTCTTTCACCCTCCATCCTCTCCACATGGCCAAACCACCTCAGTGTGTTACTCATAATGCTCCCTATCACATCCACATCAACACCACAACGTTCCTTTATATCCTTATTCGTCAGCCTATCTCTCCATGTGACTCCACAGGCTTCTCTTAAATAACTCATTTCCACTGCTCTCACTCTTGACTTGTGTCCTTCCAACAACGTCCAAGCTTCACTTCCGTACGTTAGAGTTGGTATCACAATACTGTCATGTAGTAACTTTTTCACTTCCATGCTCACTCCCCTGTTTCTTATCACTGCTTTCAAAGAACCAGCAACCTTTCTTTCCTGCTGTACCCTTTCAAGCACTTCACCCTCCAAACCTCCATCCTTACTCATACAAGTGGAAAAACATGTAATCACTCTCCTTATAATTAACACCATGTTGATTATTTTCACACTATGTAGGGTAGCAGATTAATCAGAGAGAGCAAACAATCCACCATCTCCATCCTGTGTATCCTCATACATGTGAAAAATCCATTTGGTAATGCATTATTCTGATTCATTACCAAACGAATTATTCATTACCAAATTGGCCCACAGTTGGTAATGAAAAATACCAAATGGCAACCCTGTCAGGGGAGGGGGGAGGGGGAGGAAGGAAGGGGTGAAGGGACCATGGTGTAACAGCTGTTTGGTGACAGGCGGGAATTTCAAATTATGGGAAGGGAAAAAAGTCAGATTTTTTTTCGAATTTTTTTGCGGTTTTTGGCTTATTTTGGGAATACTGGATCCCAGGATGATTATGTCCGGTTAGTGGGGATGTTCGGATATTGGGCGTTCGGATATTAGAGGGATTACTTTTATATATATATATATATATATATATATATATATACTGTATTTACAATAAAAGTCCTCTAATCCAGCCACCAATAATCCAAAAATCCCAATACTCTGAATTTGTCAAGACAAAATTTTTCAAATTTTCCTGGGCATTTTTGTCAAGTGGGGTTGGTGGAGGATTAGTGCCCCTCCCTGTAAAACAATTAACTCTAAGCCCTTGGCCACCCCGTTTGGGATACATGGCGTCTGGCAGTGAATGAAAAATGAATGAATGAATTTTTGAATTTTGGGGGGATTTTTCCAATCTGGAGAAAGCATATGACAGGGTGGATAGACAAGAATTGTGGAAAGTATTAAGAATATATGGGGTAGATGGGAAGTTGTAGAATGCTGTGAACAGTATGTATGAGGGGGCTAAGGCTGCAGTGCATGTGGATAGTGAACTGAGTGAATTTTTGTATTTCAAGGTTGGATTGAAACAAGGATGTGTCATGTCTCCATGGTTGTTCAGTCTGTATATGGATGAGGTTATAAAGGGGATACAAGGTAGGGCAGTGGATGTTGGAGTGACCCTAATGAGAGAGGGCAGTGTTTGGAAACTCCCTGTACTGTTGTTTGCAGATGATACTGTGTTGTCAAGTGAAGACAAAGGGGAGCTAGAAGGCTTGGTGGATGAGTTTGGGGGAGTGTTTAAGAAACAGAATCTAAAGGTGAATGTAGGGAAGAGTAAAGTTATTGTCTTCGAGAGAAGTGAAGGCAGTGAATGTACCGTGAGGTTGGATGATGAGAAAATGGAAAATGTGAGTACGTTTAAGTACTTGGGTAGTGTGATGAGTAAGGATGGAATTTTGGAGGGTGAAGTGCTTGAAAGGGTACAACAAGGAGGAAAGGTTGCTGGTTCCTTGAAAGCAGTGATAAGAAACAGGGAAGTGAGCATGGAAGTGAAAAAGTTACTGCATGACAGTATTGTGATACCAACTCTAGCATATGGAAGTGAAGCATGGACCTTGTTGGAGTGACACAAGTCAAGAGTGTGAGCAGTGGAAATGAGTTATTTGAAAGGAGCATGTAGAGTCACATGGAGGGACAGACTAACATATGAGGATGTGAAGGAGCATTGTGGTGTGGATATGGGTGTGATAGGAAGCTTTAGGAGGAAAACATGGAGGTGGTTTGGCCATGTGGAGAGGATGGAGAGAGAGACTGACAAGGAGAGTGTATGTGAATGAGGTGGAGGGGGAGAGAGGGAGGGGGAGGCCAAGGATGAGATGGAGTGGAGAGGTATATGAGAGGGGTGTGTGAGCTGGGAGCAGGGCAGTGAAATGGCGGGGGACAGGATGACATGGAAGTGATTTGTTGTGGCCACCCTGTGTGGGATTAAGGCATCTGGCAATAGATAGGCAGATAGATAGTTATCTAAGGATTCATCTGGCTTGGACTTGCCCTTGGACTTGGATGTACCTGCTAGCAAATATTCATCTAATGATCATGTACATATTTCTTGTGTTTTCAGTAGTCCAAAAAAAACAATAGTCCAAAAGTCCCTCGGTCCCCTGTGATTCAGATTACCGGACTTTTACTGTATATATACAGGGTGTTCAGTAAATATGTAGCAAAAATCAGGGGGTGTATTCAGGAGACAATACTGAATGCAAATTACTAAATGAGCATATTGCAAAATCTCAACAATTTGGGAGTTACAGCACTTCACAGATCTGTTATTGATGTGCTGGAGTCAGGGATTGTAAATGAGACATCCATCATTTACGGTGAAATTTATTAACAGTATTATACACCATGCTTTACAGCAAATGTTCACAACTCAGGACTCCTTGCTCAATGCATGCAGCAGCCTGTCGCAAAAGTGACTGTAGCACATGTTCCAAAGCCAGGGGATTGTTGCTGATACGTGCCACACTGTCCTGCGCATGACACCATAATTCCCCACGGTTTGGAACCTCTGTGGCACACACTTTGCTTTTAATGTGTCTTCATAGGTGCTTTATTCCATTATGCTAGAATAGCAAGGGATTACCTAAATGCTGTGTTTCCTGGACAATGGCTTGGGTGAGGTGGTCCAGTGCCGTAGCCACCTTGGTCACCTGACATTACTGCCTTTGACTTCTTCCTACAGCAGCACATTAAAAGCAAGGTGTATGCTACAGAGGTTCCAAACCGTGAGGAATTGTGGCGTTGTGTGCAGACAGTGTGGCACGTATCAGCAAATGTCCCGGGGCTTTGGAACGTGTGCTGCAGCCACTTCTGCAACGGGTTGCAAATGCATTGAGCGAGGAGTCCGGACTTTTGAACATTTGGTGCAAATGTGAATAACATAGCCTACCAGTTTCTAGCATATTGTATGATAGTGTTGACAAATCTCACTGTAAATGATGGACATCTCATTTACAATCCCCAGACTCCAACACATCCCTAGCAGGTCTGTGAAGTGCTGTCTCACAATATGCTCATTAAGGAATTTGCAATCAGTATCATCTCCAGAATACGCCCCATGATTTTTGCTACATACAGTATTTACTGAACACCCTGTAAATATATATATATATATATATATATATATATATATATATATATATATATATATATATATATATATATATATATATATATGTGTGTGTATTTATGTATGTATGTATATGTACAGTATGTACATATACAGTAAAAGTCCTGTGTTTCAGCAACCAGTGTCTAGGAAAATCCAAATTTACTGCAGTTTTAATAAATAGTCCTATTCTGAGAGTTTCCTGGTTTTTCTGCACATTTTCCAACAGATATTGGTATGTGGGAGTTTTGAAACGGGCGCCGTGTTTGTCAGCCATCTTGTGTAATGATGCCACAGACTTTACTCCTCCCATAAGGCTCACTGGCTAGCTACCAGTGCTCTTGGGTGAGATGTTATGAGTGGTGTGTGCGTGTCGCATGTGATGCCACAGACTTTACCTTCCATCAGGCTTACTGGGCTAGTCACCAGCACTCTTGGGTGAGAGAGTATGAGTGGTGTGTATGAGTCTGTCGTATATTTGGCCGTGACCTCTGTTCTTGTGAGTGGTCACTTTCAAAATTGTGGGGAACTCAAGGGGAACTTTGTCTTGGTTTTACTCTGTTTTTCAGGTGCTCAGGGTTGGAAAATGGCTTCAATAAATGGACAGCTTTCTTCTGTGATGAAGAAATGCACGCATAAGTTTCTTCCTTTTTCATGAAAACTAGAGATAATGAAGAAATTGGAAGCTGGTGTTGCGAGAAAGAAATTAATGTAAGAGTTCAACGTGAGCTCTTCCACTCTTTATGGTATAAAGAAACAAAGGTATGACCTCTACAGGTTTGTGTCTAAAGGTTTGAGTGGCTCATCAATCGAACGAAATGTCATGAAAAAGCCTAAATTGATTGAGCTTGACGAAATGTTGTACATTTGGTTTGTGGTGCAGGGCTCAGAAGGGAAACCTGTGTCAGGCCCAGTGATAAAAGAGAAGGCCAAGATGTTTCATAAGAAAATTAAAATAACTGAACCATGTGCCCTCTCAGGTGGCTGGCTTAGGAATTTTAAGCAGTGGCATGGCATCAGGCAGCTGGATGTTAGCAGTGAAACCCAATCTGCTGATGCTGATGCTGCCGAACACTACAGCCAAAAATTTTCTGAGCTAATCAGAAAGCATGGATTACTGCCATGCCAAGCTTATAATGCAGGCGTGACCGGCCTATTTTTCAAGAGTATACCTGGGAGAACTTTGGCTGGGGCTGGTGAAAAGCCTGCAAAGGGTTTCAAATATAACAAGGAGCACCTAACAGTGTTGATGTGTGCAAATGCTTCAGGTTCACACAAGTTAAAACTGTTCATCATAGGCATATACAAGGTTAGGTAAGGTTTTTTCTATCATAAAAAAAACACCATATGTTGGTTACTGAATATTTACAGTAATGCATATGGCTGACAAAAAAAGTACATGCTAGAATTCATTCATTCTTCATTTGCAGGCCGAGAATCAAGCTCACATTTGCAGTCCCAACCCAGATCATCCATATATACACTTCATATCCATAAATACATCATGTGTTCCATCACGCCTCCCTCGGACTTCTGGGGGGAGGCGTGACGGGGGTTCTGCCGTCATCGATCATAGGTCGAGGGCGAGATGGGGCTTGAGCCTGTGCTAGAGGGTACAGGGCATTGCGGTTCCCAGGCTGCCGCTTCTGCCCAATAGTGAGGGGCCTGTGACCTGGGAGTAGTGTCCCAGGAGGCTGCCCTATCAGTTGGTGTATAATAGTGGAATAGTTGCAGTGCCAAGGTACACTTGGAGGGTGTCCCCGCAGCTATCCTGGCAGGGTGCCCCGAGGCCACTACTGCAGCCACCGGTAAGCTGGTAGGCTAGGGGTCCCAGATCCATTGCCTGGACCTGGGACTGTTCAGCGAGTGGGGCCTGTGGTATGTCTATCACTTTTTATTAATACTGACCATGACAAAACACAAGAATAAGTTTCAAAGCAAGCTTGAGGACAGTAAATCACCCAGGGGGATGAGGATGGGTTCATGGAATGTGGGAAGTTTGAGGGGAAGAGCATGGGAAGTTGTTGAGGCATTCAGTAGGAGGTGGGTGGATGCGGCGTGTTTGCAGGAAGTCCAGTACAGGGGTCGATCAGCCAGAAAGATTGTTGGGAAGGACTGTTACTATAAGTTGTTTTGGCAGGGGGAGGACAGACGGATATGGGGGTATTGGTGTGATGGTTGTGGAGAAATGGGTGGAATGTGTTATGAGTGTTATGAGAGTAAACGATAGGATATTAGCTGTGAAAATTCTATTCGGTAAAAAAATAGCTGCAATTATATCGGCATATGCTCCACAGGCAGGATTAGATGAAGCAGAGAAAGATAGATTTTGGGATGATTTAATAGGTGTAGTAGGTGGTATGCAGGATTATGAGATAGTGGTTTTGGGAGGGGACTTAAATGGTCATGTAGGTGAAGCAGCACAAGGTTATGAAGGAGTACATGGGGGATGTGCGTATGGTACAAGGAATGCGGAAGGGGAAAGGATTCTCGAGTTTGGGGAGGCAATGGACATGACTGTGGCAACACATGTTTTAGGAAAAGAGACAGTAGGTTAATTACGTATGAGTCTGGGGGAAATAGCAGTCAGATAGATTATTTTCCGGTTAGTGAGGAATGTTAAAGTTATAGGAAGGGAGGAGCGTGTGCTGCAGCACAAACTATTGATTTGTGATATGGTGCTTAAAGAACGAGTGATGAAAAAGAGGACTTATGTACCTAGGAGGAAAATATGGAAGCTGAAAAACCAAGTAGTAAGGGATGCCTTCTATAGGGAGATGAGGCGAGTGGTGGCTGAACAGGGAGCTGTAGACAGAGGTGTTAATGAACAGTACAGAGCCCTCAAGAACAATCTCTTGAGAGTTACTGATGTCACATGCGATTGGACAAGAGGACCATCAAGACATAAAGTAACTTGGTGGTGGGATGAGGGTGTAGAAGCTGCAGTTAAGGAGAAAAGAAGGCTTTTCCGGGAATGGAAGAAGGGCAGTAGCAAGGAGGAATACTTGAGTGCCAAGCGTAGGGCTGGGAAGTCTGAGTCACAGAGACTTTTACTTGATAACCTAAGTCATGGGGAAAGGAAAAATATGGTATTTAAGGTGGCAAATCAGATGAAGAGGGATAATCGGCGTATTATAGGTGAGCAGTGTGTGAAGAATGATGAAGGAAGGATAGTGGTGAACACTGAGGATATTATAAATGCATGGAGAGAGCATTATAACCAGTTGTTGAATGAGGAGTTTGACTGGGACAGGGAAGGTTTGGAACCAGCAGATCCAGTGTTTGGCCCTTGGCCTTTGATTGATGCTGCTACAGTGAGTGAGTTAGTAGGCAGGATGAAGGTAGGGAAGGCAGCAGGTGTGTCTGGGTTGATTGCCGAAATGTTGAAGGCCTCAGGACATATAGGGGTGAGGTTAGTCACTGACCTGATAAATATGATTATGAGTGTGTTGTCCTAAATGGTTGGCAGAAGAGTGTAATTGTAAATGTGTATAAAGGAAAGGGTGATACCCTGGAAAGAGAAAATTATAGAGGTATAAAGCATTTAGATCTGATAATGAAGGTAATGGAGAGAGTTTTAGAAGGTATGATTAGAGAAAGAGTGAATATTGATGAGATGCAGTTTGGGTTTATGCCAGGTAGGGAGACCTCTGATGCCATATTCATTGTTCGACAGCTTCAGGAAAACTATATTGGTAGGAGCAGGGATCTGTATTTTATTTTTGTTGATTTGGAAAAGGCCTTTGACAGAGTCCCTAGAGAGGTCGTGAAGTGGGCAATGAGAAAGCTTGGCTTGGAGGAGTGGCTGGTTAGGGTGGTTATGGCTATGTATGTGGATGCTCACACCCAGGTAAGAGTGAATGGAGATTAGAGTGATGAATTTCCCGTGAATGTTGGTGTGCATTAGGGGTCAGTTTTGAGTCCCATGTTGTTTATCGTGGTACTTGAAGCCCTCTCATGTGACTTTAGAAACGGACTGCCATAGGGGATGTTGTATGCTGATGATTTGGTGTTGATTGCAGAGAACGAAATGGAGGCGGAGGAGAGGTTTAGGAAGTGGAGAGATGGTATGGGGCACAAGGGCTTAAGGGTAAATGCAGATAAAACAAAAGTGATGATATCTAGGGTTGGTGGCAGTACTGTCAAAGACAAGGGAGAGTGGCCATGTGCAGTTTGCTACAAGGGCGTGGGAAGTAATTCCATCTTGTGCAGTGTTTGTGGTAAATGAGTGCACAAGAGATATAGTGGTATCAGAGGTAGACTGTGAGATAATGCTGATTTTGTGTGTACAGCGTGCTGGGGAGAGCAGATGGAGATTGTCAGGCGTGAAAGGATTGAACTTGCTGGTGAATTTCATGAGTGTGTGGAAGAGTTTTGTTATTTGGGAGACATGTTGTGTGCTGGAGGTGGGGCTGGAGCTAGCTCTGTGGCTAGGATGAGAAGTGATTGGAAAAAGTTCAGGGAGCTCTTGCCTCTCCTGACATTGAGAGGGCTCTCCCTACGTGCTAAGGGGTCTTTGTATACAGCATGTGTTAGAAGTGTAATGCTGTATGGTAGTGAGACCTGGGCAGTAAAGGAGGAGGATATTCGCCAACTCAGACATACAGAAATGACAACGATTAGGTGGATGTGTAGTGCGTCCCTGCGTGCAAGGTCTGGGGGGGCTGGGTTTACGATGGAAGAGTTGAGAGGTAGGATGGGACTGGAGTGTATTGGTGTTGTGATGAGGAGAGGTAGATTGAGATGGTTTGGACATGTGGAGAGGATGGGGATGATAATTGGGTGAGGAAGGTGAGAAGTGTTAATATTGGGGGTGGGGTTATGAGGGGTAGACCAAGAAAAACATGGGATGAAGTCATACAGTGTGACCTCAGGGTTAAGGGACTGAACATGGAGGCTGCAATGGATAGTGCAGCATGGAGAGCCGCCATTAGGTGACCAAGGCTGAGCATGCAAGCATATTGGAGCCTTTAAAAAACAAAACGAAACGATATACACCCTAGAATGCATTCATTCTTTGTTTGCAGGTCCAGAATCAAGCTCACATTTGCATTCCCAACCCAGATCATCCATATCTACACTTCATATGCATGAATACACCATATGTTGCCTATTGAAAACAGTATTGCACATAGGTGACAAAAAAAATAACGCTAGAATGCATTCATTCTTCGTTTCCAGGCTCAGAATCAAGCTTACCCTTGCAGTCCCAACCCAGATCACCCCTACATACACTTCATTTGCATAAATACACCTTTGTTAGAGTTAGTTTGTGATTTCTATAAATAAATTCACAAGAAACACACTGTGTATTCTTTATTCATTGCTTGTAGCTTACAAAAATTACACACTAGAAAAGCAGCCAATGTTTCAGCAAAATCAATGTTTTGGCACCTGTTCGGTCCCGAAGGGTGCCGAAAGACAGGACTTCTACTGTAAGGACAGTAATCCCTTCAATATCCGATGTAATAGAGCCAAAGGCATGTCTGGATAGTGATCCTGTCTGGATATTGGGCCCCAGCCTCCTGGACTTGTACTTATGGACCCTAACTCAGAAAAACACCAATACAACTCCCTCTGGACATGCATTGCACCTATTTAAGACCCAAATCACACCAATAAGGGACATAAAAGACTGAAATAAATGCAAAAGAACCATAAAATGAGGTTTTAGAGGTGAGTTTATACAATATTAAACATTCTGAGTACTTACAAGTCTCTTGCTCCTGGACTGGTTTGAACCGCCAGTTTGCAGTCCACAGTTAATCCTCTGCACTCTAAATTCTAATTTCTTAACACTGCACAACGCTGTAAATTCCCGTGTATTCTAGTGGCGAGGTATTGCAGTTTATTCACTGTTTATTCACAAAAAACAAGCACCTGTGCCTTGCACTGCTATAAGCATCTGCTCTTGATCGGATTTAGGCTGTGACTGTTGATGATGGCGGGGTAACAGAGTTGCCAGATTGCAACGGCCACATTACCAAACTCCTCAATTTTCATTACCATTTTTAATTTTCATTACCAAATTCGTAGAGCTAGCATCTATTCTTCACTAATTATATATACAAGTGGAAATACATGTAATTACTCTTATAATTAACAGCATGTTGAATATTATCACGCTATATACCGGGTAGGCTACCAAATTAATCAGAGAGAGCAAACAATCCACCATCTCCATCCTGTGTATCCTCATACATGTGAAAAATCCATTTGGTAATGCATTATTCTGATTCATTACCAAACGAATTTTTCATTACCAAATTGGCCCACACTTGGTAATGAAAAATACCAAATTGCAACCCTGACAGGGGAGGGGGGAGGAAGGAAGGGGTGAAGGGACCATGGTGTAACAGCTGTTCGGCGCCACGCGGCAATTTCAAATTATGAGTGGGAAAAAAGTTAGATTTTTTTCGAATTTTTGGTGGTTTTTGGCCCATTTTGGAAATACTGGATCCCGGGATGATTATTTCCGGTTAGTGGGGATGTTCGGATATTGGGCATTCGGATATTAGAGAGATTACATATATATATATATATATATATATATGCAGTAGTAGTCCTGTCTTTTGGCACCCTTTGGGTGTATATATATATATATATATATATATATATATATACATATATACATATATGTATATACTGTATATATATTTTTAAATAGAACGGAGAAAAAAAAAAAATGAAGAGAAATAATCCATACACCAGATTACAGGTGTCCTCTATTCATAAAATATCTGTAACAGTTTGATTTGAACAGCTGTGGGTTGAAATTTGGAGGGAAGCAACTCTGGGGAAGCGAGTTCCAGAGAGATGCAGTTCGGGGAATGAAAGAATTCTGATAGGCAGAAGTTCTGCAATATGGCTGAGTGACATTCCAGTCATGAGCGTTACCAGATGCCCGTGTAGCACGAGGGAAGGCATGGAGAGGTGGCACCGTGGACACAACTTCGTCTGAGCATTTGCCATAAAAATATCTGTAAAATAATGCAAGGGAGGCAACATTCCTTCTTACTTGTAGGGGAGGTAGTTTATTTGTAATGGCAGGGTTGCTAATAATTCTAACAGCTTTGTTCTGAATTTTGTCTAGTTGTGAAGTCAGTGAATGTACAGCGAGGTTGGATGGTGAGGAATTGGAAAATGTGAGTACGTTTAAGTACTTGGGTAGTGTGATGAGTAAGGATGGAGGTTTGGAGGGTGAAGTACTTGAAAGGGTACAGCAGTGAAGAAAGGTTGCTGGTTCTTTGAAAGCAGTGATAAGAAACAGGGAAGTGAGCATGGAAGTGAAAAAGTTACTACATGACAGTATTGTGATACCAACTCTAACATATGGAAGTGAAGCTTGGACGTTGTTGGAAGGACACAAGTCAAAAGTGAGAGCAGTGGAAATGAGTTATTTAAGAGAAGCCTGTGGAGTCACATGGAGAGACAGGCTGACGAATGAGGATACAAAGGAGCGTTGTGGTGTGGATGTGGATGTGATAGGAAGCGTTATGAGGAACACACTGAGGTGGTTTGGCCATGTGGAGAGGATGGAGGGTGAACGACTGACGAAGAGAGTGGATGTGAGTGAGGTGGAGGGGGGAAGAGGGAGGGGGAGGCCGAGGATGAGATGGAGGGATGGGGTGGAGAGGTATATGAGAGAGGGGGGGTGCGAGTTGGGAGCAGGGCAGTGAAATGGCTGGGGACAGGGCGACTTGGAGGCGATTTGTTTGTGGCCACCCCAAACGGGATTGAGGCGTCTGGCAATAGATAGATAGATAGATAGTTTTAATGCAACCTCTCCACATCCATTCCACAAGGATGAGCAATATTCAAGCTGAGAGCGCACATGACTCATAAATTATAGCTAACTGCTCGTCAGTGAAGAAGTTACGGACTCTGTACAATAATCCAAGTTTTTTTGAGGCGGTTTTAGGAAGTGATCTAACATGAGAGGTCCAGCTGAGGGCATTGTTAAGTGAGACGCCATGAATATCAATACTTTTGGAGATGAGAATATTGGTATCACTGAAGGTAATGTACAAATCTGACATTATCTGTTTATTAGTAAATTGTATATATTTAGTTTTACTAGCATTAAATGAGACAAGGTTGTTTTGTCTCCATTCACTGATCATAGATAGGTCTTGATTTATGGAGATGGCTGTATTGAGTTGAGAGGTAGATATATATAATATATTTCCAACTGGATATTGACTTAGGAACTACACACAGAATTGCTATTGGAGAATTGTCTATCTTTGCTTTGTGTTTCACCTCTACCACGTGAATTTTTTGGGCAAGAAGTAATTGGCAACTCCTCTGGTGTTTGAGGGAGGTGGTGAAACACTCAGCACATCAGTGCTTGCCCAGAAACGAGAGTGGGAATATATGTCCCTGTCACTCCGAGCTTGCACCTCCCTTTTTTTTTGTATGCATCACTGTTTGCCCTGTTATTTTCCTAGAGTTGAGTTGTCATGCCTGGAAAGTACTGCTCTAGGGATGAGAGGGCCCGTATCATTCCATGGAGGCAGGGTAATGTCGGTATCAACACGATTTGTGAATGTACTGGATGCGCAGAGTTGACTGTCATGATGATTCTTGCAGCAGCACGCGGCCTGCCACCTGATGTTGTACCAGAGCACAAGCATGGTGGTGGAAAGAAGAGGACAACTTCCAGAGGTACAGATAAGCTTCTGAAGAGGGAAGTAATCAAGAATCCTCGACTGACAGCAGCAGAATTGAAGAGAATGCATCCCCAGTGTTACAAGATGTCTCAGTTCGAACTATCCAGGACTGCTTGTAGAAGGAGCTGGGTTTGCCAAGCCGCACTGCAGCCAAGAAACCGCATCTCACTGACTGCATGAAGAAGCAGCACATTCAGTTTGTCAAGAAGTATGCACACTGGACATCGGATGAGTAGAGAAAAGTTATGTTTTCCGATGAAAGCACATTTCAAGTGTTCCAGGTGCGTTCTGCCAAGGTTCGGAACCCTGCCTCCCATAGTCAATGTGACCCTGCTTACACGGTGCCGGCTGTTAAGCACCCACAATCAGTATGGTATGGAGGTGTTTCTCAGGTGAAATGGGAAGGGGAGGCCTCTGCTTTCTTCCCAAGAACTTGATGATGCATGGTGGCTGGTACATTCAAGTTCTGAAAGATCATTTGTTAAACTTTTTTGCTATTCATGGGTGCGACTTTTTCATGCACGATTCAGCTCCATGTCACAAGTCACAAAGGTGACAAAATGGCTTCAGGATAATCGGATTGAGGTCCTCAGCTGGACTGGCAACAGTCCAGATCTAAATCCGATAGAAAACTAATGGATAAAGATGAAAAAAATAATGGCAGAGAAGAAGACACCCAATCTGGATAACCTCAAGACTGAACTGACAAATGTTTGGTGCAAAGAAATGTCTTGGATTACTTTAGAGATCTAAGTGATTCCATGCCAAAACGCATCCAACTGGTCCTGAAAAACAAGGGAAACACGATTTCATATTAATGAATGGCATTTCATGAGCAAACATTGTGATATACTATGATTTCTGTGTTTTTTGATACCTTTTGGGGGGAGGTCCTAAGTCAAAATGCTGTAGCTGTACATATATATATATATATATACCAGTATATATATATATATATATATATATATATATATATATATATATATATATATATTTACCGGTATATATATATATATATATACAATATATATATATATATATATATATATATATATATACAGGCATACCCCAGTTTCATGATGCAGTTGGTTAAGTTAAAACCCATCGCAAGGTGGGGTATCGTATCTCAGGGTAGATTTAACATATATAGTAAATGGATGTGCTTTTGTGCCCTGGGTTTCCCCCCTGACCAAGTCCTAAATCCACCCAAATTGGTCTAAAAACAAGTTTCTAGCTAACCTAAACCCCCATATAGCTTTAAAACAAGCAAACCTAAGCATAAAAGTAGTTGATAACTCACATAAACCCTAAAATAAAATCTGAAAATCATCAAAAGTAAATCTGGAAAACTCTTACTTAGTAAACTGTGCCCCAAAATGACAATGTTCACCCCTCCCATGACTAAAATGCATTAATCTAAGAATAGTATATTAATGAACCTAAACACAAAATAAAAGTCTAAAATGTCATCAAAATCGGTTAAAAAAAAGCAAAACCCATCGTTATACCGGGGTTTGGCCATCGTTCAGCAGGGTTGAGTGGTATTTCTACCCCCATAGCTATGCCAGGGTATCTCATGTAGGAGTATCGTATATGTCTGTCTACTGTCTACTGCCAGACGCCATAATCCCGTAAGGGGTGGCCATTTGACTTTGAGTTATTTGTTTTACAGGGAAGGGCACTAACCCTCCACCAGTCCACTTCTTGACCCATAGGGAGCACATATGGTTTGGTTATATGGTTACCACCCAGCATTGTAAATGGTTTCTTTGCTTACAGGAAACCATTTGGCTTGTCACTCAATATAAAGCCACATCTAAAGGAAAGAAAAGCAATAAGAACTGATGGGAAAGGTGGGAAAAATAGGAAGAGAGAAGGGCAGGCACAGTAAAAGAATGATAAAGGCTTAGGAAGAAGCAGGCAGCACTACATCAAGTGAGTGGATGATGGTCGCCACAACCTAGCACAATAGTATATGTTTACTATATATATATATATATATATATATATAAATATATATATATATATATATATACATATATATATACACACACACAGTGAACATTCAATTATCCGGTGTATTTCAGCCAACTCTACACTGAAAAAAGCAAACACCAGATATTGCATACTATAGTACCCCCCATCAGCTCAACATTGGCATCAAGCCAGACACTGTGTTACTATCCATCTCTCCCCTCTATCCCAAAAGCCTCCCCATGAGTAAATGATGAAAACTAAGCATAAAATACAATGCAATAATGAGAGGGGCATTTAGTGGAGTGCATCTCTCCATTATGGGCAACATAATTTCTAAACTACTCTTCATAATGGGTTAGGTTTTCTTGTCACTGATACGATCCAGATCGGTCCCAAAAGTTAATTGTTTGTTCCCTAGGACTTGGAGTATCTGTCCACCAAATTTGGTCCAGATCTATCTCTTAGTTTGTGAGTAATCCTGCTAACAGACAAACAAAATAAGAAACAAACAAGGTTGAAAACATACTCTCGTTGTCAGAGAAAACAACAGAACAGGAAGTTTCCAAATGCTGCCCTGTCTCATTAGGGTTCAGCTGCTGTTCTGAATAGTTTTTTTTTTTTTTTTACCAAGCATCTAAGTCAGTGTATGTGAATTTTACGGCCCATTCACTAAATATGCAAATTTCTACGATGCAAAATGCATAGAGCGTGAGGGGGGGGTGATAAAATTAAGTCGGTAGTATGTGAGTTGGCTTGAACATGCGAAATTGAGGCGGCACACGAACATGCGAAATTGAGGCGGCAAAGTGTGCCAAATCCAGTTTCACTCCGCAGAGTGCAGCTTACCTTTGTAGAGCGCGAGGAAGTGACACGGGTCATGACGTCAGCAGAATCCTGGCAGTCTTTGGCGAGTTTAAAGATCAAGTGACAATGAACTAAAGCTCTGAAGTGAGAGCTCAGGAGGTTCTGGATGCCATAGAAAACAGCCTCCATTACAACCAAGACAGGCATGCTGTGAAAGTGAACTGAAGGCATCAGACTTTGATCACCACCTTCCTTTCTCCACCACAACAAGATCCAGTGCCCTTAACATTACCTAAGGATGACATTGTTGGACTTTGAGGGGTTCATGACTGATATGAAGCACATTGGTGGTGGTGGTGGTGTGATGGAGTCGGGCGGTGTGGAGGGTACTGGGACCGGGACACCGTAACTGCCTCGCCCTGCCCTCGAAACCCCAGCTCTTAAAGTCAGCTAACCCTTTCCTGCATAGATTTTAAGATAAGGGGCTATTGTGTGGGTTATACTTACTGTATACATGTGTTTAATATCCTATAATACATAGGCAAAGTAACAGACTAGGGGCCAAAGGGGTGCCTTTTGAGCCAGTTACCCCACCAGTTAGAATTTTCCCCATAAGGTACAGTATGTTATTTGTAAAGTGCAAAATTTCTAGAAAGCGAGGTCTTCTGCTGACCAAATTCTCATGTATTAAGTGAATGGACTGTTATATGTGCAGTTATTGGTGTATTCTTTTTCTTTCCTTGTTTTCTGGATTTTACTTCAGTACATACGTAGGTAGGAAAAAAGGTTATGATGATGATGATACATACTGATAATTTTTCAGATTCACGCAACAAAGACAGAAGACTATTTAACTAACAAGAAACTGAGTGATGAAGGTGTTGTGATGGAGGCAGCAAAGTTACTGGGCCATGAAGTGATACCAGATAGCCACCCTCAGGATGCTTCACCACAGTACCGAACGAGTCTCGTTCAGTGCCTTCTTTTCAAGGTGGATAATCACACATCATTGCCATTTCTCTTCCACTAATACTTATTTGATCACTAAGATCAAGTACAAGGAGTTATGTGGAACATTGTAATGAAAAAGAGCTAAGAATTAAGTAGGAGATAAAGAGTGAGGAGAATGATATAGTGGAATTTAGGCTATTGAGCATATTATATGATAGCCAAATGATTTCCTGTACAGCAGAAAACCATTTACTACACTGGGTGGTAATCATATAACCAGATTATGGCATCTGGTGGGTTAATGGGAAATTAAGGCTTTCCAATCGGATTGAGCCTGGGCACATTTATATCCGAGGGGTGGTTGGGGTTTATTGCTCAGGTAATGTCACTCATAGATGAGTGAGGCTGGTCACTCTCATCTAAAATATCGGGAGCAACTTGCCTAGCCCCGGGCTTCTATAATTCTCATGGGGCAACACAGGATTAGGTGATAATGATCCATCCATCCATCATCCAATCCCATGTCGCCCCATGAAGAGCGGAGGAAGCCGGAGCTAGGCATGTTGGTCCTGACATTTAAGATGAAAGTGACCAGCCTCACTCACCCCTGATTGGCATTATGTGAGCAATAAACCCCACCCTCCTCTTGGATATAAACCTACACAGGCTCAATCCGATTGGAGCACCTTAATTACCTACTAAACCACCAGGTGTTATAATTTGGTTATATGGTTACCACCGAGCATAGTAAATGGTTCCCTGGTGGACAGGAAACCATTTGGTATGATGATGATATTTGATAAATTGATCACATTGTATATTGCACACAAAGATTAATTTAGCTTTCAGAATACAGAGGTTATGTAGACTCTTAACCCATTGACTGGCATTGGCATCCATTTTGTAAGCATCAAAAGCCTTGGGAGAAGTATCTATGGCCAGTGGTAAAGTCAGAGGGATGGATGGCCAGAATGGCACTGGCCACTCAGAAATATGCCTGGCCACTCTAGTTTTGGAAGGAATACCTCCATACCAGCTTATTAAGTTCTCCTTGAACTGTCTCATAATTAAGCTCTGGCACCATGTTTTATTAATCCTAGTTATGCTGCAGTATAAAGGGCTCCAAATCTTCCTCTCCTGAACCTCAGTTGGTCAGTGTACCAATATTTTAGCAGTACAGGCATTAGCTTTTTGGGAGTGATTTTGGTTTTATGCAACTTACAAGATGCATCAAGCCTGTAGAAACTTACAGCTATAGCATGACCTACTCTGGTACAATGCTTTTTTAATAAGTAAGCATGAGTTCATGTTGTTTAAAGTATTATATTTGGGTATGGATGTTAAATAAAAAAAGAGATTGATCATCCATCCATCATCCAATCTTACATTGCCCCATGAGGAGCATAGGAGCCCGGGACTAGGCAGTTGGTCCCGACATTTAAGATGAGAGTGACCAGCCTCACTCATCCCTGAGTGGCATTACATGAGCATTCAACCCCAACCACCCCTTGAAAATAAACCTTCACCGGCTCCATCCGATTGGAGCTCAATAATTACCCACTAAACCCCCAGGTGCCAAATTTTGGTTATATGGTTACCACCCAGCATAGTAAATGGTTTCCTGGTGTACAGGAAACTATTTGGCTTGTCACTCAGTGTAGAGTCACCCACAGGTGGAGGGAAGAGGAAAGAATGAAGAAAAGAAAAACATAAGAGGATGGAAGGAAAGAAGGATGGAGGAGAGGAAAGAGCAGACACCCGACAGCAGCACTACATCGAGTGAGTGGATGGTGAGAGCCCCCACTTACCACAAAAAAAATTGATATTTTATTAAAACAAGAAAAGTTTTATGCTGTAATAACTTTTTATTGATATTGTTAAATACAGACTCTATTATCTGAAGTGGGAAAAGTAGCACTCATCATGTCCAAAGTTATTATAAGCAGGAGTTTCCAGAATCAAGATGGTCCAGTGGGTTGAGGCACTTTAACTGGATGTGGCCTATAAAGGGCATAATCCAAGGAATGGTCGGGGTTTATTGATCACATAATTCCACTTAAGGTTTTGTGGTTGGTCATCTTGGCCTCAAATGTCAGGACTGGATAGTCTGACCTCTGGTCCATACATTCCTGATTGAGCAGTAAAGGTGTAACACCATGAAGAGTTTTCCAGACTAATTTCTAATCGCCTTTTAGACAGTGGTAGGATTCCTGGGTGAAGCAGCACCAGTCAGATTGCGTTCTGCTGGACCAAACCTGGAGCGCCCCCTTTCAAGCGGCCAACAGAGTTTTGACATGAACAAGGACACATGGCCTGTCGGGGAGCCAGTGCCCAAACTAGAGTCTGCAACACAGATCTCAGGTCAGAAAGTTTTTCTCAGAAATGTTGTATTTGCAGACAGTAGTATGATGGAAAAAAAAATGTGAAGATGGTAGAGCAGTATAACCTGTTTTCCAGGGGCTGGAATGATGTGTGAATAAGTGTCTGAACAGTTTCATTGGGGCACATTTTTTGTAGTCTCTCTCTCTCTCTCTCTCTCTCTCTCTCTCTCTCTCTCTCTCTTATCCTATCCAATCTTACATCAGCATGTCAAGATGATAATGATAATCTGTGTTTTTTGCAGTTTCTTTATACTGTAGAATGCAATGTTCCCAATACATTTTTTGTGTTTTTTATAGGTGAGGCTAAGTACCTTGATGATGTTCCATACCTGCCTAATGAGCTCCATGCTGCCTTGGTTCTTACAACTCAGGCAGCAGCCAAGATAAAATCCATTGATGCTTCAGAAGCTTTGGTAAGAGTTTGATTTAGTGGCTACAGTTGTGTTTTTTATTTATTTGATAAAGTGGTTGCCATGATTTTCAAATTAATTTTATGGATAGATAATTCCTCACATCTGTAACTAGAAGAAATGTTCATATGCTAGATAGCCTACTGAATATTGTATTATCAGTTTGACAAGACAGTACTGTTAGTTTATTTTTACTGACTAAATAGTTTTCTTTTGTGTATCAGAAGTATTAACAAATCTGAACTGACAAATGAATTCTGTGTGGCCAATAGACACTTGGAGGAGTTGTGAACTTTGTGACAGCCTCTGACATCCCTGGCAAGAACAGTTTTGTGGCAGGAGCTGGACCTCACCCAGACCCGGTAAGCTAAATAAAATTGTCTGGAAGAAGCAAGAATAGAATGAAAAAGATGACATTGTGGACACCATAGTCAAGGAGAGTGTGCTTAAATGATATAGTCTTGTGGAGAGTTTATCTGATTGAGTTTGAAGCCAGGCCTGGAAGATGGATAGATATGTACTGTATACAGGTGTATGAGAAAGCAAGATATAGTGAGTAATAAGGCTAAGGAACTCCTGGTGGATGAAGGTGGTTGAAAGAATTTTGTCCAGAGGAGTGTATGACATGATTTTGATACCCTCATTCATTCCAAGTGAACTGATAGTTGTTGGATTAACTAGTTAAAAGTAGATGTGAATTGCATAAGTGTGGATGTTTATACATGCAAGATGGAGTCAGGATTCCAGGATATTGAATGGTGAGTGAAAAAGTGCAGTCCGTTTGCCTGGGCATTATTGATATAAAAAAAAAAAATGATTTTTTAATATTAACCTTTGCCGTGTAATCCTTAGAAAGAAGACAAACTGGATTAGTTTTTACCATTTTCAGTCCTTGGGCAATGATCTCAAAACAGTGCCCATCAGTGTTGGTGAAGGTATTGAATATCATTAGGTTTGTGATGAAAAATTTTAATTAGTCCATCCATCCATCCATCCATCAGCCAGTCCTTTGTTGCCCCATGAGGAGCGTAGGAGCCCAGGCCCAGGCAAGTTGGTCCTGACATTTAAGATGAGAGTGACCAGCCTTACTCATCCCTGAGTGGTATTATGTGAGCAATAAACCCCAACTACCTCTTGGATAGAAACATACACTGGCTCAGTCTGATTGGAGCGCCTTAATTATTCTCTAAATTACCAGGCCCCATGATTTGGTTATATGGTTACCACCCAGCATAGTAAATGGTTTTCTAGTATAATATGCAAAAATGATACTGCACAGAATTTTCAGTTGCTGCAGTAGAATTGCTCTGTCATTTATTTAGTTAATCACTCTCATAATCAACTTCTTAACCCTGCTTCTCACAAAAAAAATCTCAAGCAGGTAAATGAATCATACACTTTTTATTTTATCACTTCTTTTTCAAAACTTTGTGTACAATTCTTTTTCAAAACTTTGTGTACAAAATGATTGCCTGTGATGCATGTTTTCACTGTGTAACTTATCTGTAATGGAATGACACTGTCAGGATCATCAAGTGGGTATAGTGTGAATAGAATCTGTATAGCAGGAAATGACCTAAAATGACTCAGATGTCACATTTTCTGCCTTTCTATGAATGTGTTTCAGTAGTGCAGTGCACATGACTTATAAAGGACCTCTGCACATTTCCTTTTCCCTCCCTCATCACACCAAATCTGTCTACGATTACATTCTATCCTAAGGACAATAAGTGTATTTATAAAAATGTTTATCATTATGTTTTTAGGCTGCTGTATGAAAGCTTGATACTTTTAAGGGCAGTTGGGGAAAGGCTCGGGCAGATCTGGGGGAGTCCTAAGGGGTAATAAAGGGGATAGTGGAAAAAAAAAAAAAAAGTTTTTTGCAAATGTTGGCATGCATCTGGGGTTAGTCTTGTGCCCCTTATTGCATGTCATGGTGCTTGAAGCTTTCTCACATGACTTCAGGAATGGTCTCCTGTAGGAGATTTGTATTCTGATGGATTGGTGTTGATTGCAGAGAATGAAAGGAAGGCAGAGGAAACATTTAGGGAGTTGAGAAATGAAATGGGGGAACAAGCGTTTGAATGTAAATGCAGATAAAACAAAAGTGACGATGTCTAGGGCTGATGGTGGTTTGCAGACGGAAAGTGACCATGTGCAGTTTGCCACAAGGGTGTGGAAAGTAGCTCAGTCTTGTGCAGTATTTGTAATAAGTGGGTGCATAAGAGATGTATCAAAGGTAAACTGTGAGGTAATGCTAATTTTGTGTATGCAGTGTGTTGGGGAGAGCATATAGAGATTGTCCAGTGTGAAAGGATTGATCCTGATGGTGAGTCTCTTGAGTACAGTATATGGAAGAGTTTTTTTTATCTGGGGGATACGTTATGTGCTGGAGGTGGAACTGGAGCTAGCTCTGTGACAAAGGTAAGGAGTGATTGGAGAAAGTTCAGGGATCTTTTGCATCACCTGACATTGAAAGGGCTCTCTCTCCGTGTTATGGGATCTTCGTATGCAGCATGTGTTACGAGTGTAATGCTGTATGGTAGTGGGATCTGGGCAGTAAGGGAAGGGGATATTCATAGGCTCTGCTTCCAAGAGAATAAGTGTGTAAACTGACTCCATGCTTTCGTTATCCTTGCAAGTTGTTGACTTTATACACGGTTTTATCAGCCCCCCTGTGTAGAGTACAAATCTCGAGTGGGGAGGCTGCCCACATACAGCTCTTCTCAGTAAGGTGGAGTCAAAGGCTTTTTGTCTCATTAACTCTCCTCCTCTTACTGGCTCCTTTCAACCTCCATCTCTTCACTGCACTGTTACATCTTTATCACTTTTCTCTCACGACATCAATGGTCACTGCTCCACTGAACTGTCTGCTTGCATCTCGCCACCACTGTGGTGGGTGCATAGCATCTGTCTAGCAACAAACTCTCATCCCTTTTCTATTGCAAGAGTTAACCGTTATTCCCATTCCTTCATGTATGCAACAGGTCAACTTTGGAACCATCTTCCACTGTCTGTATTTCCTACTGCATATGACCTCCACACTTCAAACGCAGTGTCCAGGTATCTTGAAGTGAACGGATCCTGAATTTGGCTCTCTGGTATCTTGTTTTTATTTTTTCTTGGAAGGAACAGGCTTGCAGGCTTCTGGCCCTTGATTCCTTCTTCCTTGTATAAAATAATAAAAATGAAGGAAAAGCATTCTGGAGCCGAATGCTAGAGGCGAATGCTAATTGCTGGCCAGAGTAAGCTTTTGACCAAGTCCAAGATTTAGGCCATATCTTGGTATCCTGAAGGTTTCATGTTGATACTTCAAGCCACTCATGAGATATAATGGTGCTCAAGGTGGGTAATAAAAGCTAGTTGACCTTTGGCAGCCATTTTGGTGACCTTGACCCTGAGTGCCCATTTTCGAACTAGTCCAAGATTTTGGTCATATCTTGATACCCTCAAGGTTTCATATTGATAGATCAAGCTGTTCTTGAGATATAATGGTGCTAAAAGTAGGCAATACAAACTAGCTGACCTTTGGCAGCCATTTTGGTGACCTTGACCCCAAGTGCCCATTTTCGAACTCAGCAAAGATTTTGGCCATATCTTGATACCCTGAAGGTTTCATGTTGATAACTCAGGCTGTTCATAAAATGGGAACAGATACACACACACACACACACGCACGCATGCACACACGCACGAACAGCTGGAGGGAGCAGACGTCCCAGCCATCGCTGCTAACCTTAAGTAGTTTCAGGAATTTTGTCTGTCCTGTCTCCTAAGGTCTTGTCTTAAATTTAAAATAATGAAAGTTAATAGACTACCAAAAATGTAAAGATTTATTGGCTAGAGTATACCTGAATGTTTGTAGTTTTTTTTGGTAACAGCTGTTTTGGTACTCAACCCCTACACCGCGGGCTTGTTTACCAATGACTTGCGTGTGCCGCGGTGTTATTTGGGCTCCGACAGACTCTCAAAAAATATTTGCCAAAAATCAGTTATTAGTCCTAGAATAATAAAATTACATATGCTTATGGCACATACCTTCAGCTTTCTCCTGGAATGATTGTTGAGCCTTCGTCGGTTACCGTAGGACTTGTGGAGACCTCTGAAGTAGAGTAACGAAGTCTCCACTTTACACTTCCCGACAACCCGTAATATGATTACCACAGCCAGATACAAACACTATAAACACTATTCTACAATTATCAAGTAGTTTGGGATCCATACTAAAAAAAAAAAAACACTGTGAAAGCAATGGAAATTACGAGCGCGTCTGATTGTCGCACTGGCACTAGTTCGCTCTTGGTACTCTGTCATTTATTATTCATAAAACCCCTCACACTTTATATTTCTATTACTATATAACACTTATATATATCTACAGTCTTTATCCATAAGTTTCCTTCAGTAGTATTAGTTTATTGTCACTGTAGGGATTCAATTTCTTTCAGTAAAATATGTAGCATTCACTTTCTTGTCCTGTATACTGGCATTGAGAGTGAATGTCACTTTCATCTTCACTTTCATAACTCATAGCATTCAGACATGCTAGAGTGAAACTTTCACTTTCATTACTCCTAGGGTATATACTCGTATTCTTATAATACTACTCATATACATTTCTATTTACGTTCTCTATTTTATTTACATTATTTACATTTCTATTTTATTTACACTGTGTTGTGCACTGTCACTTGAAATAACTTATAAAACTATTTTCCATTGTTCACGTATATTTACATTCATTACTTTCACTTGCTGTTTACACATTATTTACACATTATTTACAATTCCACTTGCACTGTTTTACTCAATAGAAAGATCGTAGTCACTCTTTTATCAATTGTCAGCCCTTTACCTCTTTCCACACGAGGTTTAGTAGGGGGTAAAGGTCACAGGGCCATTTGCATGGGGGTGAAAAAAGGCCTTGAAGTCAGCAAGAAGAAACATACGTACCCTCGCTTCGGAAGATGAGAGCAAACTGATAACGGAGGGCCAGCGTGGAGGCCTGCTTAGGGGTTATTCAGAGTTACCAATATTAGTTCTTGAAACAGCTAAGTCTAGCACTGAAATGATTGGCAGGAAATCTAGACAATACATTATAAATTTGGTAGTTCCAGGTGAATGTAAATATCACTTAGGCTTTTCCCTTCCCTCCTTACATGTATATTTATTATGAAATTAGATTAGAGGCCTACTTAGGAGATATATATTCAGAGCTACCAATGTTAGATCTTGAAACAGCTTTGTCTAGCACTGAAATGATTGGCAGGAAATCTAGACAATACATTATAAATTAGGTAGTTCCAGGTGAATGTAAATATCACTTAGGCTTCTCCCTTCCCTCCTTACATGTATATTTATTACGAAAATAGATTATACGGCATATTTCAAGGGGAAAAAAACAGCGAAAATTAGCGAACGAGTGCACGTGAGGTGTTGTCAGGTGATAATTAGCCAATTCCAGGTGTATGGCACTCTCACTTACCTTATTTCTTGTATATATTATTTGGTATAAGAATAGGACATAGGGCTTATTTCAATGGATGAAATCAGTGAAAAATTCCAGGGAAGATTTACTTAGCGTAGCACGGCCGGGCAGGCGAGAGGATAGAGTAATGGAGGGGGGGTAGGGAGGGGAGTCAAGAACGGGGAGAAATGGCTAAATTGTCAACAATGGATGGGAGTACAGATGAGATTAGGAGTGCTGACTAGTGTTGGACATTGGCAGTACTGATAGATGATACAAGCCCCCACTTGGAAGCCCGGGTGAATTCAAAATAACACAGAATCACAAAAGCGACGCCCCGCGGTATGATCCCTTGCTCCCAAGCGTCACGAAAGTGACACCCCGCGGTTAAGGGGTTAACCAACATTAAACATGGCCGAAAATGTAAACAATGAGGGACTCGAATTTCAAGGATTTGATACAAATACCAATGTCATGGACCTGGTTAAAACATTAATTATGAGGATTAGTGAACTTGAAAAGAAAGTAGAGAATCTAGTGATAAAGGATGTGTCTGAAAATACGGATACTACCATACAGAGTCTGATCCAATCCAACGAAACAGTGAATGAAGAGATTAGAAATTTGAAGCAGGAAAATGTTGAATTGAGGAGGAAACTAGAAGAGAGTACTAATAAAATGGAGAAGGTGAGTAATGTATTAGAAGAGCATAAGGCAAAGTGGGCGGAGTAGACTGTAGCACCAGTCGAGCAGGGCAGTACTCCCGAGGTGGATGGAAAGCTGATGACAGGGAGTGCTGGAGCTCCCGTTTCATCAGCCCTCAGGACTAGTTCCTGACCATCCCCCATTGCTGAACTTTTTCAGTGTCTCAGTTACACAGAGAGTAGGCCAGCATGCTCTCCAGTACCAATTTCTCTAACTATCTACACCAAACTACATGCACAGTACACACTACACTTCCTATTCAAAATTCATTTAAAATGGTGTCTCTTCACCAAGCCTCGGAGTCCCCGGGGGGGGGGACCATAAATACCCCCACCATCCGCCCCTCTCCCGGTGATGACTCGAGGTGCCTGGAACCACTGTCTGACTCTCTTCTTCTTCATTTCTGCAACATTCGCGGTCTTTCCTCTAACTTTCGCTCTATTGAGCACCACCTCTCCTCCTCTAAACCTCACCTTCTTTTTCTAACGGAGACTCAGCTGTCTGAGGCAACTGACAGCAAACCCTTTTCTGTATCCTCCTACTTTCTCTATACTCATTTCAAAGCCAAAGGTGGCTGTTGTGTATATATACGCAACGACTTATCTTGCTCTCATGTTCCTGAACTCGATTCTTCTGATTTCTCTACACTCTGGCTTCAGCTTTCCTGTCATTCTCTGACTAAATATATCAGTGCTGTTTACTTATCCCCTAATTCTACTGACTATCAAAAATTCTTCGACTATCTTACTTCTACGATGGAACACATTCTATCCATTTCTCCTTTCTCTGAAATCTCCATTCTAGGAGATTTCAATGTTCACCACCACCTTTGGCTCTCCTCTCCTTTCACGGATCCACCTGGTGAACAAGCCTACATCTTTTCTATCCTTAATGACCTAGAGCAGCTTGTACAGCACCCTACCCGTATCCCTGACCACCTTGGAGAGAGCCCCAACATGCTTGACCTCTTCCTCACAACTAATCCTTCTGCTTACTCTGTTAATCTTTTCTCTCCGTTGGGCTCCTCCGGTCACAACCTTATTACCTTAACCTGTCCCATCACTCCGGTACGGCCTGTGGACCCTCCAGGGAAACGTCATCTGTGGCATTTTGGAGCCACGGACTGGGAGGCCCTCAGGCAGTACTTCTTTGATTTTCCCTGGAATGATTATTGCTTCCATGGCCGGGAGCCATCTGAGTGTGCTTTGCGCATTACAGAGGTTATTCTCTCGGGCATGGAAGCATACATTCCTTTCGCATACCCTTTGACTAACACAAGAAAGCCTTGGTTTAATCATGCTTGTTCTAATGCTGTCCGCAACAAGGAGAGGGCCTACAAAAGGTACCGGAGCCAACCCACCCCTGAATCACATCATCTTTACGTTTCTGCCCGGAATCGTGCTAAGTCTGTTCTTCGCTCTATTAAAAATAATTTCATCCATACTAAATGCTCTCAACTCTCCAACTCGAATTCTTCCCGCTTCTTCTGGCACCTTGCCAAAAATCTTTCTAACAACTTTACCTCATCATCCTTCCCTCCTCTTTTCTACTCTGATGGTTCTGTAGCTATTTCTTCTACTGATAAAGCAGATCTCTTCGCACAGACTTTCTCCTCCAATTCCACCTTAGACGATTCCGGTGCTGTTCCTCCATCTCTTCCCCCCTCTGACTTCCTCATGGCTGACATTAAAATTTCTTCAGTTGATGTATTTTCTGCCATCACTGGCCTCAGTACTAACAAGGCATATGGGCCTGATGGGGTCCCTCCTGTTGTTCTCAAGAACTGTGCTTCTGTGCTTACACCCTGCCTAGGCAAACTCTTTCGCCTTTGTCTGTCAACTTGTACCTTTCCTTCTTGCTGGAAGTTTGCCCTCATTCAGCCAGTCCCAAAGAAGGGTGACCACTCCCAACCCTCCAACTATCGTCCAATTGCTTTAACATCCTGTATTTCAAAAGTTTTCGAGTCAATTCTCAATAGAAAAATTTAAAGGCATCTTTCCCATCACAACCTTCTTTCCAATCGTCAGTACGGGTTCCGTCAGGGACGCTCCACTGGCGATCTTCTCAACTACCTTTCAGACTCCTGGTCATCCTCCTTTCGGTACTTTGGCGAAAGCTTTGCCATTGCACTTGACATCTCAAAGGCTTTCGATCGAGTCTGGCATAAATCTTTAATTTCCAAACTGCCCTCCTACGGTTTCTATCCTTCTATCTGTGCCTTTATCACTAGCTTCCTTTCTGGTCGTTCTATAGCCGCTGTTGTAGACAGCCATCGTTCTTCTCCTAGATCTATCAACAGTGGTGTTCCTCAGGGCTCTGTCCTATCACCAACTCTCTTCCTTTTATTCATCAATGATCTTCTAAGCTGTACATCTAACCCTATCCACTCATACGCTGATGACTCCACCATTCACCTTTCCATTCGGTTCCCGCAACGCCCATCTCAACAGTTACTTCAACAAACAAGGGATGAGGCTATGGCACACCTAATGTCTGACTTGGCTCGTATCTCTGACTGGGGTAAAAATAATATGGTTGTTTTTAATGCATCTAAGACTCAGTTCTTACACCTATCAACCCGACAAAATCTTCCACAAGTATACCCGCTAATGTTTAATAATATTCAGCTTAATCCTGCATCATCCTTGAACATGCTTGGGGTTTCATTTACTCGGGACTTATCTTGGAAAGATCATATTACATCTCTTGTAAAATCTGCTTCCAAGAGATTGGGTGTGCTAAGCCGACTCCGCTCTTTCTTTACCCCTGCACAATTGTTGACTCTATACAGGAGTTTTATCCGCCCCTGTGTGGAGTACAACTGTCATGTGTGGAGAGGCTTCCCACATACAGCTCTTCTCAATAGGGTGGAGTCAAAGTCTTTTCGTCTCATTAACTCTCCTCCTCTTACTGACTCCCTTCAACCTCTGTCTCTTCACCGCACTGTTGCATCTTTATCTCTTTTCTATCGCTACTTCAATGGTCACTGCTCCTCTGAACTGTCTGCCTGCATTCCTCCACCTCTACGATGGGCGCATAGCACCCGTCTGGCAGCAAACTCTCATCCCTTTTCTGTCCAACTCTTTAATGCAAGAGTTAACCATTACTCCCAGTCTTTCATTTATGCAACAGGTCAGCTCTGGAACTGTCTCCCTCTGTCTGTATTTCCTGCTGCCTATGATCTCCAGTCCTCAAACGCAGTGTGTCCAGGCATCTCAAAATGATTGGATCTTGAATTTGGCTCTCTATTGTATTTTGTTTTTCTCTTGGAGGGAACTGTTACTGCGGGCTCTTGGCCTTTGGTTCCTTCTTCCTCGTATTTAAAAAAAAAAAAAAAAAAAAAAAAAAAAAAAAAAAACACGTTCAGAAGAAGAACAGAAAGAAGTGGTCAGCTTAAGAGAGATCATCCAAGAAGAAAGGGAAATTTTTTTTTTTTTTTTTTTTTTTTTAAACACCATGTATCCCAGACGGGGTGGCCAAGGGCTTAGAGTTAATTGTTTTACAGGGAGGGGCACTAATCCTCCACCAACCCCACTTGACACGTAGGGATGCCAACAGCATCTGGTGTTCCCAGGCGGTCACCCATCCAAGTACTAACCAGACCCAGATCAAGAAAAAAAATGGAAGAAAATGTAGTGAAAATACTGAAGACAAAAGAGAAAATAGTGAGAGAAACTGTAAAAAGGAACAGATGTGTAGTAATATTTGGAAACAGGGAAGAGGAAGAAAAGGTTAGGTTCGTAAGACTCAAGAGAGACATGAACCTGGTGAAAGGAATATTAGGCAAGATTGACCCCGAAGGAGACAAGTGGGTAAAAGAAATTGAGGAAGTAAGGTGGATAGGGCCTTATAAGAAAGGGGAAACAAGACCAGTGAGAGTCAAGTTTACATCAGAAAGTGTAATAAATGAGATACTTAAAGTGACTTGGAAATTAAGCAAAGAGGTGGGGATGGAAAATATTATAATAAGAAAAGATCTGAATGAAGAAGAAAGAGAAGTTTTAAAATCATTAAAGGAAGAAGTAAAGGGAAAAAATTATAAGAGGACAGAGGAAGAATGTAATACTTTTTTTTGGAGAGTATTGGATATGAAAGTAAGGAAGTGGTATTTAAGGAAATAGAAGTGAAGGAAACTAAGGGGGATGGCTGTGAAAGATCAGAAGTTGAGGAAGTGGTACGGATAGAGAGTAGGAGAGAAGAGGGTATTAAAAATGTCAAAAATAATTTGAAGGTGATATATACTAATGTTGATGGCAAGGATCGAAATTAACAATTTCTTGAGAGAACATGAACCTGATGTCATGTGCTTTGTGGAGACCAAATTAAGAGAAGGTATTGATGTTCATTTGGGAGATGGTAAATACAAACTGTGGAGAAAAGACAGGAAAGAAAAAAAGGGAGGAGTGATGATAGCAGTGAAGAACAACATAAATGTAGATATTGTGGAAATGGGAAAAGGCAGGGCTGAAGTGATATATATGAAATTAGAAACTGGAGAGAATGTTAAGAGAGATATGGCGGTAGTGTATGTTCCCCCAAAGACGAAAGCATGGAAGGATGACGAATACCATGAGATGTTGTCAGATATGGCTAGCTATTTGCAAAAAATAATTGAGAAAAGCAATAATATAATTTTGGTGGGTGACTAACTGTAAAGAGGTGAACTGGGAGGAATTGTACTAGGGAGGCAGCGAAGATTCATGGGGCACTATGTTATTAAATATAATAATGAATAATGTGATGACGCAATGGGTCAAAGAAGAGACACGGTTTCGAGGTGAGGACACATCAGCAAGGTTAGATTTACTGTTCACCAAAGAACCTGACGTAATAGAATCATTGAAATATCTCTGTCCTTTAGGAAAGAGTGATCATGTGGTCATTGAGTTCCAGATGTTAATAGGGAACGTTGAGCCAAGAGACAAGCTTCATAGACAGGGAAGATACAACTTTGGGAAAGCAAATTTTACAGGATTGAGAAACTTTTTTGAAAATGCGGATTGGAGAAAATTCAGAGAAACAAGAGAGATACAGAGGAAGTGGGATATCTTTCTAAACCTCTGTAATTTGGGAGTGGAAAAATTTGTACCAAGAGTAAGAGGGAAAGAAAACAGGAAAAATGAGTGGTTTAATAGAAGGTGTATGATAGCAAAAAAAGAGAGAGATAAGGCGTGGAACAATTGGAGAAAGAGAGGTAACAACAGAACAAAGGAAGAATCTAAAAGAACAAGAAATGAATACACAAGAATACATAGAGAAGAAGAAAGGAATTTTGAAAAAGGTATAATAGACAAATGCAAGGATGAACCCAAACTGTTTTATAGATTTGTTAATGGGAAACTGAAACAAAAGGAAGGAATCACCAAACTGAAAGTAGAAGGAGAGGTCTTTAAGGATGCGGCAATGCAAGCAGAAATAATGAACAAACGTTTCCAGTCAGTTTAAGAAAAGGAGCTTGTGGAAGGGGAGGGAGTGATTAGAAATGTTCCGGTGATAAAAGATATAAAGGTGGATGTACAGGAAGTGTATAAATTACTGGAAACTCAAGATGTAAGGAAAGCCCCAGGACCTGATGGAATTTCTATTTGGGTACTGAAGGAATGCAGAGAACAACTGGCGGATAAAATTCACAGTTTAATCGCATGCTCACTGGAAGAGGGGAAAGTGCCGTAAGAATGAAAGAGGGCAAATGTGGTACCAATTTACAAGGGAGGAAACAGGGAAGAACCCCTGAATTATAGACCAGTGTCTCTAACCAGCATGGTCACAAAATTGTGTGAGAGAATCCTGAAAGACAGATGGATAAAATATTTTGGCTGAATGTCAGTTTGGATTCAGAAGTGGAAGGTCATGTGTTTCTAACTTGTTGAGCTTTTACTCAAGAGCGATTGATGTGGTACAGGAGAGAGATGGATTGTGTGTACTTAGACTTAGAGAAGGCCTTTGACAAGGTACCTCATAAAAGACTAATGTGGAAACTAGAATATATAGGAGGACTGAAGGGGAAACTTCTGGAATGGATGAGAGACTTTCTGAGAGACAGACAAATGAGGACAGTAATAAAGGATAAGATGTCTGGATGGAGGGAAGTAACAAGTGGAATCCCTCAAGGCTCGGTGTTGGCGCCAGTAATGTTCCTGATTTACGTAAATGATATGGTAGATGGAATGAACAGTTATGCAAGTCTGTTTGCTGATGATGTAATGATCTTGAGGAAGGTAGAGGTTGAGGAGGATTGTAAAACACTGCAGGAGGATTTAGAGAGGATACACAATTGGAGCCGGACGTGGGAAATGAAATTTAATGATAAGAAATGTAAAATATTAGAAATGGGTAAAAGTACCAGGAGGCCATCACTGAATTATTTGTTGGGTAATGAATTAATCACAAAAAGGAGAGAAGAGAAAGATTTGGGAGTGCTGGTCCAAGATAGTTTGTCACCAGAAAAGCACATTAACCAGATAGTTGGAGAGACTTATAAACTCCTGACTAACATAAGAGTAGCATTTCATTATATGGATGAGGAGATGATGAAAAAATTGATAGTGGCAATGATCTGCCCCAGGTTAGAATATGCAGTGGTAGTGTGGTCCCCACACAAAAAGAAAGATATAAACAAGATTGAGAGAATACAAAGAACAGCAACCAAGATGGTCCCCAGTCTGACAGACCTGTCATACAGAGAGAGGCTAGAAAAACTGGATTTGCCTTCCTTAGAGGAAAGGAGAAAGAGGGGAGACATGATTGCAGTATGCAGGACCATGGTGGGAGTAGATAAAATTGACAAAGAAGATCTGTTTGTATGGGATAAGAGAGCAACAAGAGGACACGGAATGAAATTGAAAAAGTCAAGCTGCTTGAAGGATATCAAGAAATATAGCTTTCCTTACAGAAGTATAGACTTATGGAATAGCCTGGACAAAGAGATTGTCCAGTCTAAAAACTTTAACGAGTTTAAAGCCAAATTTGACTTACTGAGAAACAGCGATGGAAACCCACGAGCATAGTACATTCCGTGTATATCACAATTAGGTATATTAAGTAAATACTTAAATATTTGGAACGACTTAGACAAAGAGGTGGTGCATGAGAAAAACATTCATGTGTGTAAAGGTAGACTTGATAAATGTGGATATGGAGACAGGACAACACGAGCATTGCTCAGTTCCTGTATACTACAAATAGGTAAATACAAATAGGTAAATACACACACACACACACACACACACACACACACACACACACACACGTCCAACTTGTTGAGTTTTTACTCAAGAGGATTGACGTGCTGCAGGAGAGAGATGGTTGGGTGGATTGTGTGTATTTATATTTGGAGAAGGCCTTCGACAAGGTACCCCATAAGAGACTAATGTGGAAACTAGAGCATATACGACGACTGAAGGGGAACCTCCTGGAATGGATGAGAGACTTTTTGAGAGACAGACAGATGAGGACAGTAATAAAGAATATGATGCCTGGATGGAGGGATGTAACAAGTGGAGTCCCACAGGGCTCAGTGTTGCCACCAGTAATGTTCCTGATTTATGTAAATGATATGGTAGATGGAGTAAACAGTTATGCAAGTCTGTTTGCTGATGATGCAAAGATCATGAGGAAGGTAGAGGTTGAGGAGGATTGTAAAATGCTGCAGGAGGATCTGGATAGGATACACGATTGGAGCTGGATGTGGGAAGTGAAATTTAATGCAGAGAAATGTAAAATACTGGAAATGGATAAAAGTACCAAGAGGCCATTATTGAATTATTTGATGGGTAATGAACCAATCACAAAAGCGAGAGAAGAGAAAGATTTGGGAGTGCTGGTCGAGGATAGTTTGTCACCTGAAAAACACATTAACAAGGCAGTTAGAGAGACGTATAAACTCCTGACTAATATAAGAGTAGCCTTTCATTATATAGATGAGCAGACGATGAAAAAATTGATAGTGGCCATGATTCGCCCCAGGTTAGAATATGCAGCAGTAGTGTGGTCCCCACACAAAAAGAAAGATATAAACAAGATTGAGAGAATACAAAGAACAGCAACCAAAATGGTCCCCAGTGTGGCAGATCTGTCGTATAGAGAGAGTTTGGAAAAGCTGGATTTGCCTTCCTTAGAAGAAAGGAGAAAGAGAGGAGACATGATTGCAGTGTTCAGGACCATGGTGGGAGTAGATAAAATTGACAAAGAAGATCTGTTTGTATGGTATAAGAGAGTAACAAGAGGACATGGAATGAAACTGAAGAAACCAAGCTGCTTGAAGGATATCAAGAAATATAGTTTTCCTTATAGATGTATAGACCTGTGGAATAGTTTGGACAAAGAGATCGTCCAGTTTAAAATCTTAAACGAGTTTAAAGCTAAATTTGACTTATTGAGAAACAGAGACAGGACCCCACGAGCGTAGCTCATTTCCTGTATATCACAATTAGGTAAATACAATTAGGCAATTAGGTAAACACACACACACACACACACACACACACACACACTTGGGAAAGAGGCGAATATGAAGATTGGCCAGAAAGTACAGTTCAGAGTTTAAGAGCATTACTACATAGAATGGTAAAGAAATCAGAAAGAATTATATTAACTGGAGATTTCAGTGCAGATATAAATTGGAATACTCCAGATGTAAGCAGTCATGAAAGCTGTTGGGATCTAAAGCTCCTGGATCTTGTGCAGAGTTTTTCTTAACACAACATGCAAAGGAAAACACCAGATAAAGAGGACTTGATGATCCATCAGTACTGGCTTTTATATTTACTAAGCAAGATAATGATATTGACAATACAATGTATCACCCTCCATTTGGCAAAAGCAACCATGCAGTATTGAATTGCAACTTCAGGATTACATATGACATTTACCATTAATGAGAGTTACAGAGAGTTATAAAAAGAGCCTAAACTACAAAAAGGACAACTACCATGACCTAAACAAGTACTTCTTTGAAGTAGATTGGGAAAAGGAGCTTAGAGGACAAGATTTAAATGTTATATATAGAAAATTCTGTGAATTTTATGAAATACGAGTCCAAAATTGCATCTGTGAGCACAAGGAAACAGAAATGAATTTAAAGAAATGGTTTAATACAGAATGTAAAAAATGAAAAGAAAAATATTTGCTGTGGAATAGATACAGAAGACACAATAGTGAGAGGGCATACAACAGCTATAAACAAGCAAGAAATGATTATACAAGGATAAGGAGAGAAGCTCAAAGGCAGTTTGAGGAAGACATTATAAATAAAAGTAGTGATCAACCTAGGCTATTTTACAGCTACATCCGAAGCAAAACCAAAGTTAAAGGTAAAATACAGTCCATTACGGACAAGGGGATCATCTATACACACGAGAAAGATATTTGTGAAGCACTGAATAAAAATTTCCAATTAGTTTTTATGGAAGAAAATAGTTTTGAGAGAGAGGATATGGAACTTGCATGCCCACACATATTACCAGGTATACAAATATCAGAAAAAGAAGTACAGGAAAAGTTTAGCAAAGTAGACAAAGGAAATGCAAATGGTCTTAACGAAATTTCAGGTTGGGTGCTACATGAATGTGCAGAAGAGTTAAGCAGACCATTGTATTCAATATTCAAGGAATCCTCAGGTCAAGGTAAACTCCCTGATATTTGGAAGAAAGCAAACATTGTTCCCCTATTCAAGAAAGGGAATAGAATGCACTCAACTACTGACCAGTGTCACTGACCACTGTTGTAAGATACTAGAAAAGCCAATAATAAAAGTTTGGGTAAACCATCTAGAAGAGCACAGTATGACAACAGAAAGGCAGTTTGGTTTTAGAAATGGAAAATCATGTGTTACTGGTCTATTAAGCTACTATGATGGAGTTAGAAACTTTACAGAAAAGAGAAGGATGGGTGGACAGTATCTATTTAGGTTTCAAGAGAGCATTTGACAGAGTACCGCACCAAAGACTTTTATGGAAACTGTACCGTCAAGGAGGAATCCAAGGCAAACTGTACTGTTGGATGTAGGATTCTCAGAAACAGGGAAATGAAAACAGTACAAAGGGGAAATTACTCATCGTGGAAGGAAGTGATGAACAAAGTTCCACAGGGCACAGTGCTGGCACCAGTAATGTTTTTATTATATATACAGTATATAAATGACATACACAGTTACATTGGAAATGGAAGGTATCTAAATATGTTTGCTGATGATGCAAAAATATGAAGGAGAATTACTAACACACAGATTCTTGCAGAGAGCTACAAGAAGAATTAAATGAACTTCATGATTGGAGCAATAAATGGCTAGTGGAATTTAATGTGGACAAGTGTCATGTAATTAAATCTGGTAAAAGTGAAAAAAGACCTGACTTGGATTATAAGCTAGGAAGTTCAACCCTACAGATATCAGAAAGAGCTGACCACATCAATGAGAAGTTACGCAACATGTATACATTGTTTGCCAATATGAGAATGGCATTCACATATATAAATGAAGACATGCTGAGAAAGATAATAACAATCATTCGTCAGACCCTGGCATATGCATCAATAGTCTGGAATCCTCATCTCTAAAAGCACGTAGATATGACTGAAAAAGTACAGAGGGCAGCTACAAGATGGGTACCAAGCTTAAGGGAACTAAGCTCCAAAGAAAGGCCAAAAAAATTGAATCTACCAGCACTGCAGGAGAGAAGGAAAAGAGGAGACATAAATGCATATCAGGGAAAAAGAAAATAGACATAAATGATTATAAAAGCTATGGGGAAGCATCAGCAAGAGGACACTGCAAAAAGACTACATAAAAAGAGAAACAATAAAGACATAAGGAGATGCAGTTTCCCAAATAGGGTAATGGATCAGTTGAATGCGCTACTGAATAAAATAGTGTGTGCCAAAAAATTCATAAATTTAAGAATGTGTTTGATAAAAATGGTTTAATACACCGGATAGTACAAGCTTGACTCATTCTTGTGAAGATACAATTAGGTAAGAACGCACACACACACACACAGACAGGAAAAAAACATTATCACTTGTCCTTCTAAAGTTGGGCAAAAAATTTACTGTATTTGACAATGATTACATAGGTGTGTACTGTGTAGTGCATCCATGAATGTGACGCCTGGGGGGGCTAGGTTTACGAGTGAAGTTTTGAGAGGAAAGATGGGATTGGAGCGTATTGGTGCTTTGTTGAGGAGGGGCAGATTGAGATGGTTCAGGTATGTGAGATGGTCCAGTTGGGTGCAGAAAGTGACAGGTGTGAACATCAGGGGTAGGGTTACATGAGGCAGACCGAAAAAGACCGAGGACAAGGTCATAGAGTATGACCTCAAGGGTAAGGGACTGACTAGGGAGGCTGCCAGAGATCGAGCAGCATGGAGACCTGCCATTAGTTGACCAAGGCTGACACATGCTAGCATGTTGGAGCCTTTGTAAATAACATGATTCAAACATTTTTAGTTGTACAATGCAAATATTTTTAAAAGCAATTCAGTGGTGGGACAAAAATGCCATGTTATGGGCAGTCATTTTCTGTACTATAAATTTTCTTCCCATCGACAGTTGTGTGTTTAACATGTAGTAATCTGAAGTGCTGTGCAGGTTTTTGCGGATGGGCAGAGTCTGTATGCTGGGCAGCCAGTAGGAGTGGTGGTGGCAAAGGACAGAGACACAGCCATCCGGGCATCAAAGCTTGTCATCGTAGAGTATGAGGATATTCGCAAGCCAGTTCTCACAATCAAAGAAGCAATCAAGGAGGGAAGGACTCAGATGGCAATGGATTTCCATACCCTTAGAACTGAAACAGCAAGACTAGGAGATGCTGAAGGTAAGTTTTGTGATTCATCATTGAAGGGAATATTGAAAAGAGAGATTGTGGTAGGGTGCATTGTTTGCTTTCTCACCAGTGCACTTGCTTTAATTCATCATTACTTTGGTTAGGTAACAGAAGGCTGGGTACTGTCGGTCTTCAAAAATACTGTACAACCATAGGAGTTACTTGTAGCTGCAAGCATAGTAAATAGCCACACAGTCATTCACTTATGGGTAGGGGGCTTGGCAACAGACACAGAATCAGTCTTAGTTAAAATAATCATCAGTTTAGTCTTCTTACACATCTTGTATTTTGCACTGTACTTTAACTAATTATTCCATAGAATGTGGAGAAAGAATACTGCCAATGTTTTTTTTTTTCTCTCTCTCTTTTTATGGAAGAAGGAACCAAAGACCAGAAGCCTATAATATTGTTCCCTCCAAGAAAACAAACAAACAAGATAATAGAGAGCCAAATTCAAGATCTGTTTTTCATTTTGAGATGCCTGGACACACTGCATTTGAAAGACTGGAGGTCATAGACATGGTATGTGGAGAAAGAATACTGCTTACCTTTTTATTTTATATATATTTTTTTTCATGGAAGATGGAACCAGAGGCCAGAAGCTTGTAAGGTTGTTGCTTCCAAGAAAAACAAAAACAAGATAACAGAGAGCTAAATTCAAGCTCTGTTCATTTTGAGATGCCTAGACACAATTTGAAAGACTGGAGGTCATAGACAGTAGGATATACAGATAGAGGAACACAGTTCCTGAGTTGACCTGTTGCATACATGAAGGAGTGGGAGTAACGGTTAACTCTTGCATTAGAGAGTGGGACTGGAAAGGGATGAAAGTTTGTTGCTAGATGGGTGCTGCGCACCCACCGTAATGGTGGAAGGATGCAGGCAGACAGTTCAGAGGAGCATTGACCATTGAAGTAGTGACAGAAAAGAAATAAAGATGCAGCAGTGCAGCAAAGAGACAGAGGTTGAAGAGAGTTAGTAAGAGGAGGAGAGTTAAGGAGACAAAAAGCCTTTGACTTTACCTTATAGAGAAGAGCTGTGTGGGAGGAGCTTCCCCACACATGAGAGTTGTACTCGACACAGGGGTGAATGAAACCCGTGTACAAAGTCAGTAACCATGCAGGGATAAAGAAGGCATGGAGATGGCTTAGCAATTGAATTGTCCTTGAAGTATCTACCTCAGAAAAGGTTTAAGCATACAGTCATACCCTAGTTTAATGATGAAATTGGTTAGGTAAAACTCCATCGTTAGGCGGGGGATCGTATATCGGGGTACTTTTAACGTGTAAAGTAACATGGAGCATTTACCAGCCTTGGGTTTCCCCCAAAGCAAGCCCAAAACCCACCCAAATGAGCCCCAAAACAAGTTCAAAGCCAATCTAAATGGCCTAACAGCTGTCAAGGAAGCAAACCTAAGCCTGACACCTGTAAATAACTCTCTAAAACCAACAAATAGAATCTACAAATAGTCAAATACAAGTCTGGAAAAAATCAAGCTTAGTAAACTGTACCCCAAAATGACGATGTTTACCCCACTTAAGGCGAAAATGCATTAATCTAAGTCTAAAAACAGTTTATAAATCAGTCTAAACACACAGTTTTAGACTAAAATATCATTAAAATCAGTAAAAAAATCAA